>NW_026571190.1:29823991-30118648 GCF_026225935.1 Boleophthalmus pectinirostris
CATAAATTATACTTTTTGTGAAGCTCAAAAACAAGTCTGAGGCCTTTTTTTCCCCCCCATCCATCTTAAAGGTGCACTGTGTAACTTTCTGGTAGTGGGTGCATTACCTTCTTGTTAGTTGTTTGTTGGAGATGTCATTGCTCTGCCTGGAATACTCCACAGCTCTACCTTACTTTTTTCAATTACAGGTGGTTTTATAGCTCAAAAATACCTAGAAAATCAGGCAATCTGACTGTGAGCGGTGTCGCCTTTCCACAGATCTCACCTGTAACTTGGTCTAGTCTCCATGAAGATAGAAACGTTTAACACCAGACAACGCAATAACATCTTCATGGTGAAAAGTGCACCTTTAAGAGAGAAGCAAGTTAACTAACATGTACCTTGAAAATTCAAAATAGTTTTTATTTTTTGTTATAATGTCGTAAAACCATCCGCATTCAGATCAGTTAATCATTGAAAATACATTCTGTCTGCTTCATTTTTCCTCCAGTCGCCTCCATCCCAGAATTGTGCACATTCTGATGACAGAGGGTATTTCAAGGCTCTGTAGGGAGTGCAAGTGAAACAGGCAGGTTTTGGTGTGTGCGTGGTTGACACAGAGAGTAATTGTGCAAGCGTAATGAACCTTAATAAGAAATTAAAAATATCCTAGAGAGCAAGAGCAATTTTCCACACCTGCAGAGTTGCTGAGTTGCATCAGCGCATTGAGTCAAATGTGAGGGTCCAGTGTGGGCCTCAACCCTGGAGGGAGAAGCCAAGGTTATTTGTGTATTTCTGGCACTGGAATCAGAGTGGATCATATTAACAAGGATGGCCAAATGGACCTACGGCTCTGCTGCTACTTATTTCATTTTCTGCCACTTAAAACCATCGCAGGCTGTGGAAGGCAAAGTATATAGTCCAATATTACATAAAATTGACTCTAGTGAGCTTTAAAGGACACCTTTTACGCAAAATCGACTTTTCAGAGCTTTTACTCATGTTATAGCTGTTCCCCCATTCTCATTTACGCTCTGGAAGTTGTATTTGGAGTGATTTGTGCATGTTTGAGTAATCTTTAATCACCGATCGTGCCCTGTATTCACCCACTGCTCCCTACTAAGTTCATTCTACAGTTTTATTTTCTCAGTCAGTGATAGGCGTAGTCTTCAGAAGCATAGCGTTGTCATTTCCGTACAAATGGAAAAAAAAAAAATCCACTGTTCGCTGGCATGATGTGCAGCTATCCACATGAGCTGCTGTTAGTGTTACGGATCTGTTTGTGGTGATATGTGAACATGGGCGATGTGGGCTGCCTTGCAAGGACCCAGCTTCAATAAACCTAATATTTCATTTTAAGCACGTTATCCATGTTTCTTTTGAGTGCATTTCACATTATTAAATCATCACGTACATATGAGGTAAAGCGGGCGTGTCAGTGCATTTGAGCATGAATGTAGCGATAAGTGCGCGCTACAACAAACTGATCACGGCCCGTTTGCACTGACTCCAATGTAGACACGAAATACTTGCTTAATTAAATTGTTTCAGATGAATATTGCGATTTAAAATGTGTAAATAAAAACATAATGATCCACGGGTGTTGTAAAGTTTAACCGTATAGCTGGCTCAAGCACAATATGTGATCTTTAAGCCATGTTAGAATGTTGTTACCTCATCAAAAACATATCTGGAGTTATGTTTTGTTTCATTCACACACGTTTGAGTAATCTTTTGTTATTAGTCTGTCTATATCTCCAAAGCTCAAAATGCTCTGTTCCACCGTTTCAGCTGTAAGTCCCCACAGAGCTGTTTTCTTGTTGCATCTGAAAAGAAAGCTGCGATAACTGTTTTCCCTTCGGACCAAAATAAATGACAGCACAGCGAGCATGGAAGGAACACGTGCAAATCAACACGTGTATCCAACAAACACGTGTATCAAATCATGAGACCAGTATCGAACAATTTAATATTATATCGAATATCGTTGCATCCCTAGTAAGAATGCATGTTTTATATGCAATGTTACATTACACAAAATTGACTCTTTTGGGCTTCACTGTTGTTACCTTCTCAAAAACATAACCAGAGTTGTGTTTTGTTTTATTCACACATTTGAGTAATCCTTTATTATTAGTCTGTCTACATCTCCAATGGTGAAGGAGAAATTCAATGCCAACTGGACAAAAGTTTATTTGTTATCTAGACAAAAGTTTCGCAGCTCATCCAAGCTGCTTCTTCAGTCCTGGTCAGACGCTGGTGGACACGTCCTTATATCTGGATGAAGGGAGGGGCTAACTACACTGAAACTACTCTGAAACTAACACACCTGTCTGTTTACAATTTCTGTTAGTTAGCTCGGCCTATTGAACTTGCACTGAGTGTGGGGTCATATGGGAGCTTTCACATCGTGGAGCCTGCCCAGCTGCCCCTATTGTTCTCTTGTTTGTTTAGATTTTTCATTGTTTTGATTTAATCTCCAATGCTCAAAATGCTCTGTTCCACCTTGTGATGTAATGAAACACCCACCTGTCCTGTTGTCCTTTTACCGTGTAGAGAGAACCATGATGACACTGTTTTATAAAACATTTATGGAATCAGTTTTAACGTTTTCATTGGTCTCATGGTTTGGCAGCATTTCTGCTAAAAACAAGAACTCCCTGAATCAGTTGGTTAAATGGGCGAGTGAGGTGATTGTCCATCCTCAGAGCCGCCTGGACTCTCTGTACTCGAGACAGTTACAGAGGATGTCCCAGAGTATTTTAAAAGACATGCAACATCCGCTAAACTCAGAGTTTCAGCTGCTTCCCTCTGGTCAGAGGCTTTTAGTCCCAAGATCTAGAATGAATTGTTTTAAAAGGAGCTTCGTTTCAGTCGCTATCATACTTATGAATAAATTGTAATCTGTTTATCTAAGATTGTGTGTTTTTAACATATTTAATATTTATTGTGATTTTAGCCAAGCCTGATGGATGAATTTAACTAATTGTTTATGGAACAAACCATTCTGCACTGGAGCACTGTAATACTTTATTTTGTAATTGTGTTTTTTGGATGAATGAGGAACCTGCCTCTCAAATCTGCAAATCAAATTTACCTACAAGTACGAATAAAGCAACCTAACCTAACCTAACCTTTATCTGTAGTTCAATCAGCAAACCCCGGACTCAAATCATCAAAATGATTTTAGTGAAACTGTAAGGAGCTTTAAACACAGTGTATTACCGCAGGACATCAGTTTGAGAGAAGAACACAGCCTAAATATGCAGGATTTGTGTGTTAAACATGTGTCAGTGAAACAAAACACAACTCCAGGTCTGTTTGAGATGAGGAAACAACGTTATAACATACTGAAAATAGCTTAATATGGGCCCTTTAATTGAATAAATGCATAAAAAAAAAAAAAAAAGTTATTGTCATAGTGTGGACCATTCCAGGTGAGGTAAAAACATCTCCATGGTCCATCTTCAACTGGACTGATTACTAGTAGTGTACATTCAAAGTTGAAGCATTTTTAGTGGTCAAACACCTGGCCGAAACCATGGTCAAAAAGATCCCCTTGTAGTCTGTCACACTCGGACCTCGTAAAAGAAAGTATAAATGAACAAATACATAAAAACACTTTAGTACAGTAGTAGCTGGCGGTCGCTTACTACATCTCATCTATAGACTTGATTTTACACTCATGGCTTGTCAGCTTGTTCCTGTCTCAGCAGACTGTGCCAATAAAGTTCTCTTAAATCTGAACCAGTCAAGTAGAAACTGCACATTTCACACTGCATTTGTACTTAACCTCAAAAAAATCCAAATCAAACTCAGGCCCACTAGTTTTACACTTGACTAGCCAACATATTGCTGATTCCAGATTTTGCAATAGTCAAATATACTGTAGCTTTTCAAAGTGCATGAGCTACCCGTTTTTTTCCTGAAAGCTCTCATTAAAATGTAAACTAGGCTATGTGTTGCCACGGGCTACTTATTTAGGTTTTGGTTTTCCTAATTATGCTGCAATTACCGTTCCTTTTGCCTTTCTCCGTGGAGTCGGTTTCCAGCCTGTTTGTAATAAATTTGAATTTTACATTGCCAAAAAATAACACTGACTTAATGTGATGTGGATTTTATGATTGTTTTCTTTTGTTATTAGTTAAAAAGATATCATAATAGCGATGATTTACAATTGTAATCTGGGTAATGCTGTCCTGGGGTAGACTGAAGAGGGATAACAATTTGCACCACTCCAGCCTCCAACAACGACTAAAGTGTGAATTCATAGGCAAAGGGGGTGAAGTGTCTTGCCCAGGGACTGAACCACACACCTACAGGTTGGTGGGCTATATATGCTGTAGATCACGGGTGTCAAACATACGGCCCGGGGGCCAGATCTGGCCCTCCAAGACCTTTAATCTGGCCCTCGGCTGATTTTCTACTAAAATATTTTAATTATATTTCTTATTAAAATATTGGTAATTTCCTGTGTCGTTTAGCATAGAGGTATCTCCAGTGCCTCTGTACGTGGCCCCTCCCACCAGAGCAGCACAAATGAAGACTTGTCTCTTTCCAAACGCTCTTAAAGGACGATCGTTTTGACTGTTGACCGTGACACCCTCATCAGAAAAATGTCAAAAATGAGAAAAGTGGAGCCGAGTGCAGGATTTTCCAAGAAAAAATTGACTAATTCCTATTTACATACAAGTTAAAGTTAAAACATTGTATTGAAATGACATTTTTCTTAAAGTTTCAGGTTGTTCATGATATTATAATATTTTGTAAAAGAAAGAGTTCATCAATTAAAAAAATATTTCTGTAATAGATTTGCGTTTCTCTGCACAAATATTTGAACTTATTGTTATTTTTGGGGTATATTTCTGATCCGGCCCCTTTGGGATCAAAGTAGGTTGGATACGGCCCCCGGACCAAAATGAGTTTGACACCCCTGCTGTAGATAAACACTGAGCCTGATTTAAAGGGCACATATCACGCTATGAATTCTTCTCTCAAACAGAAAACACGGTTTATAGAGGAAGTGCTCCACTGTGTTTTTAAACTCCACACATCTTCACTAGAATCATTTGGATCATTTCAGGCCTGGAACTGTCAATCTCGACTGAACTAAAGGACCTCCGTGAAGTTGGTCCCTTTTCAAACACACAAACCCACACAAAAAATATGTCAAACGATTGTGCTCCATTTGTACTGTTTTGTGCTGCAAAAAAGTTTCATTTGTGCCGTTTTAGTTTTTGAGATATTAATGATTCATTTATAGGTCAAATTGGGGTCAGACAGCCCCCGAGGAAGCTTAAAAATACTCTAAAATGGCCCCAAATGGTGTCAGTGGTTTGTGCTTTGTTTGTGCTGCAGAAAGGTTCATTTGTGAGTATTATGGTTCTTAAGATATCAGCAGTTTTATTTTCAGCCAATGGCGTCATCCAGCCTCTCAAAATGTTAAATAGCCTCAAAACCAGCAGAAAATTATACAAAATGTTTGTATTTTGTTTGTGCTGTGACAATTTTCATCTGTGCTAGTATATTTCTAAACTTGTTAATTATTATTTTTGAGGAAATTATATGACGTAATTTCTGCTCAGCTGACGGCAGAAAACTTCTCAAAATTAGTGAAGATTAGTGAAGTATGTACTATTATACAAAATATGATCAAAAGCAAGTTACTCAACACATACTTTTACATACTATTATACATAGTTATACATACATACTTTTCCAAGGCCTGAGATAATTTATCTTCACTAATTTTGTGGTGTTTTGTCAGCTGAGCGGAAATGATGTCACATAATTTGTCACATAATTTTAGAAAGATACTGGCACAAATGAAAATTGTCACAGAACAAAACAGCACAAACAAAATACAAAGATTTTGTATAATTTTCTGCCTGTTTTGAGGCTATTTAACATTTCATCATCTGAAAATAAAACTGCTAATATCTTAAGCACCATAATAGTAGCACAAATGAAACTTTTTGCAGCACAAAATGGCACAAACAAATGATAGACATAGTTTGTGTGTAGGTTTGCGTTTGATGGGGGTTAATAGTTACCAATTTCATGCAGGTGACTAAAGGTAAACTGTTAAAAACTACAGTTTCATGGAACAGAGCATTTTGAGCTTTGGAGATATGAATTAATAATAAATAATTAATAATAAATGAGTGGTAAAAGCATTATAATATGGCTTAAACTTCACATTTTGGTTAATATAGGACCTTTAAATTTTTTTTTTCCTATATGGTAATGTTGGAAAAAAAAGTAGGTGGGTGTTTGCTGGGCCACCTCATTTTCAAACGCTGAAATGAGGAAAAAGGTATTCAAATCTATCCTCTCACAAATCCTTTGGCACATCACAAAAATCACATGCATGAATTTTTTGGCCACTCACACAGTGTTAGAACTGCTTTTTCAGGCTGAAAAGTGAAGCAGGGTGGACCAGCGTTGCAAAGCCATCAGCTCTCAACCCAAGTGTCATCTAGTGCTTTTCCTTGTGGAGAGATTTAAATATCTTCTTCTTCTTTTCACCATTTGGGTTTGGGAATTGGAAATTGTGTTATGGAAACTTTTTTTTTTTGTCAACATTACCATAATATATAATTTTGCTAAATTTAAAGGTTTTGTATTACACAAAACTGATTCATGTGAGCTTTAGCTATGATATAATTCTGATACCTCCTCAAAAACATACCTATACTATTAGTCTGTCTACAGCCCTGTTTACATGTACATGGGTATTTTCTAAAAACTGAGACATTTCTCTTCGTTTGTACCCGTCTTTTACAGCGCATTTGCCTCTGAAAATGAATCTTTCTAAAAACTCTGGCTAGGGTGGAGATTCTGGAAAACTACTGTTTTGCATTTGCGTGTAAAGTGAGATAAACAAAGTTTTATTTGCTTTTATTGCCAAGTTCGATGTGCCATGTTTACGTTTTGCTCTGATGATGATGATGGAGCATTCAGAGCAGCAGTGGCATTTCTTCTGGTGCAAACACTTTTCACGTGTTTGCATTTGCACACACAGATGATGTATCATATCCATGAACAGACACAAATGAGGCTCGGAGGTCAGCGATTTTGCAACTTCTTTAACAGATCTGTGGAGAGGCAAGCCTGCTCAGTCATGCACGTTTTTCAAGGTATTTTTGAGTAATACTCAAACTGTACTGTACAAGTGTAATGAAATAAATGCTACAGGCTTGAATCTAAGGCTTGGTGTAGTTATGATGGCGCTCGATGGTGTATTTATGTGGGTTGATGTAAATGAAAACTTTTGGAAAATGATGCTGTGTTCACAATGTTATTTTGGAAAACGGAGGGAGGGAAATATAAGTTTCTCAACATACTGGCCTTTGTGTAAACGTAGCCTACATCCACATCTCAAACTGCTCTGTTCCACCTTGTGATGTTACGGTATATAATGGTAGTTTTCAAGTTAACAGCTTTTTTTTTAACCTTTTGTTCAGTAGAGATAGGCTATTCCTGGGCTTAACTCATCCAGTTTAAAGTTTAAAAACACAACAGAGCACTTTCTGTATTACCACATGACATCACATATTGGCACATAGTTTTCAGTGTGAGAGAAAAATTCAAAATCTAAATATGCAGAGTTGCGAGTTAGACATGTGTGAATGAAATAAAACACAACTCCAGACATGTCTGTGAAGAGGAAACAACACTGTAACATAGATCAGAAAAAAAGGTGTAATATGGGCCCTTTAAAACAACTGATATTTCTGAATTCTGCATTTTGTTGTGTGGGTTAGCAGATTCTAATTCCTGAGCAGGAGAAAAGCGAGAAAACATATGACAAAAAGACAGACCTAAACAAGATATCACAATAGGTGTAGTGTAAGATGGATCCTGCGCGAAGGTGAAAATGAAGGAGTACATCTGAACACACACACACGCTGGGAGACCCGAGGAGAGTGTATGATTAACTGTTGTGTCAGAAGTGAGATCTCTCTGGGGCGGGGGAGGACGGAGGAGGGGGAGGAGGTACACAGGCTAAATGGGAAAAGGATGGAGCAGCATTAGGGGCTATAGTCATGTCTCTGGGGTCTCCACGGCATCAGCGCAGGGACTCGGAGGGAGCGGTGTGTGGATACATGGTCAATTGTTGTCTTGCCGTCAGTGAGTATAGATTTGGAGGTGAGGCCACGAGCAGAATGGAGCTGATGACACATTTACATTGAGGAGGGGACAGGCTGACTCTGAATGGCCTCTTTGCAGAAGTGGTGCTAATTGGATGTTGATCAGGTGTAGAGAGGGTTCACCTGAGAGACATAAGGGTCCTGTAGAGTGTCTTAAGTAGAGGATTAACATCTTGTGCATTATAACAGCAAGTGCCAGCGAGATCATGTAAACTGAACAGCTGCTCCTCCAAACATGGACAAAGGGAAATGCTACAGACAGATTCTGGTACGTTTACACATAGCCCAGTATGTTAAGAAACATTACATATTTACCTCCCTCTGTTTTCTAAAATAACACTGTACACCTCTTTGTTTTCAAAAAAAAAATTCATTTACATCAACCCGCATAACTACGCCAAGCCTCTGAGCGGCACCTGTCTTAGATTCAAACCTGTGGCATTTATTTTCATTACAGTTATATCTCAAAAACGTGTATTACTGAGCAGGCTCGCCTCTCCACAGATATGTTAAAGAAGTGTCAAAATTGCTGAGTCTCATTTGTCTCTGGTCATGGATATGATACATCAGCTGTGTGTGCAAATGCAAACACATGAAAAGTGTTGGCACCAGAAGAAATGTGACTGCTGCTCTGAAAGCTCCATGATCATCAGCAGAGCAAAAGGTAAACATTGGTCGCACTTCCGGCGCATCAGCTCCTAAAACTAAGCTTATCTCATTTTACAAACAAACACGAAACCATAGTTTTCCAGAATTTCCACTCTAGCCAGAGTTTTTAGAAAGATTTGTTTTCAGAGATGAATTTGCCGTTTGTGTGTAAAAGTGGGTACAAATGAAGGGAAATGTCTCTATATTTAAAAATACCCGCGCTCATGTAAACAGGTCCTAAGATAAACATACATTTTACACAGACAGATCTTTTGCAGTGAGAATTACTCTGTCTTCCTTTGGTCTGCACAAAGTCAAGATTCCAAGATTCCGACTTCATTCATGAGCTTTTATCTCGAAAAGTCTGGCTATTGATGTCACCATCAATAAAATCACTGAGAGCTAATTAACAGCGTTTAAAAGAGCTAACCAGCAGGCTATGAGCTGTTGTTGGTACTATACCATCTAAATGTGGAGTTATTTGTTTGCATTTGCTTGTTAACGTTACATTGGTAATTAAACAACTGTAGTCTCTGGTCTTTCTTGTGCAGATCTGTGGCTCATATGATCTGGATAACTGACAGTTCACCCCTAAATGTGATCACTTTTAGTCAAAGAGCTCAAATGTGTAAGAGAAATAGACAAATCAGCAACAAAAAAACAGCCTAAAGCTCACAAGAGTCAAATTTGTGTCGTATAGGACCTTTACACTTTGCCATTTAGACGCAATAGCAGAACATGCTTCACTGTTATAAACGTATGTTGTGATTTGTGAACAGGTGGTTTTATTACAGCAAACATCCAGAGATTAGCATTTCACATTGTGTCCAGCGTAAACCACAATATTGCTTTAAAACGGTTTAATATTAGAATGGGAACAATTTACTTTTTCAAAACTGTCAAGCTGAAAGTAGCATTTCACTGCAAGCAGCAAATGGACATTTATTTGTTTTTATTTTTGAAAAGTGTGTGACATTTTAATAATAAATAATGATAATAATAATACATGACACTTTTGTAGCGCTTTTCATGACACACAGTTCAAGACACAAATGAAAGACACATAAAAGAATTACATTTTAGAACTGAGAAGAAGCATGTGGGCGGGGATAGGGGGTAGGTGGTAATAGGAATTTTCGAAGCACGCAAGCCTAGAGAAAACAGGATTATTACTTAAACACGCACAAATCAATCAAAAACAAGTGTGAGTGAGCTAATGATAAGGTTCATTCAGGCTGATTTTAAGTGCGTAGGTTTTAATGATTCTCAAATTTTGACTTCATTTGGTGAGATAATACCCGTTTAAATTACAGTTTTAGACAAGACAAGAAGCAATTTGCGAAGTGGAAAAATATGTTAGAAATGACAGGAAATTGAGAGTACTAATGGCATTACACTTGGGAGAAATCTATCCAAAAGTTCGACACAATTTACACACAAGAAACACATAATAAAGGTGTTTTCTTATACTTGTAGCCTATTTGTCAAATAATAATTTCTGTGTACATTAGAGGATTTTTGACCCAGTGCACTATGTAGTTGTTAGGGAACAGTGGATGTCATGATTTCCAACCAAGAGGTAAAGTTTGAAACCTAAAAAAAAAAAGACCAAATTAGAAAACCTATTTAGTAAATTTTCAGTAAATTCTTAATATAATGATCTTAAAGGGACAGTTTGGAATTTTGGACACAGGACCTCATTTCCTAGTGAGCCAGAGTGTTGGAGACGTGTGGAGACATTTAAAAAAAAAAATTCCATCCAGTCCTTGTATTTGCAGAAGTCGCTGGTGCTAGGCTAGTGCATGTCAATGGCCATAGTTAACCCGACACTAAAAACAGCCTTACCCACTCCACAAAACACCTGAAGCAAATGTATTATTACACCAAACTGTCAATGTGAATGTCTGTGTTGATAGAATAAGTTTAGAAGTAAAACCAACCTTGCATTTGAAGGATTTATGTCTGAGCAGCAGCAGCGAGTTGTACTTCCTGACAGAAAGCTTGGCAACGGTGGACTGATATATGAGAAAATAGTCCCTCAACATGCGACAATTCATGCAATGCAAGGTTAGTTTTATTTCAAACATTATTCTATCAACACACACACATTTATATCGACAGTCTGGTGTAATAATAGATTTACTTCGGGTGTTTTGTGGAGTGGGTAAGTCTGTTTTTAGTGTCAGGATAACTATGGCCATTGACATGCACTAGCCTAGCACCAGCGACCTCTTGCAAATACAAGGACTGGATGGAATATTTAAAAAAATGTCTCCACACGTCTCCAACACTCTGGCTCACTATAGGAAATGAGGCGTTATGTCCAAAATTCCAGACTGTGCATTTAATATGACTCCATTAACAAAATAATTGCGTTATAAAACATTGTCTATAAATACTGCGGGTTGTTTTGCCATCTTCAATCCTCTATCTTCATCTTCTAGTCTTATTGCGCACTATTTCCACCAACACTACGGCCTCATTCGGAATCTGTCAGTGAGAAATTGCCGTCTCCCCGCATGTAGTATCTGTATGCAAAGTGGAGTGGCCAGTACTGTGGAATGCAGTTGTTGATTAGGTGAATGATTTTGGAGATTTTTTTTTCCCCCCATGTGGGCCCTTATCTGAATCCAGCAGCGCAATGGAGCCTGGATGGTCGACTGTCCTCCCTCCTTTTTCTCTCCCCCCCCCCATCTTTCTCAACCAATCAAAACACACACACACACACAGTAGAAGCCTCTATTTTCTCCCATTCGTCACAGAGCTTGTTGTTCTAATGCTACGGATAGGTCTCTTCAAGGTCCCCATGCTGAGAGACGGCGCTCGTAACGACGTGTGTCTGCACATTCTTCACCAGCTGCGGTGCACAACGATATAAAGTAAAAGCGTTTGTATTTTGAGGTTATATTCGCCAAATACAGAGCTATAGTGTTGTAGGTGCTGGCCATTTGATCAGAGGGAGGTCCTCACTGAGCCGGAGTGTGAGGTGCAAAGGGAGGAAGTTAATCTCACCAAGCCAGCAGCGAGATTACTCACTGCTTTCCCCCACTACTTCAGCAAGCGGTGCACAAAACACACGCTAAGAAATAGAACAATAAATAAACGCTACGTGTGTTTTGATATAGGAAAATGGATTAGCGTTAGAAGATGGTTACCTGGGCAGCCACAACCACGCGTTTCGAATACAGTTTACAAAGATGAGGGGGGCAGGAGCTGGATTGTGTCTTTATGATTTTTGAAGGCATGATTGACAGGCAGATTAAGAGAGGTGCATGGTCTGAAAAAAAAAAAAAACATGGTGGTTTACGCATAAAAAAGGAGAAAAATCCGGACGTACAGTGTGTGATTTTTTGCCATTTTTGAGCATATTTTTTTTCCCGACCATTTTTAGGATCGGGTTTTGGCTCAATCGTGTGAACCGATTAATACCTCACAACCAGCTCCCAATTGACAATTGTAGGTTGCAAGAATATCAAACCTGCTTGATATCCAAACGTCTCTAGCATCTGAGCATCAGATCGTATAGTGTGAGAACATGAATCATGCGCTGTGAACTTTTAAACCCTGCAATTTGATCGTACAGTTTGAGTTAGGGCTCAGTGAAACTATTGAAAATATCACACAGTGTATGTCTGACATTATGCAGAATCATCACTCAAAGTACCAAACTATTAGCCTGCTTCATCAGCCAGTTTCACTTTGTAGACACCATCTGACCTCGCAGCATTAGAGTTTGTTCGCTCGACGGTAGGTGGGTATTTTTTTTTATTTAACCAACTGCTTCTATTTGGTCGTGACATATGTAATGCACCGCTAACGGGGCTAACTGGTATATTAAGCTTTTTCCAAATCCCATAGGAAGAAGGGCAATAATGTCTTTCCCCTTGATAAAACTCACCAAACATTCTCTTTGTTCCGGCTTTAAATCCTCGTTCTCAGGAATCGTTGCCAACACAGAATGTATGGCTCTTCACTGATTGGCTGGTGCCTGAACTCGCACTTCCAGGGTTCTTGTAAACCGTCTAGTCTAGTGTATTCCAATTTCTGACTTAGTGGCTGGAGAGAAATGGAATTGAGCGGAGGCATCTTAGGTAAATGAAGTTACATAATTTGTTCGGAATGTTACAATAATTTTGCAGAGGACACGTCTTCCACATTTGAGAGACACGTGATACAAATGAGCTGTTGTGGTTGGACCGTCTAAAGTTTGGAAATGAGGATTTTCACTCTCCAGTCCGGATCCAGTCCCTTCTGGATTTGAACTGAATGTAAAAGGGTCTAGCTGGTAAGGCAAAGAAGGTAGGGGAAAGGATCACATGAAATTAAAATAATCATCAATATGAAATATGTGTGCCAAAATTCAGTTTTAATTGTTATGTGAGTGTTAGCTGATTTATAAGCTGGCATTATGGGTAAAAGGATTGCATAAAATAAACAAAGCAGGCAGATTCATTAAGCTTAATAATTTTTAAAATCCAAGAAGTAAAAGCATTATTTTTGTAATTGGAAAAAAATTTGTTTTTGAGTATTATGTAAAACCAGCACTTTTAGTATTTTAGCAACTGCAGCCTTGAAGAGCCGTAAGCAGTACTCTGATTGACTGTGCTTTGCTGTGTGGAAAAAAAAAAAAAATCCAGTGCTAGTTACAGAGAAATGCCAGTATGAAGAGGCTAGGTCTTTCTTTTTTGCAGTTTTGAACAAGATGCCATGGTCTGTTTGTACTATTTTATTTACAATCAACAACACATAAATTAAAGGCCTACATTGTACTATTTCCTAATCTATGTTATAATGTTGTTTCCAAAAACATACACACACAAAAACATACCTGGAGTTTTGTTGACAGCCGTTGTAAATGTGTTCCATTGCAGCAGTCGGGAAAATATTGATGCCAGTATAAGTTTAATGTTTATTTTTTAGCTTAACGTCAGGTATCACTAGCTCCTGCTAATAAATAGAGTCTGTTAGTTAATGTTATCTGTCGGTGACACAATGATGGCAGTTTGACTATTACATCTTAAGAAATCCAGCTAACTCGGTCTGCTCCGAACTAGCCCGAGTTTGTGTTTCGGGAACCCCAATTTGACTCACCGTTCTTGAGGTGAAGGTCCGTTTTCCCTGAGTCCTGAGCACAAGAGAATGCAGCATATTAATAGGCCTACAGGCTTACTCAAACATGTGTGAATGAAACATGCAATTCTGTGTGTCACAAATGTTTTTGGTGAGGTAACAAATCGTAAATCTAATCACAGCTAGATATTATTTGTAAATTGTTTAGCCTTAATACACAGACCAAGCATGATAGGTGTTCTTTAAAGGTCCTATATTACGCTAAATTGACTCTGATTAACTAGGAAATGTCCAAAATTCTGGACTGTCCCTTTAAGGCATATGAGAACATTGTTATCTCATAAAAAAAAAAAAAAAAAACATACCTGGAGTTGTGTTTTGTTTCATTCACATGTGTTTGAGTAACCCTCTGTTATTAGTCTGTCTACATCTCCAAAGCTCAAAATGCTCAGTTCTACTTTGTGATGTCATTAAGCAGTAGTTTGCAAATTAACAGCTACCTTTTACATTTTGGTCACTAGAGGTGAGCAATTACAGATCTGAAATCTGCCAAATTATTCTAGGGTATTATCACATGACATCACAAGGTGGAACATAGTGTTTTATGTTTGAGATAAGATAAATATACAGGGTCATGTGTTAAACATGTGAATGAAACAAAACACAACTCCAGGTCTGTTTATGATGAGGAAACAACATTACAACATAGACCAGAACACTGCAAAAAACATAATCTAGTCAAGTTCAGATGACCTGAATTGAGAAAGTTTTATCATGATTTGAGTAAATTTCAACTTGACAAGTAAAATTGCCAGTGGAATAAGACTTTTATACTTAAAATATGAAAATACATCTTGCTACAAGGGGTGTAACGATATTCAAGTCTCACGATACGATATCGTCACAGTATGAACCTCACTGGACCATATTTATTGCGATATCGTAGGAAAGCTCACGATATGGTGGGGAGGCTCATGATTAGGGATGTAACAATATCCAAATATCTCGGTGCGATATTTTCACAATATACATCTCATGGTACAATATTTATTATGAAATTTTATGGAGATTAACAAAACTGTTAATTTGTCATTTTTTGTCTTGACAAGACTTAAAAGCGCTTAAAAAAGTGAAATGGAGCAAAGGATCATGGTCTATGTAGTTCCCTCTGTCTTTTTTTTTTTTAAGCTATTGCTGCACCATAACTCTTCATTTAAGCAAAGAGACTTATAATTCGATATATTGTGATGGTCCACGATATTATTGTGAGAACTTTGATATTTCGGTTATCCCTACTTGCTGCACTTAAAATAAGAAAAATCTAATCTAATATTGCACACTCATGTCATTGGCAGATAATTTTACTTGTCAAGTTTTTTACCAGCGAAAATAGCGTACAAATAGGAGTCCTTTAACCAGCCTGGCACCCTCTTATCTATTTGCGCACTCACAGTATTCTCTTAGCCTTGTCTCATCTCATCTTGTCCCCACTTTGACTCTGGAGTGCCTCATAGTACATAACCACTACTCTTCGCGGCACTCCAGCGGGCCCACTTCACTTCCACAATGGCACTGTTATTCCCTATGGCTTATCCACTCCAGCAGGACCCGCACGTGAAAACCTATTGTTAGTCTATTTCAGCTGGTGCGGCCTCGGAGCTGTAAATCACTGGTTACTACTTAGCTTACTAACACCCCATTCAACAAGTGGGCACAATGGTTTCACAGCACATTCATTCAGCCTCTTCCCCTCTCCCGCCCTAACGCTTTTCAGGAGACTTCAAACTGGCTGAGCCCTCCCGCCTCGCCGACTTGTTTTCTCTCAATTCGTCTCCTTTCTTTCGTTTTCGGGCCTCCATCAATTTGCACCACTCTAGTTCCTGATGTGGTTTTGTCTGCGGCAGAGGCCAGCGCTTTCCCATGCACCTGGTCATAGATATGTCACAGGCTGAGAGAGAGAGAGAGAAACGGAGGGCAAGAGGGAGAGAGAGAGAAAGTGTGAGAAAGAGTGAGGGCGGAAGAGAGAGATGGGGAGGAGGCAGAGAGAGAAAGAGAGAGAAGGAGAGAGAAAGAGGGAGAAAGAGGGAGAAAGAGTGAGGGAAGAAGAGAGAGGGGAGAGGGACAGAGAAGGAGAGAGAAAGAGGGAGGGAGGAAGAGGGAGGGAGAAAGAGAGAGATGGGGAGGAGGCAGAGAGAGAAGGAGAGAAAAGGAGGGAGGAAGCGTGAGAGAGGGGAGAGAGAGAGGGAGAAGGAGAGAGAAAAGGAGAGAGAGGGAGAAGGAGAGAGAAAGGGAGAGAGAGAGGAGAGAGAGGGAGAGAGAAAAGGGAGAGAGAGGGAGAAGGAGAGAGAAAAGGAGAGAGAGAGTGAGAAGGAGAGAAGAGAGAGAAGAGAGAGAGAGGGAAGAGAGAGGGAGAAGGAGAGAGAAAAGGAGAGAGAGAGGGAGAAGGAGAGAGAAAAAGGAGAGAGAGGGAGAAGGAGAGAGAAAAGGGAGAGAGAGGGAGAAGGAGAGAGAAAAGGGGAGAGAGAGTGAGGGAAGAAGAGAGAGGGGGAAGGGGAGAGAAAATGAGAGAGAAAGAGAGATGGGAGGGAGAGAGGGAGAGAAAGAGGGATAGAGAAAGAGAGGGAAAGAGGGAGGTGGAGAGAGAGAGAGAGAGCGAAAGAGATGGGGAGAAAGAGGGAGAGAGAAAGAGAGGGAGAGAGGGAGGAAGGTGGAGAGAGAGAAAGTAAGTGAGGGAGGAGAAAGAGGGAGGGAGAGGGAAGAAGGGAGAGAAGAAGGGAAAGAGGGAGAGATGGGGAAGAGGCAGAGAGGAGAGGAAGAGAGAGAGAGAAAAGGGAGAGAGAGGGAGAGGAGGAGAGAGAAAGAGGAGAGAGGGGGGAGAGAAATGAGAGAGAAAGAGAGATGGGAGGGAGAGAGAGGAGAGAAAGAGACAGAGAGAGAGGGATAGAGAAAGAGAGGAAAGAGGAGGTGGAGAGAGAGAAAGTAAGAGAGGGTGGGAAAGAAAGGGAGGGAGTAAGGGAGAGAAAAAGAGGGAGGGAGAGGGAGAGGAGAGGGAGAGAAGGAGAGAAAGAGGGAGAGATGGGGAAGAGGCAGAGAGAGGGAGAAGGACAGAGACAGAGGGAGAGAGAGAAAGAGAGGGAAAGAGGGAGGTGGAGAGAGAGAGAGGGAAAGCGAAAGAGACGGGGAGAAAGAGGGAGAGAGAAAGAGAGGGAAGGAGGGAGGGAGGTGGAGAGAGAGAGAAAATAAGAGAGGGCAGGAAAGAAATAGAGGGAGTAAGGGAGAGAAAAAAAGGGAGAGAGAGAAAAAGAGGGAGAGAGAAGAAGAAGAGAGAGAGGAAGGAGGGAGAGAAGGAGAGAAAGAGGGAAAGATGGGGAAGAGGCAGAGAGAGGGAGAGAAAGTGTGAGAGAGGTAGAAGGACAGAGAGACAGAGGGGGGAGAGAGGGAGAGCGAAAGAGATGGGGGAGAAAGAGGGAGAGAGAAAGAGAGGGAAGGAGGGAGGGAGGTGGAGAGAGAGAGAAAGTAAGAGAGGGCGGGAAAGAAAGTGAGGAAGTAAGGAAGAGAAAAAGTGGGAGGGAGGGGGAGAGAGAAAGGGAGAGAGAAGAAGAAGGAGAAAGGGAAGGAGGGAGAGAAGGAGAGAAAGAGAGAGACAGGAGGAAGGACAGAGAGAGAGGGAGGAAGAAAGAGAGGAAGGGAGAGAAAGGGAGTGAGTTGAGAGGGAGAGAGGGATAGAGAGAGGGAAAACAGGGAGAGAGAGGTAAAGTGAGAGTGGAAGAGAGAGAGAAAGAGGGAGAGCAGATGGGAGAGAGAGAAAGACAGAGAGGGAAAGACAGAGAGGGATAGAGAAAGGGAAAGAGGTGGAGAGAAAGAGGCAGCGAGAGAGAGTGAGGGGGTGGAGAGAGAGAGAGTGAGAAAGAAAGAGAGAGAGACAGGAAAGAGAGGGGGAGAGAGAGAAAAAGAGTCAGAGAGAAACAGAGCGTTAAGTTGATGCACATTAGTTACAATTGTTTATCGGTCACTAATCAGCAAGCAAGGAAGAAAGAGAATGACAGAGAGAGAAGGAGAGAAAGAAAGAGAGAGAGAGAGAATAAGTTGGTGCATTACATTAGTTACAGAAGAATTATTTAGAGGTCACCAATCAGCAAAAGTAAAACGATATGCGGGACGGATTTGAGTCTTAGGATAAACTATAAATATAGACAGAGAATTATTCAAGTCGTGTACGTGCAAGTCGAGGTTTAGGTCAACTCATCTAAATGATGCACACTCCACTTGGCTCGGTGTCATCGCTTTTTCTCGTACCAAACTGTGAAGCGTCAAGGTGAGAGACCCTCCACGAGAACATTTACAGAGTGCACCTTTAGTGGGTTTTAGTCAATGCTGAGAAATTCTCTTGTTAAAGCAGCATTAAGAGAGGAAGTGGAAGTACATATACGAGTCGCCGGATACAAGATTTAGTTGGTAAGTAGGCGCTACCTTTTCCACTGTAGTAGAAGACTTGAATCATCAGCAGTTGTTATATATAGGCACCATAAATCATTCACACAGACACTTACAGAGATAGAAAAGGTCCCATTAAATACAGACGTGATGGTAATACAGAAAGAGAACTGAAGTCATGTGTTTGTACAGACCGTCCACACATTTGAGCAACATTTGATTTGCCCCAGTACAGATAAACTGCAAAAGAAGCACTAATTGAAAAGCACTCTCTATCATCCAAGAACGAAGAAGTGCTCTGTTAGCATGCTGCTTGTAAGTTAAAACTCCGCTCTGGTCTCTGAAATTCTTGAAACGATGTTATAACTCATTGCATCTATAAAAGTAGGGCTAACTTTTTGGTCTTTCCCAACTAATAGGATTACACGGGGAAGAACGACTTTATATTTTACTGTATTTCGAGAAATTTCACAGAAACATTCGAAACTGTTTGAGATCTGCACATTTAGTGGAAACAGTTGGAGGAAGGTCAGGCGCTAATTGCAGATGATTAGAGTAACAGATTCGCTCATTATCAATACAGCAGTTTAGCATACGTGAAAGTGACTCTGTGTCATGACATGTTTAGATGTTAATGGAAAAATATGTTCATGATGGTGCAAATGATACAGCAGTGGTGGGTGAAGTACTCGATTCTGTTACTTAAGTAAAAGAACAGATACAGCGGCAAAAGATTACTCAAGTAAAAGTATCACATGAAATGATCTAGTAAAGTAAAACTACTGAAGGTCTTGTTTAAAAATGTACTAAAGAGTAAAAAGTAAAAGTATTTCTCAGTGAGTTTTTTATTATTATTATTTTTAGTTTGTTTATTTATGTTTTACAGTTAAAGCATCAAATGTAGTGATTTTAATAATAAAAAAAGAGCTGATAATTTAAGTAATTTAATTGATTTCTTAATTTAAGCTGTATTTAGTTTGCTCAAAGTAGGACATTAAGGGCCTGTCCACACGACAAAGTTTTTTGGTCGAAACGGTGAAGTTTGTATTCGTTTTGGTCTTTCGTCCACACGGAGCCGGCGTTTTGGGTAGGTGAAAACTGAGAACGGGTTCCAGAGTGGAGAAATCTCAAAACTCTGGCTTTTGGAAAACGATGATGTCATGACCCCGTCATCGTCAGCGTCCTCCGATGCAGGGGAACCTGCAGCGCTCCAACTGGCCTCCAAGGACAACAAGAGCGTTGCTGAAATGGGACAGGTGTAGCCTATGGAGCCACTCCCATCGCCCAACAACCGAGACACACTGTTAGTGATAATACTAACGAAAGAATACGAACATGGATCAATAGCAAAAATTATGCACGAGTAATTAAACTGTTGGATTTTGAGACGAACCTATATGGCTAAAAACGAAAACTTATGCTTAACTTTTCCAAAACAAAACGGCTATATTTCTGGCAAATATCTAAAATGGGCTAAATTACTTTAAAGTTTAAATTATTGTAATTGTATTACATCGTTTTCAGTCAGTGCTCCGTTGTCATGTGGACGTGACGTTCGAATTTTTTTTCAGCCTGTAAAACAAAAAATCCAGGAGTGTTGTCATGTGGACATAGTCTAATTCAAAGTAAATGTGCTAAAAATATGTCAGCTTTTTCAGCAGGTCTCAAACCATAAAGAAAAGTACTTTTTTCTTCAGATCTAAAATGTAGTGGTGTAGAAAGTAAGATTAATTTTCTTTCTGCTCCTTTTCATTCATTTCTTGTATGTTTGATGTTGTGACACAGTTGATGTCTTTTTTATACTTTATGAATAAAAAACATATCCACTGCAGAAAGAACAGATACCTAAAAACTGTACTTAAGTATTGTGCTTTCACTTTTGTACTTGGTTACGTTCCTCCACTGCAATACAGCAGGCGACACACAGACCAAAAGAAGCTTCACTTGTGACTTTTCCTGACATTTTGGGTCTGGCTCTTTACTGGCTGTGGCACCTCCAGCTCTTATAAACTATGCAAAGAACAGCCCACTTTACCTGCCAAAGCCAATCACCTCAGCATATGCAGGAGGTTACAGAGGAGAAGAAGAAGAGAGAAAGATGCCATCCGGTGATTTATGAGCTGAAAAGACAGATTAACTCCAGTGGCTGCCTAACTGGCCCTGAAACAAGCTGAATTACAACCCAGAGCAGGAAGGAGCAGAGGAGAGGTGCGGAGCCGAGGGATGAATGGGAAAGGAAAAGGTCAGCGGAGGAGCAGGATTGAGAGAAAGCGAGAAGGAGACAAGATGGAGGAGCAGATAGCTATAGAGGCAGTCAAAAATGAAAAGGTCAAAAGGTAAAGAGGAAAAAGATAGATTGAGGACATCAAGTGGAAATAGAGGTTAAGATGGCTGTTGAAAACCTGCCAAAAGTGGAGCTGATGTTTGTACAATACTAGAGCCTGTCCTGTGCATTCTTTGTTGGATTTGTCTGTTCTTTTAGTTAAAAGTGAAAATGTAGAAAGTTAAAAATACACCTATCCATCCATCTTCTTCTGCTTTATTCAGGATCAGACTTAAAGAGAGCTCCTCATGTTAAAAATATAATAACAAATACATTGGTTAGACTTTATAATAACAACAAACTTTATTTATAGAGCGCTTTTCATACAAAAATGCAACACAAAGCGCATAATAACTACACCTTAAAAGAGCACAATGTAACTTTTTTAGTGGAGGGACCGACCACCTGCTTGTTTCCATGGAAATGTTATGGATTTGCCTGGAAGGTTCCACAGTGTGGTATTAAATGTGTCAATCTTTCAGTTATTCCATAGAGGTGCTTTTACAGCTTCAAAATCCATGTGTTTTTACTGTCAGAGTGTGTTTACCTAGTCCTGTAGTCAAGATCGCACTAACTGAGACCAAGACCAGACCAAGAGCAGAGTCCAGAGACCAGGACAAGACCAAGACCTCTGAGGGTCGAGACCGAAACAAGACCGAAACCACAGCCCATCGAAACCAAATCGAGACCATCTTTGTAATTTCTGACATTTATTTGTATTTTACAGCTATTTTGGCACAAATATATCAATGTTTTTATAAATCTATCTCCATTTTATATGATTAATGTTCATTTAAGCTTAAAAGAATCCAAACAGATTGTGCTGCACTGAAACACTGCACCTCTTTTTTGGACCCTCACCCACAGTTTGAGAAACCCTTCTTTAGGAGAACTTCCAATGGCACTTTACACTTTAACTGTGAACAAACTGAAGAAAGTGGGTAGGATTTTTAAAAGTGTTTTTTTAAGTTTCTAACAGGAGTAACATTCTCTTTCTGGTTTTACAGTGGGATTTACAGCCTCTGCACATTTACCAAACACATGTTGTGACAAATACAGATGCATTTGTGGACTTTTATTAGACAAACTTCAGCCACATGTCACAGTAAGAAGTTTATTGCCGACAGCGGCAGACATAATGCAACATGATCGCATGCGACAAGTGTCAGACCTCGAGCCCAAGACAAGACCGAGTCCAAACTCCTTCAAGACTGAGACAAGACCAAGACAAGACCAAGACAAAACCAGGTCCAAGCTCCTTCAGGACTGAGAAGACTAAGACAAAAGCGAGACAAGACCGAGTCCAAACGCTTTCAAGACCAAGACAAGACTGAATCCAAACACGGTCGAGTCTGAGATGAGACCGAGACCATAAAAAAAATAGTCTTGAGACCAAGACCAAGATCGGTCTCGAGCACTATGACACTAGTGTTACCTCTCCACAGATCTGACCTGTAACCTGGTCTTGGTGTGTCACCTGCTTGTTTATTTGGAGACAGACTTGTTTACTGCGTGTGGAACGGTCCAGGCAAAGCAATGGCATCTCCATGGACACAAGCAGGTGGCAATTTGGCCCCATGGGGAACAGTGCAGGCTTTTAGAAGGGAAGCCAGTCTAGAGTTAAAACACAAGAGCCTGCATTTGTTCTAATCTTTTTATGTTGTTGGAATTATATTACGCAAATGACTCTTGTGAGCACTAAGCCAATTTTGGCAAGTTTTCAGCCTATATATGCAGTTTGTGTGTTAAATTTGAATGAAACAAAACACAACTCCAGACATGTTTTTAATGGGGAAACAAGATTATAACACAGATCAGAAAATAGAGAAACATGGGTCCTTTAATATGTATAATTTAACCAATTAGCATTTTCTACACTGATGGAATCCTGTGAACGTGCATGCATAAAGTGATTCGAGCATATGACATGTGTTGGTGTCCTAGATCAGAGTCCATGGCCCTGAGAGAGAAGGGCTATTGTGTATGTGTATGTGTGTGTGTGTGTGTATGGGTGTGTGTGTTTGTGAAGACTTCATTCAAATCATCTAAAAGCTTCTCCAACTCCCCCCTGCAGTCCGCCCCCCACCAACTCCACTGAGGCAATTTTCAGAGCAAAGAAAAGCCATCTCAGATCTCCATAAAGGGACCTGCCATTGCACTTTAATCATTAACAACAAGCATTCATCTCCCTCTTATTAGACTGCTGTGTTTTTAGTTTGAAGTTTTAAGTGCTCATTTCATTAAAGATGATATTTAAACACACAAGTTCATAACAGTGTGAATGTGAAAGGGAAAAGGTTTGTAACATGGGGAGGGGGCGTTCTGCACTGCAAAATAATAATGTACTTGTGGTAAAATGTTTTGAATTTAATATTTAAGATTCTTTTATTAAAGGGCCCATATTACGCTTTTTTTTTTCGATCTATGTTAAAATGTTGTTTCCTCATCACAAACAGACCCGGAGTTGTGTTTTGTTTCACTCACACATTGAAAACACAAACTTCTCTCAAACAGAAAATACTCTGTTCCAACTTGTGATGTCATGTGGTAATACAGGAAGTGCTTCACTGTGTTTTCAAACTCTACATGCCCTCACTAAAATCTAGTGTCGTAGTACTTGAGACCGGTCTTGGTTTTGAGACTGGCCTCGAAACAGTTTTTTAGTGGTCTTGGTCTTCTCTCGGACTCAACCGCGTTTGGACTGGTCTTGAAGGTGTTGGGACTCGGTCTTGTCTGGGTCTTGAAGGCGTTTGGATCGGTCTTGTCTGGGTCTTGAAGGTGCTTGGACTCGGTCTTGTCTCAGTCTTGAAGGTGCTGGGACTTGGCCTTGTCTCGGTCTTGAAGGTGCTTGGACTCGGTCTTGTCTCGGTCTTGAAGGTGCTTGGACTCGGTCTTGTCTCGGTCTTGAAGGTGTTTGGACTCGGTCTCATCTCGGTCTCGAAGTCTGACACTCGACAAGTGATAAAATGGAGATAGATGTATTAAAACATTGATATATATGTGCCAAAATAACTGTAAAACACAAATAAAGGTCGAAAATTACAAAGATGGTCTCGATTTGGTCTTGGTCTTGTCCTAGTCTCAGGACCCTGTGGTCTCAGACTGGTCTTGGTCTCGGTTAGTGCTGTCTTGACTACAACACTACTAAAATCATTTGGATAATTTCAGCCCTGGAATCGCCCATCTCTACAGAACTAAAAATAAAAAGTTAAATTTAAAACCACACCTTGGTGACATCATGAGGTGAAACAGAGCATTTTGAGCTTTGGGGATGCAGACTGAGTAACCTTTTATTATCAGTCTAACATGTGTGACTGAACACAAACACAACTCTGGGTTTGTTTTTGGTGAGGTAACAATATTCTAACATGGTTTAAAGCTCACAAGAGTCAATTTTATGTGATATAGGAACTTTAAAGATTTGACTAGTTTAAAGCAAAACCTTGTAACTTTCTAAAGGTCTGCATAATTCCATGGAAATAGAAAGAAAAAAAGTTTTTTTTTTTTTGTTTTTTTTTGGCTAAAAAGTTATACAGTGTATCTTTAAATATGTTCCGTTTGTTTCTCCTGCCTTTTTATTTTTTGGTTGGATATTTGGATGTGGTCCCTGGCAAACAGAATTATCTCATTCAGTATTTTTGTTCTTTCAGTAGAAATAAGAAATGTTACAGAGATTCTAAAGCAAACTTGAACACTTGTATAGGCCCCAGTGCTTCTATCTGAGACGAGCACATGCAATTGTGTCGGGGATTAGGAAAACTATAGGCTTAAGATCATAACACTAATCCCGGGAAACACTGGGAATTCATTCAGACAATAGGATGTGAATAAAAAAGCTCCACATTGTAATGCTAAAGGCTTATGGAGACTGATATGGCCAGAGCAGCCATACAGAGTGACACCCTGCTGAGATAAACACAATTTACACAACTCCCATGGATTATGTTGTGAATAGAACTGAAAATACATTAAGTCATTATTAGTTAATGAAACATGCAATAACATACCAATTAAACGTCATAATTTGAATAAGAACATACAGATTTACACCCTTTACATGGGACTGGATAAAACTACACAGACTCATGTTCAGAGAGAATTTCACAACCCACTCATGTTCTATAAGGAGACAAATATAATCAATATGATAATGAACATGTAATCATACAATCACAACCACTTCAGCAGTTATATTACTGAAATATTGAGTAAAGGCTTAAACACTCTGTAACGTGTATTTCTTATAATTCAAGAAAACGCATGGTGTAAAAGCAGATTTGTATACAGACATTTTGTTTGATGAGAATCATAACAAAGCAGCTCCCAGGGTCAGGCGATGTTTTCCAATCATAGATGTTGTTCAAAAAAGACCCACTGTTGCTTGTGATTGCGATACAGCTATAATCTATTTTTTTCTTTTTTTTTTTTGCAGAATAAACCTTTTTCACAATGACTGGAAGTGCCGCGATGTAGGGTAAACTTCACTTATGTTAAAGATTTTCTATGACAAAATATCTGTGGAAATGTCTCATGTATTTTCCATCAGCCTCATAAATTTACCCCATCACCAAATCTTCATCCAACAAGATTGACAAAGAACATATTCTGTACATGAAGAATTTATCCACAACTATCAAGGTCAGAAAGATGAAAACTTAAAGGCGAACAACGACTAGCATTAGTGAATTACTAACTGAAATTATGGTCATGAATAAAACATACATTTTAAGACATGTAATCTGTGAACATCTTTAGCATTCAAACTGCACAAATCTCTCTGTCTATGCTAATTTCAACATCATGAAATCATTTTTTTATTTTATTTCTAGAATCAGTCTGAGTTCACAAGTCACTTATTAAAGAATTACTTATTACTTATGTTTTATTCATGACCATAACGTTATTTTTGCTCAGGAGAAGTTCACTAATGCATCGTCGTTGTTCGCCTTTACTATTTCGTCTTTTTTACCTTGATAGTTGTGGATAAATTCTTCATGGACAGAATATGTCCTTGGTCAACCTTTTTGGATGAAGATTTGGTGGAAAACATGTGAGACATTTCCACAGATATTTTGCCACAGAAAAGCATTAATATAAGTGACGTTTCCCCGACATCGCAGCACTTCCAGCCGTTGTGAAAAAGATCTATAGGTCTGCTTTAACCATATGATGATAACCAATGTGGAATTAACCAAGTCTTGGTTTAACGTCAGAGTGAGAGGTGGGGCTAACACTTTTTCTGAAACATGTTGTTCAGTCTGGGGTCAAAACCACATACAGAGCATTTAAAAACACCCACATAAACATTATAGATCCCTCTGAATATGTTGCCGTGTGCTTAATGCAGAGACAGAAATGCACATGCAGCTCCACAGAGGGACTTGTTGATGGTGACTCAGCCTGCACCTGTCCTGTGTCCTTCTGTGGCCACATTCTGTCAGCCTCTAATCACCGAGCTTCAAGACTGATTTACACACTGGATAATAATTTAACTCAACACTAAAAAATGCTGATACAATAACTACATCTAATATACAAAACTAAAGAATATGAGTGGCAGAAGATACTATGAAGATGCTACTGACCAAGAAGTCTAGCAAAAGTTAAAGGTGGAAACACAGACTTTTTATTTTTACTTCATTATTTGAGAACAGGTATGTCTATTTTCTACAACACTACATTTTTGAATAGGGCTGAAATCTAAAAACATTTTAATTATTGTGTGAGACCTGCTGAAAACCCGGCATTTTATCAAAGTCATAGTTTGAGCGAACAAAAATATATAATTGTTTCTGATGAACAAAAATAAGCACAAATCTTTATCAAAAAGCACTATACTCTGCTTTTACTTTTCACTTTTTAAGTACATTAAAACAGGTTATTTAATAATTTTAAGTAGTTTTTTTTTTTTTTTTCATTTGATACTTTTACTTCTACTTGAGCATTTTTTTATTTATTTTTTTTTTTTGCTCCAGCATCTGTACTTTTTCCACCACTGGAGATTCAATTAATGTTGGCAGAAAACATTTTCTAGTCGTTACTAACCAAAAACTGTAGCAAAAGTATGCATGTTGTCATCTTAAGCAACAAACTATTAGCCAGTCTGGTGCCACCTAGTGTCTCCGCTCAATTTTATTTCTCTCCAGTGACTAGGTCAGGAATCAGAATACACTAGACCAGGGGTGTCAAACTCATTTTGGTCCGGGGGCCGTGTCCAACCTACTTTGATCCTAAAGGGGCCGGATCAGAAAACTCATGGCATATATACCTTAAAAATAACAATAAGTTCAAATATTTTTGAAGGGAAATGCTAATCTATTACAGAATTATTATTTTTTAAATTGATGAACTCTTTCTTTTACAAAATATTATAATATTATGAACAACCTGAAACTTTAAGAAAAATGCAATTTCAATACAATGTTTTAACATTAACTTGTATGGAAATAGGAATAAGTCTTTTTTTTTTCTTGGAAAATCCTGCACTCAGCTCCACTTTTCTCATTTTTGACATTTTGCTGATGAGGGTGTCACGGTCAACAGTCAAAACGATCGTCCTTTAAGAGCGTTTGGAAAGAGACAAGTCTTCATTTGTGCTGCTCTGGTGGGAGGGGCCACGTACAGAGACGCTGGAGACGCTGCTGTGATAAACACCACAGAAAATTAACAAGATTTTAATAGAAAATATAATTAAAATATTTTAGTAGAAAATCAGCCGAGGGCCAGATTAAAGGTCTTGGAGGACCGGATCTGGCCCCCGGGTCTTATGTTTGACACCTATGCACTAGACTGTTTGCAAGAACCCTGGAAGCGTGAGTGTGGGCACCAACCAATCAGCAGAGAGCCATACATTCTGTGTTGGCAACAATTCTCGAGATCAAGGATTTACAACCGGAACAAAGAGGGGAAAGACGTTATTGACCTTCTTCCTGCAGGATTTGGGAAAAGCTTAATATACTAGTTCGCCCCGTTAGTGGCGCATTACATACGTCACAACCAAATCGCAGCGATTGGTAAAATAAGAAAGTACCCTCCTACCATCGAGCGAACGAATCCTAATGCTGCGAGGTCAAACGGTTTCCACAAAGTGAAACTGGCTGATGAATCAGTCTACAAACTATAACTACCATCTAAGAAACATTCCCACATCCCGTTCATTTGTTTCTATTGTACATTTTTAGTCGACTACTCTCACACTTTAACTAAACTAGCAAAAACAAATGGCTCTGAAAAGGCCATAAATTGAAGTAATTGTGTGAGTTATGCGCTCAGTCGCTAATTGCAGACAAATGAGTACAACTGAACTGAAAACTATCAATGTAATTGTTTCTGTTGAACAAAAGTCAGCACAAATCAGTATCAAAATCATTACATTTGAAGCTTTATAAGACCTCAAAATGCCTGTGAAATTTTTACTTGAGTATTTTTTGCTTCAATACAAATGTATTTTTAACTAAATTGAGTACTTCTTCTGCCCCTGATGATTCAGTTAATGCTAGCTGAACATACTGTGAAGTCATTACTAACCAAAAACAAAAAGTATTCATATATTGACTGGTCTTAAGCAATAAACTATAACTACCATCTAAGAAACATGTCCCATTAATTTGTTTCTATCGGACATTTTTAGTCGACTACTCTCACACTTTAACTAAACTAGCATAAACAAATGGCTCTGAAAAGGCCATAAATTGAAGTAATGGGTGTTGGGAAGCACTCAATAAGAGCAGTGTCACCGTTGGCCCCTGGTCTTGTTAATGCCTCCTGACTTTATTAACTTAGTGTTTTATGTCACACACACACACATGCATACACAGTAACAATCTTACTCCATTAAAGTGTGTGTGTTTGTGTGTGTACATGTGCGTTTGTTAGCGGTGTGAGTTATGCGCTCAGTCGCTAATTGCAGACAAATGACTTTGCCGCACACAATCCTTCCTGTTTTTTGATGTTTAATTTCACCAGTTGATTACGGGCAGAGTTTAGCGTCGCCATCTCTCTTCCTCTGCCACCACGACCACTCATCCATCTTCGCGCGCTCGCTCTCACTCGCATACATAATGAGCTTGCGCTGACGAACGCACCCGTACATTTCATAAATCATGCTCTTGTTTGGAACAGCTTTTCTCTCTCTTTGCTTGTCTATTTTTCCCTTTCAATTAAAGCAGCGGAGCCCCATTGGTAATCCTGCATGCTACAGACACAACAATCCAACTAAATTATTTTCTGTATAGCTTTTCGATTTCGCAGCAGCTCTTCCAATATCCTCCTCTCTTCACCTGCCAAATGACAGTCGGTAACTCTGGCTGGGCTGTCTACCAATACTTTTATTTGTGTTGACTTGCTCGTAATCAGAGCAATAAAAATGTGAGGCAGAGGAGCAGTATCACTATAGTATGAGTGCACATGGCTATTTCTGTTGTTAAAGAGAATCCTGTGGGCCTTTACTGTGTATTGGTTATGACACAAGCACACTCTCCCCGGCTCCGATGGTGCTGACGAAGCCAAGAGTCACGCACAAACACACACACGTGCACACAAACACACCCTACATGCGCATACTGTAAATGAGAACTGCCAGCAAAGGGTTAGTATCAGTCAAAGCAATAGAGATTTTATCGCCAGCGCCGTTTGCGATCAGAAAATAAATCCAAAACACTAAATAGATTTATTTGTTTTTATTAGTGTGTTGTCCTCACAGGCTCAGCTCTCAGTCTGTCGCTGTCTTGTATAAATCCAGCAGATACACACTTTTACAACCCAATTTACAGACGTGTTCGGAGAAGTGCCGGGGGCCAGGCCTGGGCAGTTGCTCTATTCCATTTGGACTCTATTTCCTTTTGTGTGGCACTTCCCTGTGATCTCAAAAAGCAATGCAGTTCTTTAGAATAAGGCAAAAAAATAAAAATAAATAAGATGGGGCGTTCTTGGGCGTTTACATGCTGTCTTCTAACTGGTTCTTCACCTAAATAAACAGCACCTTTACTCCTCCGTTTCCACACGCCCTCTGGTCTCTCTCCTGCGCTGCATGTTTGTATAGCATAAGGAAGTGCACAGTGGCTGCTATGTTCCTTTTCTACTCTGATCCAAATTATGTGGTGAGCTTGCCCCCGGCTCCAGGAGGGAAATTGGTGTTCGATCCCGAGAAGCCGACTTGCCTTCAGGCTAGCTATTAGCCACATGCTAAGTTAAAAACAATGCAAATGGAGGCCCAGGGTTAAGCATGGGATCACTTCTTCAATTATACAACAGGTGATGTATAACAGCGGCACAGAGCGTACAGTTATGTCAGATGTAATGTAAAATATGAGAATGGAAAATGTTGGATTTGGACAAATGAAATGCTGCTCCTCGTTTTAAAGGTGCAATGTGTAAATTTTCTGGTAGAGAGCCCACCAGTTGATGCTACTGTTTTATTCCAAAGTATGGCATTAAACTTTCACTTCATGGAAACCGTCTGACCTCACAGCATTAGGATTCATTCACTTGACGACGATTGATTTAACCTGCTCTTTGGTCGTGACATATGTAATGCGCCGCTAACGGGACTAACTGGTATATTAAGCTTTTTCCAAATCCTGTAGGAAAAAGGGCAATAACGCCTTTCCCCTTGATAAAATTCACCAAACATTCTCTTTGTTCCGGCTTTAAATCCTCAATCTTAGGAATCGATGCCAACACAGAATGTATGGCTCTTCGCTGATTGCCCCTGTGCACGGTCTACAACTTCCGGGGTTCTTGCAAACAGTCTAGAGTATTCCAATTCCTGACCTAGTGTGGTGGAAAAAGTACAGATGCTGGAGCAAAAATAAATAAATAAACAAATACTCATGTAGAAGTAAAAGAATCACATGAAAAAATCTACTTAAGTAAAATTATTAAAGTACCTGTTTAAAAGTGTACTTAAAAAATGAAAAGTAAAATATTTTGCACAGAGTATGAGATCTAATATATAGCCTCAAATGTAGTGCTTTTTGATACTTTTTTTTTTTTGTTCAATAGAAACAATTGATTTATTTTTTCTAGCTGTTTTTATTTGTATATTTTGGTTTGCTCAAACTATGACCTTGATCAAATGCAGGGTTTTCAGCAGGTCTCATACAATAATTAAAATGTTTTTAGTTTTCAGTCCCATTCAAAATACACATACCTGTATTTCGATTCCTGACCTAGTCGCTGGAGAGAAATGAAATTGATCGGAGGCACTAGGTGGCGTCAGTCTGGCTATTACATGCTACATAGGTCTCCAGGAAGAACAGTTGATAGCTAAGGTCAATTAAATACAATCAATCAATGAACCTGCCCAGGGACTACAGGTCAAAATGAGCACTGGTGCTACAACCTGGTACAAGCATCTCTCATGTTAAGGATAATATATATTGTGCACTGTCCCTGTCTCATTAAATAAAATAAATAAATAAATAAATAAAATATTAAACTTTTCGATCTTCATAGAAACAAGCAAGAGATGCCATCAGGGCAGTTTACAGGTAAGATCTGTGAAGATGTAAGTTTTTAGTAAGAATGCATGTTTTTAAAAGCAAAGAAAACACTTATAATCGAACAAATACATCTTATATAAATTTAATACCATATTGTGGAACATTACAGGCAAAGAAATAGCATCTCCCCAACCTGAAAAGTTACACAATGCACCTTTAAGGCATAACTTAACTCTGATTATGGTTGGATGGACACTGATGTGACTCCAGCGAACAGTCTTCACTGAACATTATGCAGGAACAGGCTACGGATTGACATGTTCAAACAGATATAATAATTGGATAAAATACATTTACCTCTTTTTCAGTTGGGACCCCCATAATAACAACAACCATGACCCACAAACACAAAAAATAGGCTAAGCGCAATTATGATAAATACGTTTTTATTTAGGAATAGGAATCTGCATTTACCACGCATTTAAAGGGTGTCAGGGTGTTTGAGATTATTGCATATATTTTAATTTATTCCCAGAATCATCCGAGGACCCAGCAAAATCATTTCAGAAATGGACCCCAAGGTTGAGAACGGCTGAATTAAAGAAGAATGATTTTTTTGGTACTTTTCATGTACGCAATACTGACTCTTGTGAGATTTAAGCCGTGTTACAGTGTTGTTTCCTCATCAAAAACAGATCTGGAGTTGTGTTTTGCAAGTACAAGAGCCAGTCATGATTGAGGTCGTTAAATGTACCCGCCCTTCTCACCGGTAAGCGGGAAGGGAACTTACTTCGCAACAAAAGAATCAAACCTGTTGCTAACACTAGTGGGAGCGACCTCGGAGAATGAAGGCATCTGATTTGTCCGTTATTTATGTTCATATCTTGATTTAGGGGCAAAATAGCAAAATGAAAACTTCAGGATCACGTGAACGAATATTTTAAGACCAAAATGACAAGGCTCACTGCAGCAAGTATAGAGAGAGGAGTCACAAGATCCCAATGTAAGTCAGTGGAGCCAGAGAAGAGCCTCTTGGCGAACTTCCTATTTGGAACGCAGCAGCAAGCGCATTAGCTATGTCCATTTATATATACGGTCTATGGTTACACCTTCTTATGTCATGAAGTGGTAGTTTTCAAGTTAACAGCTCCTTTTACCTTTTGTTCAATAGAGATTGCAAGAATTCCAAGGCTGAAATCATCCAAAGGTGTATGTAGTTTAAAAACACAGTTGTGATCTTCTTTTATTACTACATTACATCACAAAGTAGAACCAAGTGTTTTCTAACTTCTTGAGTTCTTTTTAAAGACAAAACAGTAAAGTGCATTGACCTTGTTGACATGTTTGGGCTGCTAACTGCAAGCCATCTTCAGAACTGTCACTGGTGTTGGTGGTGACGCGTCGTTTATCAGCTGTTGTCATTTCCTGTAGGTGTGGTCAGTCTGATGGACCCGGCAGGTCGCTCAGACTGACCACGCTTCCCGTCGCCCGGTGTTCTCTGGAGGAGGGTGTCCCAGGTGTGTGAAAGGAGGAACGCTCCGTCATCACCGTTAATACTGCCCATGTCTCGTTTCCTGATTTCAGTGGCCTCCGTCATCCAGTTTGACCTAAGAACCCAAGAAGTTAAAGTACATGAGAAAACCAAATTAACATCTTTGGCTTAATCAGAGTGTTTTCTGTTTGAGAGAAAAACTTGTCCCAAATATAAAGGATTTGTGTTTGAATGAAATAATGTATGTGATGAGGAAACAACATTAACATAAATCAGAAAACAGTGCAATATGAGGCCTTTAAAAGTAAGTATAATTGTACGGGCAGGTGGAAATCCGAGCTCGTGCTGAGGGATGACTTTGCTCTAACTCTATTAAAAGACTTTATAGGCTTGAATATATACTGCACACCACGAGACACAGACATTTACTTTGATAATGGCTTTTTTGGGCGGAGGACAGATGTCACTTGGGGCTATAGGAAAGAAAGAAAACTAGATTCAAGCTTTCACTTCGGGGCTGCTATCCATCACCAGTGAGGTAGGTATTGACCACATTCTCCCTGTTGAGTCTGGAGGCCCTTTAGTCTGATTTTTCGTGCTATAGTTAACCAAATAAAGCGGACATACAATAATGGGAAAAGTGGCTAGGATAAATAAACGCTAGCAGAGTGTCGATGGTAGTGACTGCTGATGTTAATTCACTAGGACTGCATGCATTGTGAACGCTAATAGACTCTGGCTGGGCAGAAAACGCGGCGCTCTGTGAAAACCATGGCCCGTTGTACATGTACATTTACTTCAATAGCTCTATCCTATTTTGTCTAGCCTATTATGTTGTATCTATTGAAGTGTCTATGTGTGGGTTAGCGTTACGTAGGCCCGGGCTGTTTCACTGATTCTCTTTTTGCTGACAGAATGGAGCGCGCTGCTGGGCTCGAAGTGCACCGAGCCGAGACCGGAGAGGAGAAGCACATCGGACACCTCCTATTTATCACACTGACTCCTTCCGTCCACTGCCAAGGAGAGCGGAGAGAGGGAGAGAGAGAGAGGGAGAGAAGGAGAGAAAGTGGAGAGAGGGAGAGAACGAAAGGTAGGGACATAGGAAGATAGAGAGCGGAGATAAAGAAAGTGAGGGGGAGAGAAAGGGAGAGATAAAAAGAAAGAGAGGGAGAGATGAAGGGGGGGAGTGGTGGATGGAGACGGTAAGGCTAAAGAGAAAGGGACAAGGATGAAGCTGTCATAAAGGGAGATTGTTGTGTATTAAATATTGTTATACATTTCCATTTTGCACATGCTAACACTGAATAAATGATCATATTTCTTCCATAATAATATTTTTCTTGCAGTTACATGGATTTAAAGCCAACATCTGTAAGTGTATCTGATTTATTTTATTTTTTTACCAGTAGGTGGCAAGTGTGAAAGCCGTTCTCCCTCCTCTCTCTCCCTTCACCTGGCATTTGTTCAGACTCACCTGTGCTCTCTGCTCTTTCTTCTGTCAGACCAAAGCCGACCCACACAGACAGCAGTAACATAAACATCATCTAGTCGTGATATGGTGTAATGTAAATTTATATTGTGGAAAGATTTCTCTCAATCTGTCTTTGTGTAAATTAATGTGATTTCTACTTGAGACCCATATGAGCCATGAACACTTGTAAGGGCTCAGCAAACACAACTGTCCTCACCCTACAGGAAACAGTGTGTTGTCTTACCTAAGTTAATAAGTAAGTCTTTATTTATATTGTGCTTTTCACAGACATATGTCACAAAGACGCTTTACAGAGCATTATTCAGTCACTCCATACCCAGTGATGTTAAGCTACTATTGTAGCCACAGCTGCCCTGGAACAGACTGACGGAAGCGCAGAAGCCAATCTGCGCCATCAGTCCCTCCGACCACCAACATAACTCACACACACCACTTTCTTACTAGGCAATGTGGGTGAAGTGCCAAGCCTAAGGACACAACAACAAGTTTTGTGACTGGCGCCCCACTGTGGCACCTGGAATTTCCAGTGGTCTCCCATCCAAGTACTAACCAGTAACCAGTACTAACTAACCTTGTTTAGCTTCTGAGATCTGATGGGATCAGGCTTAGCTGTCACAAGCCTTAGCTGTCCTGAAATGTATGTTAAGTTGATTAGCACCAGCCTCTGAAAAAAAGACACTCTGCTTTGATATGTATGTAACTTGTATTTCTGCATAAATACTCAGAGGTGAGATGCTCTGAGGAGATGGGGGCTAAGGTGGTAGGGACATACTGCTGATGAGGAGAGGCTCTTGGTCTCTGGCCCTGTCCATATCTGCTGTAACAACAATAAACCTTTGTCTGTGTTCCAAAAATAATTATTTATCATCAAGAGATACAATTTTTTTTTCCAAAACTGTGAAAATACAACAGGGGTTGGGTCATCCAATCTAATTACAGGTGGTAGTTTTAAGATGGTGCAGGTGAATAGGAAAAATAAAAACATTTCGAGATATCAGTTTGAAACATCTTCTGTAGTTAACTTACATAAATACTTTTATATCAGGTTATGTTTTCATATAAACCAGGTATTTCATGCTTAAAAATGGCCACAAATGCACATTATTGGGACAAATATACCAGACATTTTGAGGGGATTTTGGGTCTTGCAACCTAAACTTTGAATTAAAACTTAGATCAGGCTGACATTTGTAGAATTTAAGAGGTGATCTTTACATCCAAATGGGAGTGAAATGCCTTTTAAGAGAACAGCCTTTAAAGCTGCATTGCCCCACATAAATCTTAGAGATATTAACACTTTTAGGTGCAGACTAGAAATCAAAACTATAGAGGCTCAAAAAATAAACAATTGCATCACAACCGACTGAGAAATCTGAGTTTTTATGTGAGGAAGAAAACGCACCTGAAGGAGCCAATGTTTTTTCGATTCTCCCTGTAGCGTTCAAAACGTGCTCAAGCAGGAGGACGCCGAGGGGCTGAGAGACTGCATCTCTCAGCACGCCGGTGGATTTATCAGTATTTTCCCAGAAAAAGAAGAAGTGTCTGGGGAGAGGGAAGCCTGGGCACCTATTTTTTGAACTGCTGCCTTAAACATAACCTCGATAGCAGGGCCGAAATTATGTGTTACATTTTCCCCAGTGGAATATGTTTTTTTGTGATATTATAACTTACTCCTGTTAACATTTAAACTGAATAAATACTTACAGTATGTCCCTTATACCGTGTACTACTGAGACTGTAACCGTTTGAAAATGACTTAAGGAGAACTTAATAGTAGAAAGAAATGGGTCCATTGATTTCCTGTTAAAACTGCAGAACTGAGAGGCAGATTTTAATTTAAAAAAGGACCCTGCATCTGTGACCCAGAGTCAGACTGTTGTAAGTGGTGAGTACAGAGCAGTGGGTGTGGGTAATGGGAACAGAAGTTTCAAAGTGCTCACGCAGGAACATGCAAGAATCAATCCAAATACACATCTGAGTAAACTAATGATGAGAGAACACCGCGGTTACACACTCATAAAAGCAGATTTTACATAATATTTCTCCTTTAAAAATACAGATGATCTTTAGGAATTTGTGCTGATGTAAACGAAGAGCGACCACTTTTAGCTCGACCTATTTATAGATGTTACACTGATTTGCATTTCTTTGTAAGGTGAGTTATTTTAAAAAGCCCCATGTAAGTATGTTTTGCCCCAGTGCAGATATATTATATAAGCAGCTCATGTGGTCAAAATAAATCTGCTACTTGGTGTCTGCATGTTTTTTAGTTTTACACTAAAAGCAAAACTCTGCACTGGTCACTGAAAGTTGTGAAATGGAACAAGTGTAAATTCAGCCTGGAAGACCTAACTTCACTCCCATTAACTTCACAGCTTCTCCAGAGTTTATCTGCTCCTCAGACTTCATCTACTCACTCCAAATACTCAGTTTAGTGCCCAATTTAAACCCCCAATGCAGTTGTATGCCCCTTCGGTTTGTGCCACACCCCACCTCCACCCCAGCACCACCTCGGTATCACGTCATCTCATCGTCCCCTTCACTCTCCTCATCCTCTCATCATAATAAATATAATAATGCATCAGTTTTATATAGCGCTTTTCTGGACACTCAAAGGCGCTTTACAAATCATTATTCATTCACTCCATACCTAGTGGTGGTAAGCTACTATTGTAGCCTCAACTGCCCTAGGGCAAACTGATGGAAGCGAGGCTGCCAATCTTCACCGTCGGCCCCTTCAAACACCACCATCACTCACGCACACACACCACTTTCATACTAGGCAATGTGGGTGAAGTGCCTTGCCTACAGATGCAACAACATTATTATTATTATTATTATTATTTTATTTTTTTATTTTTTGCAACTGGTGCACCGCTGTGATACCAGATTTTCTCTCCCATCCAAGTACTAACCAGGCATGGCCTTGCTTAGATTCTGAGATCTGACAGGATCAGGCTTTGACAAACCAGTATGGCCACATACCAGCATCATCTCCTTCACTCTCCTCATCCTCTCATCGTCCCCTTCACTCCCTTCATCCTCTCATTGTCCTCTTCACTCTCCTCATCCTCTCATCATCCCCTTTACTCTCCTCATCCTCTCATCGTCCCCTTCACTCCCTTCATCCTCTCATTGTCCTCTTCACTCTCCTCATCCTCTCATCATCCCCTTTACGCTCCTTATCGTCTCATCGTCCCCTTCACTCCCTTCATCCTCTCATCGTCCCCTTCACTCCCTTCATCCTCTCATCGTCCCCTTCACTCCCTTCATCCTCTCATCGTCCTCTTCACTCCCTTCATCCTCTCATCGTCCTCTTCACTCTCATCGTCCCCTTCACTCTCCTCATCCTTTCATCGTCCCCTTCACTCTCTTCATCCTCTCATCTTCCTCTTCACTCTCATTGTCCCCTTCACTCTCCTCATCCTCTCATTGACCCCTTCACTCTCCTCATCCTCTCATCATCCCCTTCACTCCCTTCATCCTCTCATCGTCCTCTTCACTCTCATCGTCCCTTTCACTCTCCTCATCCTCTCATCGTCCCCTTCACTCCCTTCATTCTCTCATCGTCCTCTTCACTCTCATCGTCCCCTTCACTCTCCTCATCCTTTCATCGTCCCCTTCACTCTCTTCATCCTCTCATCTTCCTCTTCACTCTCATTGTCCCCTTCACTCTCCTCATCCTCTCATTGACCCCTTCACTCTCCTCATCCTCTCATCATCCCCTTCACTCCCTTCATCCTCTCATCGTCCTCTTCACTCTCATCGTCCCCTTCACTCTCCTCATCCTCTCATCGTCCCCTTCACTCCCTTCATCCTCTCATCGTCCTCTTCACTCTCATCGTCCCCTTCACTCTCCTCATCCTCTCATCGTCCCCTTCACTCCCTTCATCCTCTCATCGTCCTCTTCACTCTCATCGTCCCCTTCACTCTCCTCATCCTCTCATCGTCCCCTTCACTCCCTTCATCCTCTCATCGTCCTCTTCACTCTCATTGTCCCCTTCACTCTCCTCATCCTCTCATTGTCCCCTTCACTCTCCTCATCCTCTCATTGTCCCCTTCACTCTCCTCATCCTCTCATCGTCCCCTTCACTCTCCTCATCCTCTCATCGTCCCCTTCACTCTCCTCATCCTCTTATCGTCCCCTTCACTCTCTTCATCCTCTCATTGTCCCCTTCACTCTCCTCATCCTCTCATTGTCCCCTTCACTCTCTTCATCCTCTCATCGTCCCCTTTACTCTCCTCATCCTCTCATCATCCCCTTCACTCTCCTCATCCTCTCATTGTCCCCTTTACTCTCCTCATCCTCTCATCTTCCCCTTCACTCCCTTCATCCTCTCATCTTCCTCTTCACTCTCTTCATCCTCTCATCATCCCCTTCACTCTCTTCATCCTCTCATCGTCCCCTTTACTCTCCTCATCCTCTCATCGTCCCCTTTACTCTCCTCATCCTCTCATCGTCCCCTTTACTCTCCTCATCCTCTCATCTTCCCCTTCACTCCCTTCATCCTCTCATCTTCCCCTTAACTCTCCTCATCCTCTCATCGTCCGTATCACTCTCATCGTGCCCTTCACTGTCCACGGCTTCACCTCTACACACTGCAGTGTCCAGGCCCTGGGGGGAAGACGTCTCCATCATCTAACCGACCACGCCCTTCATCACAAACTCTTCTGCCGGGATCTGAGTGCTGACGCTAACTCAGTAAAACCTGTGTCTGTGTCTTTCTCAGTCTCTTTGGGTTGCTTATAAACTCATCATGGTAAGTAAATAGGATGTTCGGAATACTAAAGGTAGTGAGGAATAAAATCTTGACCTGCTGCAACCTCTTTAAAATTAACTAGTTCTGTTTTTCACCTTTTGAAGACGGTGAAAATCAGGTTTAACACAAAACGTATGCCTTCAGGTGACTAAATCTACTTTCAAATTAGATTTTCGAATGCCAGTACCTCGCATAACTCCTTTAAATCCTGTTTTTCCACTTGTTTCTCCATGGTTTACGCATGGTTTAAACGCATCTAGCCCAGGCCCTTCAGTCAGCCTAAAGCCCTCGCCTCAGCTGATTGAGTACAGCAGAGGATGAATGGAGGTGGGAAAAAGGGGGGGGTGGCGTGGGTGGAGCAACCATGAAAGAAAGACTCCCTGCAGAGAAAGCTACTGTTACCAAGGAGAGAGTAAAGGAATGTGCGGTTCAATAGGGAAAAAAAAAATCATCAAGCAGAACAAAGCCTCAAGAGGGGAGAGAATTTTAGCTCCAATAAAAGCTTGATGATAAGGCGGTCGATGCACTGCAAAACGATCCGATTTCCAAGCGCAAAATTACACGTTTAACTTCCATGGCAAAACTTACTCTTCACACTGTTGTAGCCCAGCGTTTGTGTCTACGCCTGTGTGTGCCTCAATAAAGGCTTCTGTGCCCGCAAACCAATTTAAGGCCCTGAAATGAGATCTAAAGCACCGTCTCACCACGCTCCCGTAATTAATTGAAAAGAACTAAAATAATGATATCTGCGCAGGGATATTGATAGCCGCAGTTTATTTCTGACAGCTCGCTCCTGCCGCGCCTCCAAACACTTTTTATGATTGAGCCAGAAAGAACAAAAGGTTTAAAAAGCTCTGTGGCTGCTCAGCAAGCCCCGACTGCCTCCTGGATTAAGAATATATACGACATTGGCTGCTGTTGTTAAGAGTGAAGAGTGTGACTGAGATGAAATTATGTTAGCGCAATTCAGTTGACTTTAGTTTAATAATAATGTGTTAGCGCTTTTCGCTTCGGTGCATTTTTTATTCACTCCACTGGTGAGATAGCCACAGCTGCCCTGGGGTAGACTGACGGAAGCAAGGCTGCCAATGTGCACCATCATTCCACATTCCTACTAGGAGGGTGAAGTGTCTTGCTTAAGGACTAGGGCTGGGTATCATTAAGAAGTTGCCGATATGATACATACCTCGATACACAGGCCATGATACGATATATATCCCGATACAGCGCACTTTCAGTTCAATACAATACATTTCAAATTGATTCAATATAGTTCAACAAAAAAAAATAACTAAATGATACATAGATGTGATACTAAAAGTGTTTGTTAAACCACTTCTTGTGCAAAATGAATATGAAGCACACACATTTTACGCATCAAAACAGTGAAAATGTTAAATTTGTTGCATTAACAAACTACAAAACTGTAGCGCTGTAAAAAAAATATTTTGTAAAATATATACGTGTGTAGAATTGATGATACTTTTAGAGCTAAATATGGAATGTTAACCCTTTCCACTCACCTTATGGTTCAGTATTATAGTTTATTAACATTCAAAATAAAGTCAGTGCATTTATTGTCGTCTCTTTTAAACAAAAGGCGCAAACATTCACAAATAATCATAATAGCCTCATGATAACTTAACAGAACACTGTAGTTGCATGAAAGAGATACTAACATTTTAATAATAATAATAATAATAAAATACAATTTTCCAGGCCTGGAAAATAACATTTTCCATTTCCATGACTTTTCCAGGCTTTCCATGACTGTGGGAACCCTGTATATAAAATAAAATAAACCTAAAATAAAAATAGAGATTTTGACTCAATATAAAAGCCTCAGTTTTCACCACACCTTTCAAATCTAGACGTCTGCATGAAAGTGAATGAAAGTAAATAAGTAGGGACAGGCATATATTGTCTAAATAGTTAAAGATAACAACTTAACTCTTTGCACCTCATCGCCCTCACCTATAAAGATTTATATTTGAGCCATAGCCAGTCGTTTGACATACCAGTGCAGAGTAATACACACACAGCCACCCTCCATCGGTCCAGTCCTCCGCCCGGCCTCAGATAAATTGGGTACATAGACCTCACATCCCACTGTAAAACACAGGATTGACTCGAGACAGCTGTCACCTTGAACTGTCAATTCTTTCATGTGGTGCATGTACCGAGCTGTCAGAGCGCAAATGAAGTGTGTGTTATGGGTGTGACTGTGTGAGAGCTGATGTGCACCACTAGGCAAAGTATATAGAAGCGTATAGATCCACATTTGCATGGCTCTGGTATGGGTTGCCTTGGAGCTCTTCGCCACAGGTCTACTTCAAGGGCCCATATTACGCTGTTTTCAGATCGATGTTAAAATGTTTCTTCATCAAAAAACATACCTGGAGTCGTGTTTTGTTTTATTTGCGCATGTTTAGCACACAAACCCTGCATATTTACGTATAATTCTCTCAAACAAAACACTCCACCACCTTGAGATGTCATGTGGCAATACAGGAAGTGCTTCATTGTGTTTTTAAACTCCCCACACCTTCACTGGAATAATTTGGATGATTTTAGCCCTGGAATTGACCATCTCTACTATACAAACTACCTCTTCACAAGGTGGAACAGAACATTTCAGAGCAACTGACGTCACCCAAACAAAACAAATGCTTTCTAAATAAATAAAACTTATACATGAAATCTAGTTTTTAATCATTTAAAGTTTTTATCTAGTTTAACATACTTCAGAAGCTAAAATTGTGACACTCAGGGATGTGTATAAAGCCAGAATAAACAAAAAACGACTTCCAGTTTATGGTTACTTTTCTGCACCTCTACACTCAGCTTTAACATATCTTGATGCAATATATACTGTAGGTTTGGTTAATGTTAGTTGAATTATGCACTGAAAATATAAGATTCTCAAACTTCCGTAAGTACTTCACATGGAGAAACAGGAAACTAGGTACACATCAGGATCATTTTTCAATATTATATTAGATCAAGTACAAGATCTAAAGTTAAGCTCTGGGTTCATTTAGATCACAGTTAGGGTTTAGGTGAAGGTTAGGCAAATAGTAATTATGATTAGGACCAGTCTCAATGAAATAAATGCAAGTCAATATAATACCAGAATGAAAAAAGTTATTTTCTATAGTTCTAATACTGTTAGAGATTGTTATGTGAGAAGGCTGGCTGTTACTCACCTCCTCATCGTCACACACACCTTTTAAGCGTGTATAAGACAAACAGGCAAAGTGGGAGCGGAAGCCACACCTGTGAAGTGGAAAAACAGAAGATCCGGCATCCATGTGGCACCAGGGAGACAGACCTGTGTTGATTTTACAAGAAGCAGTGAAGCGCTATAATTGAGTAATCTCATTTTCAGAATCATTAGGTTGTGTTCTTAATTTTGTCATAACTTTAGATGGAGGGCAGGGCCAATATAACCCAAAGGGAGATTCACTCTTTCCGAAAACCATATCATTTTGGTAAATTTGAGTTTGTGTCTATATATTTTTATTTTAATCTTTTTCTGGAAGTTGCTGTGGATGTCACCATTGTCATTCGGGTTGCATTATTATTTTGCATAGGACTGCCGACATTGCTGCACATAAATTCTATATGGACTACAAAGCTGTTTTAAACCCTCCCAGAGAATCAGTGAATTGTTGATTTATGGATGCACATGAACATTGAACATTTTACATAAATCAAAAGACTTCATAATGTAACCCTACGTTGGTAGTACTGTTTATAATAGTTCTAAATGTCTAAAGTGAGGGTTATCTAAATCTAGGTTCAATGAGGAGGTCAGTTGAAAATAGGTCAAATAGTTAATAAACTGATAGATTCCACCCCCAAAAGAAGCACACTAGATTGGTGATTAAATGTAGAATTGATAATTATTATTCAGCTCATTTGTCTATCCACAATAACACAAAATATCTGTACACATTTGGCCAACAACATCTGAGATCTCAGGAAATAACATCAAAATAAAATATTGTTCAATCCAAACAAAATTACCCCCTGAGTGCACTCAATTAGAAAAAATGTCCTACCGCCCCTTTAATACTCAGTGTCAGTACAGTCGTTGCAGCGCTGTTAGTTGAGGAGGTGGACCAGGGAACCAGGCACCAGGGTGAACGAAGAGAAATCCAGCGCAAGTAGAACCAGGAATAGGACCAGGAATCAGGGAGAACCAGGGCTCAGAGTCAGACCCTCTAAAAAAACAGTCTACAAAATGTACAGGAAATTACTACAACTGTCCATTTTTTCAGATTAACTGTACACTTGTAAACACTGAACATAAACTAAAATTGGCCTTTAGCATACAAAATTAAAATTATTTCTCCTTTTTAAAGTACAAATCATTTGATTTTCCAAAATTGAAATTTACAATTCACCCCAACTGGTTTTATCAACAATAGGGCAGTAACACAACAGAAATTGACTCACTGGGATAACATGTACTTTTTCAAAATTTTCTTCCAGTTCCAATGCAGTTCAAATATTCACAGAACCTTTATGATATCATTAGTTAGTTTCAGGATTTAGTTAAATTACTAAATCTACATTTATTTAAATTTTACCTCTTGTGGTCTCAGTCTGTGTTTCTAAGTCTGTGCTGCTTAGCAAGATGGCCGCCAGCGGAAGCATTCCAGAGAGTTCAAAGTGCACTGCCACCTAGTGGCAAGACTGGGGGTTGCAGTTAAATTCGGTTTGAAGTTAGATTTCATGTAGGGACTTTATTGGGCAAAATTAACAGGGTTACAATAACATATTTTAACAACAAAACTTTTCTCCACAGGATTCCTGCTTCAGAAACTCGAAGTTAACCTGGCTCACGCCAGATTGATAAGTGTATCACTCTCAATTAAATTCTACACATTATCCATCTGGAACGGCTTCTCGCCGAAAGCGTTTAGAAAAAGGAGGGGCTTGCAGCAGAATGCCTCAAGCTGATTGAGCGAACCACACCAAAATACCCACCACTTAGTTTCTTTTTAGCCAATCAGTGATCCGTGACCAGCAACAGGTGCACCTCCTCCTGCACACCATGTGCTCGCCTCACCTCTTTTGTGGATTTTGTACGACAAAAAGCGCACACCATGGACTTGAGAAGAACCTTATGAGATTTTAAATCTCCAATCACAAAGACTGCTGCGGGATATGTCTGTGGACCACAGGCAATAAGCAGTGAGAGCACCTCACGTCAGCTGCTTCTTGTCTAGAATAAACTAACTCACTTTGAGACTTACATGTCCAAAAGATCATAGCACTACACTTCATGTTTAGATGCAAAACAAAACTGTTATTATTATTTCTTTAATGTGGTGCAAGACATCAGATACATGAAGAAGGTTGGTGATAAAGTGCACAGGAAGTAGAGTCACTATTGCTAATTTGCAACTTCACCTCGGTCCATGCTGCATGAATGTGAACAGATGCACCTGAGGAACTAGTTTCACCTTTTTTTTTTTACTTTTAAAGAACACTTCAAACTGAAATAATAGTATTTCTAAAAGTTTCTTTTTTTAATCAGTACCTAATGATTTCTGTACCTCACAGCCTTAAAGGTTGTATAGAGGATTTTCCAAGGAACGAGAAATCCAGCGACTGTTTGTCCTTTTTCAAATGTTGCGCATGCGTGAAACCACCCCCCCTCCCCTACAGCTCCCTACGTAGAAACGCCTCCTCCCGCCTCCTCCTTACACGCCAGAAACAGGTTTGTTTACAGCCGGTGCGCTGCACATGACTTGTAAACAACTAACTACAGTGTTGGTTAGGCAAGACGGATGGAGAAGTGAGGAGCGGGGGGAGGGGTGCGCGGACATTTCGTGCGCGGACGAGAAGTGAGGAGCAGGGAGAAGAGCGGAGCAGGGAGAGAGGAGAGAGGAGAGAGGGGAGCGGTGCGCGGAGATTCCGTTCCCGGAGAAGTGAGGAGCAGGGGGAAGAGCGGATCGGGCAGCGGGGACAGGAGCAGGAAAGGGGTGCAGAGAAGGTTGCGCGGAGATTCAGTGCGAATGAACTAGCTACAACACGCAGCAGCAAGCGGACTCTTTCTTTGCCTTGAAAATTACGTTTTCAGACATAGGATATCGCTTTCGTGTCCTGAAAAACGTTTGTCTAGCTCTTGGAAATAAAGTACGTTTTCATAATAAGCAGAAGTGACCTGTCCAGGAGTAATTTGGCGACCAGTGCGTCAGTCTTTAGACCCTGCGTCTGCTTCAGTTGCGCCATCGCTGGAATGAATCTTCAAGAATCACCTTAGTTTGGCTTTCGCTGCTTTTCCGCTTGTCTTCTTCTTTCAGCGACCTCAAAAAAGGACTTTCTTTTGCGGCTAACTGCTCCTGGATTCTTGTCTGCCATTGCAACAAACTTTGTGCGAACTGCGAGGAAGATATAGGTCAAAAAAAGCCGCTAAGAACTGTTGCGTTGGTGGAGTAAACAGCGTCTGTGCGTCTTGCGTCTGTGGACTGCGTGACAGGCGTACGTAAACCACGTACCGGCGGCGCGCAGGCAAGTCAGTTACGCTAGAAACGTAGGGAGTTTGATTGACAGCCTGTCAAGCTAACAGATAACGAGGCAAGTGTCGTTATCTATTGGCAAATGTTTAGCTGGCCCCACCACGTCCAGAGTTGATGAATTTTTATTCTCTTTTTTTTTTTGGTCATCATAATTACAAGGCTACTGCACCTCTATAATGCTATCATTGACAATTTGAAACTAAAAAAAATCCTCCATACAACCTTTAACTAGGCTGCGTGCTCCAGTTGAACCACTCGTTGGGCTTGTGTGTGTCTCACTTTCGTGCTTGCACTACTGACTGCATACGGCAGGGGCTGTTTTGTTACTGTGGTGGTTACGATATATGACACTGACACCACACACACGAGGAGCGCAGCGGCTACAAAATCACAAAAGAAGACACAAAGTTGGGTCGCACCTCCCTGAACTAGGGGAGAACCAAATCGCAACCTAAATCAGGTAAATTCTCTTGTATTGTGTGGCGGCCTTAAGAAAAATAAATAAATAAATCAACGTTTATTTTCAACATTTATTTACACTGTCAAAGAAGACTGGCACTCAACTCCAGTGCCAGTTTTTGTTTTCATGTGAGCAGGAATAGCAATTACAGAGATATTTAATAATGAGCAGTTCAAAACAAATCTGCAGATCTGACAGTTCTACAGTTTTGGATTTATTTTATTTCTAATGATTTTTGTGAATTGAAAAACTTGACTTTTCCAACACAGCACAGTCCCATTACACATCTCATTCCAATTTTCATAAAGAACTCCCAGCTGTTCAAATGCCCCGTGTTTGGAGGGGAGTTCCTGTTGCGCCCTGCTCCCTGCTCGAGGTGATTAGATAAATGTACTGCTGAAAGCGCTCAATGCTGTCTTGTTCATTTTATATGACTGTTTTATAGTCATACTTTATATTACAAATTTGGCTTTCAAACAAACAAGAACTGACTAATGCAGAATACATTTTATTGCTTTGTGAGGCAAATAAAAAGAGTAGGCTTATATTTTTGAGCACATATTCTCTGCTAGATGAATTATACATAAAGAATAAAATGGTCGCACAAACTTGAAGCTCTCCGTAGTTTTGCTCTCTGCTTTAATGTTGTATATTATTTATGATTTCAGGATAATAACATCAAATACCTTCTAAGAACACAAGCAGCTGAATAAAAGAATATTTACATGTATTTGCATAATGCCTGGGAAAAGCATAGGATTTTTGAATAACATTTTCGCATGTTTCTTTCCATTTTAAACCGCAAATCCGGAGGAGTGCAGGATTATATTGCAGCATGTGAGAAATGATAGGAGTATACAATGAAGAGATTTTGTTTACACATGTGTGCTGATAGAAATGGGCTTTTTTAATGTAAATATACGCATTATATCTGTTAAAAGGCTCATATTACATGATTTTCTAATGTATGATATAATGTTGTTTCCTCATCACAAACAGACCTGGAGTTGTGTTTTGTTTCATTCACACATAAACCCTGGATATTTAGGTTGAGTTATTCTCTCCAGCAGAAAATACCGTTCAATTTTGTGATGCCATGTGATAAAAGAGGAAGTGCTCCACAGTAGGGATGGGCATGATTAGTCTATTAATCGATAATTTATCATTAAGAATTTCATCGATTACGTTCATTTTAATCGACAAACCGAATGTAGGTTGCTGTGTGAAATGTGACCGAACAGGGGTCCGTACATGTAGCTCCCTGACACTCAGAAGGAGCGAGCAAACACAAACAGTCAGCCTGCAACGTGTCGAAGTGCAAATGCGTATTTAACAATGACTTGACAAAGCAGCACATATGTTTCGTTGTCCAGTGGGAAAAAGTTTTGCCAGGTGAGAGTAGCGCTATGTCGATGACAAGTCCCCACCTCTCACCCCCCGTACGGTGTCCTGGTTTTGACAAACGCAAATATGGTCACACTAACCTGTATTCCACTGAGTCGTGTTTTTTTTTTTTCTTTGTTTAGTTTATGCAAATTAGCCATACGGTTTTAAGTTTCGTTTCTGTGAGAGTTGCGCAAAGCTGCATTAAACACATTATAATGTCAAACGGACTGATGTGGCTCTAGAGTGGTTACGGCAGGGGTGTCCAAACTTTTTTCATCAAGGGCCACATTTCTAAACACAGATGAAGCAGAGGGCTGCTCGAGGGCCGTAGACTGATGCTCAGTACAGTGAATAATTGAAATATGTGCATGTTTAACACATTAGAATGATCCATCAGTCATTATTCATGTTAAGATCCTTAAAACCACACACTAAAAATTAAACATTAGCTTTATCAACGTAGATTTTCAAAAAATCTTGCAGTAAAAAGTAAATTTTTAATTGATGTCACGTAATTTGGGCCAATTCACCTGGAAGCCTGAGGGCCAAGAAAAATTAGTTTGAGGGCCGCATTTGGTCAACGGGCCATAATTTGGACATGCTTGGGTTACGGTTTATATGTCGCAAAGTTGAATTTATTTATGCAGATTAGTAGTGCAGATAGTAATAATAATGATGATAAATTTTAATATAAAAAACGTTAATGATTAATCGATAATTGATCGTTAAGTCTACCGACGAACGATTAAGACAATTTTATCGAATCCCCATCCCTACTCCACAGTGTTTTTAAACTCCATAGAACTTCACTTGAATAATTTAGTTTTTTTCTTCTCTGTCATTACTCAACATGTGTGAATAAAACAAAACACAACTCCAGGTTTGTTTTCGAGGAGGTAACAGCATTCGTGGCTTAAAGCTCATAAAAGTCAGTTTTGCGTAATATAGGATCTTTAATTGGCGGTTAAGATTACAGATGATGAGAATATACTGTAGCTAAAACCTGTTCTTACAAGCTGTTCATGTATTGGTCTCTCATGGCGCTGCTGTGGTTGGTTAACTTTATTATGCCACCTGTTAGTGAACGGGAGTGATCCATGAATGTTATTTTGTCACATTAACCCAACCACAGGGAATTATCAGAACTGGTATGACCACAGGTGAAGGCCTATGTATTTTAAAAACATAGGAGCAGTAGATGGACATGGATGTCACTAGAGCCCGACCAATATGGATTTTGTTGTGGCCGATATGATACTGATATAATGAGAGTTGGAGCTGCCGATAGCCGATATAATCGCCGATATATTTAGTGATGTAAAAATTCACTGTAAATCTTGAATTATTAAAAAAAAAACTTAGGTTTGGCGCTGGTGGATTTTAAACTGCGTTTATTTAGGCAACATTTATTGTTATTCTGCCTCTTTACGTGATATGTCATAGGAATAAAGCAGGTCTAAAGCAGGACTAAACCAGAACTTAACCAGGACTGAGTGTCGGGACTCGGTCTCTATCTCTCTCCCTCTCTCAACCCCAAGATTAGTCCTGGTTTATTTATTTTATGCTGAATATATTTATGCACATTTTTATACCGTATGCACACGCATATTTTTGAAAGTTTCGTTTTTAGCCGCTACCATGAGTCTGCATGCAGCGTGAAGAGAAAAGAAGTGAGTGAAATGGTACACACGACTCCCAATCCCAATAAGGATCAGGCTCCAGTTGTTCGCTTCAAAGAGCCGGATCTAAGAGCCGCTTCATTCGTGACCGACCCATCACTACTAGCGAGTAAATAAACAATCGCTATTAGCCTTTACCCGTAAATGCTGCGCGCCGCGGTAATTAATTATATGCGCAAATTTCATCATTCACACCTGTATTCACAGCTCATTTACATATCAATGCTGGTCCAGTAACAAATATACGGTCAATGTAGTCACTTTACAATAGGACCAATAGAAAACAGCCTGTTTATGTGTGAGAGCTACAGCAGCTAATCGCTAACCTATCAGAACAAACCAAAACTAGCTTCAAAGTCGACACATTATCAACACTCATCGCTCACAGAGGCTCCTCCTCACATCACAAGTCTGCACTAATAAATGTCCTTTTAATCCAGACTCAAACCGATTGTCCATAAAAAGAATATAATATCAGTGTTGCACATGGATCAGTGTCTGCTGGTGTAAACAAACGCACGTGACTCTGGGGGTGTGTTCAGGGACAGTACGGATACACACAGACAAATGACTCCTGCAGATAAATACTGACGCAGAGCCACATATTAGGACATTTATCTGTCTGTAAATTGGATTAAATGAACATAATGTAGAGAGTCTAAGCTTTATAACGAGGTATAACATGCCCACGTGAAATATCGGCCCCTATCAGCAAGCATATCGGTCAACCAATATATCGGTCGGGCTCTAGTCACCACCTCATTACAAACAACCAAAAATGGAAATCAGCTGGTTTGCCTCAGTTGTGCCTTTAAACGCATAATATTTGAACTTCTCAACTTCTCCTTTTTAGTTTTAAAAAGGTTCTAGGATTTTTTTACTTCTGGAACCTGGTAAGTTTTTAAGTGGATGGATGGTTGAGCTCTATGTGGACTTTTAAGAACTTGTTGCATAAAGAAGCTACAGTCTAGTACAGAGGTCTCAAACCTTTTTCAACCTTTGAGCTGCTTTTTGTAAAAGGAAAATGCCAGAGAACTACTAAGTTTAGAAGTTGCCAGAAATGTTGTAAATATAAGAGCCATGGTAAGAAAATGATGAGGTACATTTGTATGTCTATAAAACATAACCCATTATCCAGTTATTAGTGCACAAAATTAGGCATAAAAATTATACATTTACAAAGGAAAGAGGCATTTAATCAATCAAATTTGAGTTATTCAGCGCAGTTATGTATAATTCAGAAATCCCTTGACAAGCTACTTGAAAGGGGCTGGAGAGCTACTGGTAGCTACAGGTTTGAATATTCCACAGTACTGCATTAAACTTGTCTGTCTCCATTAAAATAAAATAAAACAAAACAAACAAACAAAAAACAAAAACAAGTGACACCATCAGGTCCAATCACAGGTCAGATCTATGGAGAGGCAACTTCAGTAAGAGCGCATGTTTTCAAGGTATTAAAAAAACATCTACCATTAAAAAAAAATAAAATAAAAAATGCAAGATACTTTTAATTCAATCAAGGCATCTCTGGGGACAAGCAAGTGGCAAATTTTTCACCTGAAAAGTTACATCATGAACCTTTAAATATCATTTAAAAGCAATGAGATCTGTTTATTCTAATTTAACGCTACATTTAGCACTTCTGTTGATCCAGTGGACCACTTCAGTAAAATTTACACTTGTGAGAAAAACATCCTGCTATGGCCAATTCAGATTCATTACATGGGAACGGGACTCAACACTATCTAAATAAAAGACTTGCTTTACAGAGAGGGAAGAAAGCCCCAACAGGATCAAGAGTTTTTGGCAAATCGCTATGTTATGTAAACGCCACCATCTGAGCAGAAAAGAGAAAATCGTCATTCAGAGATTTCAAGCTCATGTACTTGCAAACGCACTGGAGTGATGCTAAATGAAAAAGTCATAATATTTATAGCCAAAAAACATCTGCTCCGGTTTGAACAATATAATTAAACTACCTCAGTCAGCGGTGTGCAGCGTTTTCGTTTTTGCGGATGGCGTTTTAAATGATGTTGTAGCAAAAGTTATAACGTGAACAACAGGAGGCGTCTGACAAATGACTGTAAGTGTCCCACCATGACGCTCTGCTTCTTGATTGCTGCATTATTGGCACCAGAGGGAAGAGTCTAATGAAAACAGAGGAGACAAAGAGGGCTGAAGACCACATTAATCATGCTTTAGGAACATCACATATGTTAAATGTGTTTTTTATTAAGACCCGTGTCGTTACCGGGGGCGACCAAAAGCATGCACGCCAGGAGGAGAAATGTTGCTTTATGATTATTCCGCTCACTTTTCCAGACTGTGCATTAGGTTAAAGAAGCTGCATTATACTTGAGGCAAATGAATTCAGACACAAGAAAAGCTATTATGGAAACAACAGTCTCTACAGTAGATTTGTGTTGGTGTTTCAACCATTTCAATAAACAATAAAACTATTTCTTGCATTTTGTGTTACAGAAATATGCATACACAACTGACTTATGCTTATTAAGGGTTAACAGAATGTATAGATTGAGTGAAATACTAAATCCCAGCATGAACAAAGACTCATAAAGAAGAAATTGTTGATTAAAGAAGACCTATTGTGCTTGTGTCTCCTATACAGCTATAATCTATGACACTCGTGAATCAGCATGTTATTAGCAGAGTAACACGTTATAAAAGTAACAAATTACTGTAATGTTTTGCTTTTTGCTGTAACGCAGTAATGAAAGGGAAAAGGAAAAAATGTAATATTTTACTCGGAACAAATGTCAGTAATGTGCGTTACAATGTGTTTTTAACCTGGATTGAAGTGGTGGGTTTTTCATTTTTCTTCATACAAATTCACAAAAATTACCATAATATCAGCAGCAGTGAAACTCCATCGTTACGTTTCCGATTGTCGGGTCAAAACTGTCAGGTATGAAAACAAACTCTTGGTCTGAAAAAATAACCTAATAACATAAATTATCAGAAGATCAAATGAACCTCACTGGACTAACATCATGTTATATTTGCACATTTTAAATATACAATATTGAACTAAAACAACTTAATAAAAGAAACAACTCGGTGGTAACTGACGTCGCCATGAACGTCATCACAACAAAGAGAAGGATGGATAGCTGCACATCACACAGGAGCAGGAGATTTTTTTATTTTTTGTTTTCATTTGAACCAAAATTACTACATGACGCTGGTGAATCCTACATGTATCATTGATTAAGACAATAAAATTGGAGACTGAAGTAAGTATAGAGCAGTGGGCGTGTGCTGGTGGCGGTGAAAACAGGATTGATCAGCAAAATGGCATCTTGAAAATAAGATTAAAGATCGCTCAAATATGCACACATCACTCCAAATACAACTTTGAGAGGGTAAATACTATCACATTAAAAGCTCTGAAAAGTCAATTTTGCTTAATAGGTCTGTTTTAATAAACTATTTGTTCATAATAAAGTCTTTGCATCGCATGAATCATCGCATGTTGAGGGACTATTTTCTCATATCAGTCCGCCGCTGCCAAGCTTTTCTATCAGGAAGTACAACTCGCTGCTGCTGCTCAGGCATAAATCCTTCAAATGCAAGATTGGTTTTACTTCTAGAATTATTCTATCAACACAGACATTCACATCGACAGTCTGGTGTAATAATTGTTTTGCTTCAGGTGTTTTGTGGAGTGGGTAAGACTGTTTTTTAGTGGCAGGATAACTATGGCCATTGACATGCACTAGCCTAGCACCAGTGACCTCTGCAAATACAAAGACTGAATGGAATATTTTAAAAAAATGTCTCCACACGTCTCCAACACTCTGGCTCACTAGGAAATGAGGTCCTATGTCCAAAATTTCGAACTGTCCCTTTAAGGCTGATTAAACTGTAGCTCTTACGAATTGTTACCAAGTCCCACTATAATAACTGTTTTAATATTAACAACAGCTGTAAACAGATTCCCTATTTTCTTTAATTCTATAAGAAGCGATTAAAAAAGCCATTAAAGCATGTTGTTCCGAATCAGACTTTATTTTTCACTACAGAATAAAAATACACAGAAACTCAGATCCAATATAGTTGTTTTCTTTCTGTACTCAAGAGATCTCCCAAACAAGTCAGAGCTCCATTTCTCAATGAATAAAGAGATACGCACTGTTTTATCAAAGCAATAAGCGGATACTGTTCTGGATTCAGTTTTAATAATGACCTTCACAAACATGCTCTAATAAGGCCATGAACTTGACAATTTTATTAAATATTTTTCATGAAAATAACACAACAGACCCATTAGTCTTTAAAGTTCAGAATAGCCAAGTTTTGATAAAGTGTCATGGGTTGTCAGTTTGCATTGTTCTGCTTTTTCCCCTCAACGTGATTCAATTTAGATCTAAAAAAAAAAAAAAGAAGAAGGAAGGAAAAAAAACTGAAACGCAATTACCACAAAGCCAGTGGCGGTGTAGAAATCCCTGACAAGGCGTTTGGTATAAAGAGATGCAGTGCTATGACTGTTGTAGCCGGGGGGTGTTTCATGTTTGTGGGTTAGCTCGACGGGCTCAGAACAGCAAATGAGATTATCTGTCTATATCAGGCCTAATTGTCAGCTACACAGAACATATATCCACTGCTTCCTTCCGCTCCAGAGCCAATTCTCTGTTTTCTGATTATAAGTTTCTCCTCATCAAGTTTCAACTATGGCCAGGCAATGTGATGATATGAAAACAAATCAGGTCCCACTGTGAAAATGTAAAAATGTGGATGTAATGTTTTGTTTTGATTCAGGGTTTTTGTGCTTTACTGCAGAAAATGTTCTACTCCCACTGTTCCTATTCATGGCTTTCAGAGACTTTTGTTCAAGGGCGTAGGTTCCTGATAGGTTACTTGATTAACAGATTCATTATATAATATTGTTTAATTTTCATTTGATGCACGCTGCAAAAAACAAACAGCACATCTTTATAAGAAAGGGTAAAATGGGATAAGAAGTTGTGTACATGTTTTATGAATTCTTTTCAAAACACAGAGTCTGGGCAGGTCCAAAATAAGTGAGAGGTGGTTTCATTTTAAGTTGCAAAATGTACAGTTTGTGTCCATTATCCTTCTAAGATTATTCTTTACCAGATAACAGTGATGTAGAAGTTTGTAGCAGATTTCCCTTTGCTTGTTGGTGATGAGATATTTGTAAGGTAATGTCCAAACATTTTTCCATGGAATATTGTCAATAATCTGTTTGGGAGGTGCACTTGTGACTATAGTCGGTCTTTTTCAACTGCGACTCATTATAAGGCAAGTTTAATTGAAGATGAAGCCAAGTAAGTTCCTTTTGAAAAGTTTTTCAGAGTTTGGTGCGCAGCGTCTTCACTCACGCCTGCTTAAGCCGCCATCTTCGGGTGCTGGCCCTGTCCTGCCATTTCCCCAGTTTAGGCTCCTGGCTCCATTAATGACATCACTCTGTTGCAGCCAATGAAAGAGCGGCGGGTGTAACCCTGTTAAGTCTTTATTTTTTTATATAGAGCTTTTCACAGACATCTTTTTTGTCCCCAAAGATGCTTTACAGAGCATTATTCAGCATTATTCATTCACTCTATACCTGGTGATGGTAAGCTACTATTGTAGCCACAGCTGCCCTGGGGCAGACTAACAGAAGCGCGGCTGCCATGCCAATTGGTGCCATCAGTCCCTCCGACCACCACCATCTCTCACACACCACTTTCATTCTAGGCAATATGGGTGAAGTGTCTTGCCTAAGGACACACAATGATTGAATTGATTGTATTTAACTGACCTTGACTATCAACTGTTCTTGGAGACCTGTAGCATGTTTTGGGTTGGGTCATATCACTGAATACATCTCACAATGTCTAATAAACAAAATGTGAACTAAAAGTGTTAAATTAATACTATTGAGTTTGGAAAATATCGGAATAAATGTATATTTTTGTTTATTAAAATAAAATGGCAAATATTGGAAGGGACAATTGTGTGTTCCCCAAGTATTGGTTGTGACACGTCCTCATAGTCTCTATGCAAACCTACGCCCTTGCTTTTGTTGTTATTGTCACTATCCACTGCAGCCTATCTCCACTATTGGAAAATCATGATGTTTATATTTTTAAAAAGTGCATCTCACTGAAGAGGAAAAGGGAAGAAACTTCAAGAAGTTTTGAGATTCAGTTCTTATCCTTATTTAAAATCAGCAATGCTTTTCCAAACTAACTTTTGCCGACATTTACATCCAGCACATTCACAGTCACATTCACACATCACTACTTTGTGTTTGGGTTTAGGACTGATTCTAAAATATACCAAAGGGAAATGTTCTTGTTCACAGAAAGTAAATAAGCTAACATCAAGTCTAATCAAAACTGTTAACAACGTCCAGTTTCCAAACAAGTTAACATTTCCTGAGCTCACTGCAGAGTCTGATGGTGGTAATACATTTCAGGGTTTTGTGTTATAAAAGAATAATCCTTGTGTTTAAAACTTGTTGTTGGTGTGGCCCACAGCGCAGCAAGCAGTCTTCAAAATGGCAGTCACAATGAACGTGTTATGTCACTTTGGACTCATTGGCATTGTTGGGTTTCAGATCTAATCCAATCCAACTTTATTTCTATAGCACATTTTACCAACACAAAGTCTCCAAAGTGCTGCATAGAGGAGGCACAATATAAATTAACACAATATAAAGTAGCACAATATTAATTAACGTGCACAATTAAAATAAATAAACAAGTCAATAAAAAACACACATACTAAAATTAGCAAATAGAAAAATAGCTAATAAAATCAATAAAAGACAGTCAGAGGACCACACAATTTTTGCGCTGTGTTAAAAGCCACTGAGTAAAAGTGTGTTTTTAAATAAGACTTAAAAGAACTGACTTGAAGGGGTGTTTAATGTGAGGAGGGAGAGCGTTCCAGTGATTGGGGCCAACCACAGAAAAGGCCCGGTCACCCCGACTTTTGAGTGTCGTTTTTGGGACGACAAGCTGGAGCCCTCAGATCTCAGAGCGAGCGAAGGAGTTTAGGAACAATGAGGTCTGAGATGTACGCTGGAGTCAGTCCATGAAGGGCTTTAAAAATAAACAATAACATTTTAAAATCAACTCTAAAATGAATGGGGAGCCAGAGCAATGAGGATATATGTTATGTTTCATACATATAAGCAACATCTAAAATTAATATTATTGAAATGTTGAAATGAAAATGTGGGATGAATTTATTTTTTACATAGCAAGTGGGTTGAGTCACTTGACAACGTTTTTCTTGTGGAGGGTCCACCACTTGCTTGTTTCCATGGAGACTGCTTTACCTGTAATATTGCACAGTGTGGCATTAAATCTAATCTTGCATATTAGAATCTGAATTTATTTGTCATTTCATCATAAAAATTACACAGAAACAAAAAACACAGTACCCAGGTCCAGGTTATCAGAAGCATAAAAAACAATACAATAAACAGTTTAAAATTGTGTATGTGTTACGGCCCCAGGCCTTAGTTCTAATTTGTTTGTGTGATTTTTGCCGACTTCTCTTGATTGCTGCTGCAGGAGCCCTGGTCCGTGATTGGTGGGGCAGGTCGACGCTCACCTCACCTGCAGCCACCTCCCCCTATTTAAGGAGATTACCAGCACCTGCTCGGGGCTGCTGGCCTTGGTGGCCAGTACTTCATTTAGTGTTTGTGTGTTTAGTTTAGTTCTGTTTTGTGCCTTTTTTGATTTGGTCACTTGATTCTGTTTGTGGGCTTATGTGGTTTAATTTGGGGAACTTGTGTTTTAGTTTGGTGTGTGTCCCTTAATTTTACCACTCGTTTTTGTGTAAGCCTGCGTGACCTCTTTTGTGGCACAAAACTCGTTGTCTGTTGTTTTGTTTCTTAGTTTAGGTTATTTTCTGTATATTTTAGTCCGTTTTGTTAATTTACCTTTACATTCCTGTTAATTAAACATTATTTAATTTATTCCATTTTACATCTTGGTTTTATTTTTTTGTTACTTCCCTCACCCCAAACGAGCTGGGTCGTAACAGTATGTCAAGTGCAGTAAATAGTCTCGCCTCACCACAGATCTGACTTATAATTTGGAGGCATTACCTGCTTTCTCCATGGATATATTAAGTAAGCTTAATTACCTTACTGTAAACATTCAGATAATGTCAGTCGTCATGGTGGTGTTTATCTCTTTATATGGCAGACTCTTCTCAAGAAAAGTTCCACAGTCCACTTTAAAGGGACAGTCCGGCATTTTGGACATAGGACCTCATTTCCTAGTGAGCCAGAGTTTTGGAGACGTGTGGAGACACTTTTAAAAAAATATTCCATCCAGTCCTTGTATTTGCAGAGGTCGCTGGTGCTAGGCTAGTGCATGTCAATGGCCATAGTTATCCTGTCGCTAAAAACAGTCTTACCCACTCCACAAAACACCCGAAACAGAACTATTATTACACCAGACTGTCGATGTGAATGTCTGTGTTGATAGAATAATTTTAGAAGAAAAAAGAATCTTGCATTGAAGGATTTATGTCTGAGCAGCAGCAGCGATTTGTACTTCCTGATAGAAAGCTTGGCAGCGGTGGACTAATTTATGAAAAAATTGTCCCTCAACATGTCATGATTCATGCGAGGCAAGGTTAGTTTTATTTAAAACATTATTCTATCAACACAGACATTTACATCGACAGTCTGGTGTAATAATAGATTTGCTTCAGGTGTTTTGTGGACTGGGTAAGACTGTTTTTAGTGGCAGGATAACTATGGACATTGACATGCACTAGCCTAGCACCAGCGACCTCTGCAAATACAAGGACTGGATGGAATATTTTAAAAAGTGTCTCCACACGTCTCCAACACTCTGACTCACTAGGAACAGAGGTCCCATGTCCAAAATTCCGAACTGTCCCTTTTAAACTGAACAGGATTGACTGTTTGCACATTGCATGAAAAGCATATACACACATACTCACAACACAAGAGAATTCAAGCATTTCTGACAGAGCCGATGGCACTTTGAATTACATTGTGCTTCTATAGAGTATTAGCCCAGGGTGACCTTCCATCACAGCCTATGTGGAGTTCTAATGGGAACTTTTTCCTTATCAAACTCCCCACAACTTATCTCTCCTCCTCCTCCTCCTCCCCTTCTCTCTCTCCCTCTCTCCCCTGTGTATCTGTCCTCTCCTCTTGTCTATCTTTCACGCAATGACAACTTCTTCCATTCTCATTTTGTCTCGACCCATTTTAAGACGATAACTGACAAGTAGCCGAGATAAAAGCCTCTTGTTCATATATGAATTTAAATGTGGGAAAAGTGGGGCCGTGCCTATATTTATGGTTTGGTAAAATGGCTGGATACAGTGCGGAGCTGGGTATTTTTGTCACTGGGCCTTGAATTATCTTGATTAATAATTCAGGTGTTAACATTCTCAAGTTTTCCCCTTTTTTCTCTTGCGCAGTCACCATATTTCATTTCTAATTCTTTTTTTCCCTGATTATTTTAAATGCCACAGTAAACCAGTTTCATCATATCTGTCCTTTTGCATTACGAGGAGAGAGTGGAAAAAACGCAAAGCAGAGGAAATTGTGTAGGTAATTTAATTTACTTATGTAGTGAAGTATGGTGCTTTGAGTGGGACTATTCTTTCAGATGACACTGACTATGTTAAATGCTATTTTCTTCTCTCAAACTGAAAACTCATTTTGTTATAATACAGGGAGTGCTCCACTGTGTTTTCACTAGTATCATTTGGATAATATCAACTCAGGAATTGCCCGTCTCTACTGAGCGAACGTGAAAACTACCACTACATGATTTCACAAGGTGGAACCAAGCATTTTAATCCGTGCATCGTTCATTCATTCGTTTTTCAATATAAAACCAAAAATAAGAAAAAAAAAAAAAAAAAAAAAAAACTGTTCTCTTCATTATTTGTCTCCAAAACCAAAATGGAAAAAAAAAAAAATATTTTTTTTTTCAGTTTTTGATTTTGTGTTTAAATGAATAATGGGAAAAAAAACGGATCACATTTCCCATTACCATGACTTAAACTGCGATGCTGGAGTTTTGCTCCGCATACGGACTAAACCAGGACTAAACCAGGTCCGACCAGACCGAAACCAGACCGGAACCAGACCAGGACCAGGCTGTGATTGAGACTGGAACCAGACCAGGACTGAGACCGGCAACAGGATCAGGACTGAGACTGGGAACAGGATCAGGACTGAGACCAGGACCAGACCGGGACTGAGACCAGGACCAGAGCGGGACCAGACCGAGACTGAGACCGGGACCAGACCGAGACTGAGACCGGGACCAGACCGAGACTGAGACCGGGACCAGACCGAGACTGAGACCGGGACCAGACCGGCACTGAGACCAAGACCAGACCAGGACTGAAACCGGGACCAGAGCAGGACTGAAAACGGTTTAGTCCTGGTTTAGTCCTGGTTCAGTCCGTATGCGGCGTAAAAGTCCGGCATCACAGTTTAAGTCATGGAAAAGGGAAACGGCCGTTATCCTTTTTTTTCCCATTATTCATTTAAACACAAAATCGAAAACTGAAAAAACAAATCCTTATCTGTTTTTTCATTTTGGTTTTGGAGACAGATAATGAAGAAAACAATGATTTTTTTGTTTTATTATTTATGATTTTACATTGAAAAACGAATGAACACATGATACACTGATTCATTTTGAGGTTTGAAGGTGTACACAGATTAATGATAAAAGATTACTCAGACATGTATGAATGAAACAAAACACAACTCCAAATCTGTTTTTGAGGAGGTAACAACATTATAACATGGCTTAAAGTTCACTCGAGTACATTTTGTGCAGTATACAGTAGGACCTTTAAAGCTTATAACTGCTTGTGTGTATGTGTGGTTATGGGAGAATGGACTGCGCATAGAAGTCCATGAATATTTAATGCAGGTTTGAGAGATAGACGGGATCAATAAGCGAGTGTATTGAATGGCTTTAATGTCTCATAATGACTTCTGATCTCGAATAAACAAGGGGCATGCATTTGCAACACAGACGCATTATCTAGACTGGCTTTTGATGCACTGGCTTTGGAACAACTGATTCATAACATGTTCCTGTTTAAAGAATCTGAGTTTACACGATGGACAAGGCCAGACTGTTTAAAGGTTCTGTATTACACAAAATGGATTCTTGTGAGCTTTAGGCCATGTTAGAATGCTTTTACCTCAACAAAAACAGACCTAGAGTTGTGTTTGCTTCACTGTAGCCATTATAACATAGATTAAAAAATAGCATAATATGAGCTCTTTAAAGTAGACACATGATTTTTTCTGAGTATTTAGTGTTAAAGTTTAATTTATAATGTTTTAATTGTAAATTGCAATATTGATTTAAAACAGCACAATAATAGAAACAGGTTCATTGACTATCTGTTCAATACTGCATAACTGATAGGCCCCACATCTTCAGAACAAAATTACATCGTAGCAGGCAACAGATTTTCATTGTTTTGTTTTGTTTGTTTGTTTTTTTTAGAAAATTGTTAACACAGCGTGTGTGACCTGGAATCGGATTTTTAAAAATAATTACAAGTAGTGCAGGTAGGGGGGAGGGGAAAACTGACATTTTTAGAGGATCCAAGCCTTTAATGCAGGACAATACAATCTGACAATATGTAATTTTTTTTTGAGTTTTCAGACGATCTTAAAACTTATTTGACAGTGTTTGCTAATGTGTGCATTGTGTCTGCATGGTAACTGGTGAACATCCCACCAATACACATACATGTAGAACACCCCCAGCATAATGTCACAGCAAAGTATCAATAGGACGCTTGTTGACGCATGTTTGGTATTCATTTTACTTGATGTATTATTTAAAAACTCTCACTCGGTGTGTGTTGTAGAATCCATACTCATGTTGTTTTATGGAAGACAGTTCGTCTGCTTGTTCTTCAGCACCTCCCAAGTGCCATGTTGTCATGCCAACATCATCTTCTAAACTGAGAAGCAAGCTAAGCAAATTAAATTCATCATGTTATCGCCTCCGTGGTTATCACTGTGGTGCTCAGTAATTTCTCATCTTTTTTTCCTGTTTAAAAATAAAAGATATTGTCGTCAGTGGGAGAAATATTGCAATTGGTCTGTGCAACATACTTTCTGCATATGTGCGCTGGTCTGCCTCATTCCCAAAAATGTATAATAAGTTCCAACTACTACTACTAGTGGTGCTGCTACTAATGCTGCTACTGCTACTTCTACTACTGCTACTTCTACTACTACTACTACTGCTGCTGCTCCTACTAGGCAAGGCAAGGCAGGTTTATTAGTATAACACAATTCGTACCCAAAGTAATTCAAAGTGCTTTACAGAATAAGAAATACGTTAAAATCACAGTACAAATAAATCAAAAAATAATACAAATAAATCAAAAAATAAATAATCAACATAAATAAGCATTTAAAAAAGAAGGAAAGACATTAAGTGAGAGAAAAGAGTGCGAAAGTCATTTCAGTCCTATGCACAGCTAAATAGAATCGTTTTGAGCCTGGATTTAAACAGAATCAAAGTAGAGGCCTGCCTCACATCTTCAGACTGATCCAGGTTTTAACTGCATTAAACTGAAATGCTGACTCCTCGTGTTTAGTCCAGACTCTGAGCACCAGCAGGAGGCCGGTCCCTGAGGTCTTCAGAGTGCAAGATGGTTCATATGACACTGACATGTCACAGATGTACTTTGGTGCTCGGCCATGAAGAGACTTGTACACAAGCAGAGACACTTTAAAGTCTATTCTCTGAGCTACAGTAATAGTCTAATCTACTGGAGACAAACGCAGGTCTCTGCAAGTCTACTTTCGACAGTAAACCTTTGAATCTTGCTATGTTAGGTGGTAGGTGATAGGTGGTAAAAGGCTCCAGATGTTATTGATTTGATGTGGCTGTTAAAGTTCAAGTCTGAGTCTATTATTACCACTAGATTTCTTGCCTGATTTGAAGGTTTTAGAGAGAGAGACTGGAGGTGACTGCAGACACTGTCTCTTTGTATCTGTGAACCAAACACTATGACTTCAGTCTTGTCTGAGTTTAGCTGGAGAAAGTTGTTTTGCATCCACACACTGATCTGTTGGATGCAGTGGCAGAGGGAGTCTCCTGCTGCCAGTGAGACATAGATCTGAGTGTCGTCTGCGTAGTTGTGGTAGGATAAATCATTGCTGCATATTAACTGGCCTAATGGCAGCATGTAGAGATTGAATAAAAGGGGGCCCAGGATTGACCCCTAGGGCACCCCACAGGTAAGGGCCATGTGATCTGAGACACAGTTTCCAATTTCATCAAAGTACTTTCTGTCTTCTAGATAGGATTTGAACCAGTTTAGTGCATTACCAGAGATGCCCACCCAGTCCTCTAGTCTCTGTAAGAGGATCCCATGATCAACAGTGTCAAAAGCAGCACTCAGATCTAACAGGATCCAGACTGAGACTTTGCCTGCATCAGTGTTCATGTTGATGTCATTTGTCACTTTGATAAAAGCCGTCTCAGTGCTGTGGTGGGTTTGAAAACCTGACTGGAAAACATCAAAGGAGTTGTTCATTTGGAGAATGTTAGTAAGCTGTTGGTAAACAGCTTTTTCAAGGACTTTACCACAAAACGGCAGATTTGAGATGGGTCGGAAATTGTTCAGTACTGTGGCATCAAGACTGCTCTTCTTTACAAGAGGCTTAATGACTGCAGTTTTCAAAGCTCTTGGGAATGTTCCAGATTGAAGTGACATGTTAACTACTGTATGTGAGCGAGTGCTGAAAGCAAACTGTTGAGGACGGACTTATGAAATCTAGTGGGTAACATGTCAAGGCAGCATGTGGATAGACTTAAACTGGTGACGATCTCTAATACACTACTACTACTATACTACTATACTATTACCACTGCTGCTGCTGCTATTACTACTACTACTACTACTACTATTCATACATACATTATTTTCTACTAAATAAACATAGCTTACATACTAGCCATCATGTTCCAAATAAAAATTGAGCATGGGCGCTTCTGGCACCACCACTCTGGCTCCAATTGACTTTACATTAGAAAATAGTCACCCCCCTCTCTGTAATTGCTGCAGTGGTCTTAAGTGATTGATTAAACCCGCTTTACATGAGCCTGATGTTATAGTAAATACATTTCTATTTGGAACTTTGCTCCAAATTCGCTCCAAGTAACTGCTAGCGCCTGTGAGCTTCATTTGACCAGAGGCACACACTATGGGTGACGTCACACTAATTTAGTCCACTTCTTTATACAGTCTATGCTATTATAATTCTAACCATATTGCATGTATTGGATGTCCTGTACTTATATAAGCCATATAACCAACCAAAAACCTCTAAACCTGACCCATATAACCAAAATCCTCTTCGTAGATCCTATCGAAACTAAGCTCTAATGCATTCAAAGTTCCCTCCAGGCTGCTAAGTGATGTAGGTATAATACATAATGAATAATAATGGACTGGGAGCGTAATGACCACTCAATTTCTGTAGAGCTAATGGCACAGGGATGAAAAATGCGAAAACAAAACCCTCCTCATCATCATTTTTACATTTTGTGGTTTAATCAGTGGGTTGGATCTAAACGGCTCACCTTGGACCAGAGGAGCTGGAGAAGTCAGTCACTTAAAAATAGATGCAGATTGGATATTAGAATGGGCATAAGAAATAGCGAGGAGGATATGAGGAAATGGTGGAAATGCTATGCTTGTGTAACATGATGAGAGTACAATGGCAAACCAAGGTTGTCTGGAATAAAAGCCAGACTGACTTTTATTTGATATAGGGAGGAAGTGTGAATGCGATATGGTGCATTAGTCAATCAATCTGAGGCTGTGTTTAAATATCACATGTTTAACGGCCACTTTGTGTTTTTATAATTACGTCTCAGAATCACAAGTGGTAAGAGTGCGAAGACGGATTGAGTTGTACATGAGGTAATTCAGGAAGGTGCAAAAGTGAAACAATGCATAGCACACTCAGATGGCCAATTTTAAATAATGTTTCGGCAAAAAAGCATTCGTCAGATATTTTTCTTGCTTTGGGCCACAGTACCGAAACATGGTTGCCAGCCCAGGTGCTCATATACCCCTCCAATGAATGGGAGGTCCAAAAGTGAGGTCACCCAGTCAGTTCATTCTATGACAAGAAAAAACTGTTTATTTATTTATTTATTTTATGTAAATATCTAAATAAATAAATAAAACATTCTATTAAATACAGAAATAGTTTAACCATATCACAAAAAACATCTGAGATCAAACTCTACATTCAGTCCATGAGGAATTCAGGAAGGTGTGTCAAAAAGTAAACTTGTTTGGAACATCCACATAAGAAAATAAGAAAACGGTCCATGGAAACAAAATGTTCCACAGTCATCTATCAGCAGGTCAACGTTACAATTAAGATCTGTGGAGAGTCGCTCCTATTCACAGAAGGAATTACTGTATTTTTGAGCAATAGAAAACATCGGTAAAGAATAAATGCTACATGAACATTCCAGACAAAGCAATTACATCTCCATGGAGACCAGCAGGTGCCACCAGAAGTTCCGCAGTGCACCTTTAAAGCAGATCTATTACGCAAAATCAACTTTTCAGATCTTTTAGCCATGTTATAGTTGTTTCCGCTTCTCATTTACTCATTGAAGTTGTATTCGGAGTGATTTGTGCAAGTTTAAGGAATCACAAAATCGCTTATTTTCAAGACGCCATAATGCTGATCAAACCCCGTTTTCCCCACCGGCATCTGGCCACAGTTATCCAGTTTTATTCTCTTAATCGGATTCGGATGCGTAGGATTTGCCAAGTGTCGTAGTCATTTTGGTACAATTTTTTTTAAATAAATAAAATCTGCTACTCAATATTACACACAAGCACAGTAAGTCTTCTTTACGGGTCCGAGTCTATAATTTTAGTTGCTTGGGCTTTATGTTACAGTTGCCAAAAGACTACACTCAGGATAATATAGTCTGGAACTTGGTCTTGTCTCCATGAGGGCATGATTGACAGACAGTCTGACCAATCAGAGAGACACATCTTCCATTTGTGTCAAGACATGGTGACTAGTAAAAAAATAAAAAGAAAGAGAGAAATGAAATGCAGAGAATTATTTGCAGAGTGAATGTGCAAAGTATAAACAGGAGTAAGATAAGCTATTCTTTTTGTTCTGAGTGATATGATGATATTCAAGTGCAAATGTTTAGCCATTATTGCTACAGATAAATAACTATAGTTGGTAAATGACTTCCTGAAGACACTTAAACTCTACTAAAGAGGAGGACTGACTCACTGAGCTGATATTATGGGTCTTTTTTTTTCTGAAGGATTTGTTCAATGCTCCTTTTTTTTAACTTAATATTTTTTAATAACAAACAGCTTAACACAGATTTAAACTACTACAAACATTAACTTTGCATATTCACCCAGTGCCACCAGTGCTATTAAAATAAACAGGGGTGTCAGGCTGGAGGGGGCAAAGTGAACTGTTTACTCAGGGCCCAGTGCAGGGAGGGGGCCTCACAAAATCCAAATCCACTTTATTTTATAGCACATTTCGGAAACAGTTTTTGCTGTTTCCAAAGTGCTGTATAGAGATCAAAAAAACAAAACACCAAAAGGTATAATTGCAAAATATTTCATACTAGTTCTAAAACAATAAAACTCAGTATGAAATCAAATTAACGCAAAACAATAAAATCATAAAATTGCAATAAATACAAAAAATAAGTATAAAAGACACAGAAAACTACACAATTCACACTGTGTTAAAAGCCACAGACTAAAAGTGAGTCTTAAAGGTGCATAGCTCAAATTTATGGTGGAGCGTCCGTCAAGTGCTTGTCTTCATGGAGATGTTATTGCTTTGTTTAGAAAGTTCCAGAGTAGAGATTATACCTATCTGTCATGAGGGAGACAACTATAGGCTACATTACAGGTCAGATCTGTGGAGAGTCGCCTCTATTCACAGAGAGAATAATGTATTTTTGAGCAGTAGAAACACCCATAAAGAATAAATGCTAGATAGATGTGTTTAATGTCATACCATGAAACATTCCAGGCAAAGCAATAACATTTGCCATGGTGACAAGCAGGTAACAGACCCAAAAGAAAACTTAAGACTAGACTTAAAACACTCCACTGTGGGGACTACAAAGTCTGTAGTGTGCATTTTCCATCAGACAACATGTAGTGTGAATCCATCAACATGCTTACACCCCTGGAAATAAATACACCAAAAACCCAAGACTTTGAAGGAAACAAAGAAGAAGTAGCTTGAATCCTGATCCCGATTGTGGCAGAAATAATTACTATGCATTACCTACTGTATGTGCACTTCCTTTGGGCATTTAACTTAATTTTCTTTCGTCCTTTTTAAAATGATCTTACAGAGTTTATCAAACACCAATTCCAGACACGGTATCAGTCTTCTCCACACAAACACATCCATAATCATGAATCAGCTGATGGTTAAAAGCCAAAAAGATATTTATGACTGTATACACATCATTCCAAAACTCATTATTCTAAGACCTACCCTGGCAGGATTAATATAGGGCCTAGCGGGGACCTGGTGTACGCTTACGTGTGTGTGTTGGTACGGCTCTGTGGGGTTGAACTGATGGAGGCCTGATTGATTTGATAAAAATGAAAGCCATTGATTCTGTCATGAATTTACAGCAGCTCATTTACATAATTCAGAAAGCTGAGTTGCATCTTAGTGCTGGCATTAATGGAAACAGAGCCCCCTGCAGTGAGCGCGTGCACGGGGGGTGGGGATGGGGGGCAGGTGGGCGCGCACTTATATCAACTAAAGTGTCAGAGTGGACACTGTAAGCACTTATAAATAAATGCTTAGTGTGCACACTGAGGCAAATACACAAATCAAGGCAAATACAGCCAAAGCAGCAGAATATTTGTGATCAGGTAAAACTGCATAACTAATGTGTGCCTTGATTTAATGCAACATTTTAACCGTAAATTCAGCCTTAACCACATATATTTATGAAGAGTCACAAATTGTAAACACTCTATTCATTTTACTTTGAATTTATGGTTTTGAGTTGAGGCAAGTTAAGTACTTGTCACAGTACGATAAATAAACATACTGTTTTAATCCAAGTACGTGTAATTTAAGTTTTGTATAGAATTACATGTATACGTGGGCACTTTCAAATATCTCTTTGGTGGGGGTATGCAATTCGTGACGGTGTTGATGTCACACACCCCCAAAAAAAAAAAAAATTATGCGGAATCATGTTATTAACATTAACGTCATTTATAATCACTTACAGAACATAAATCATAGGCTACAACACATGAACCAGGACTGAATCAGGACTAAACCAGGACTAAACCAGATCTAAACCTGGAGCGAGACAGAGAACCCTGAGCTCGTGGAGCAGGGTGTCCGCAAAGCAGGCGATTGCTGCTCTTTGCCCTGTGGGTGCGAAGCTGCTCTGGTCCTTTCTCCTGCACTCATGCACCTCTGGGCCCGTCCTGACACTCAGTCCTGGTTCAGTTCTGGTTCAGTTCTGGTTTAGTCCTGGAATCCCTTATGTCGCAAGTCACTACAGGACACTACTGGGGATATCATGAGCCTATGCACATTCTTTTCACCATTGACAATAGCTCCAGTTTGACATTTAAGTTTTAGGCTATTTTATATTTGTTATTTTTTTATATGTCAAGTTGGGAGAAGAGGGTGGACGGTGTACATCCGCATACCACACCCACTATACTCCTGCTCAGAGAATACACAATGCACTTACATTTGGAACAGCATATTACGGACATTTACAAAAGAAACCATCGATTGTCAATAATCAGAAAACTCAAAAGACTATGTTTCTCCGCATCTGTTATTACTGTTGTATCAATCCATCATCCAGCTCATCATGTTGTATTGCTCCATCTGCTTTTTCAATATGCTCACTGTTAAAAAATGGACTAAACTCATAAAAGTAACACACACAACTGCTAAAATCATAGCACTCCCCACACCCAACCTTGCAGATCTTAACAACAGGGCCATTGGACACATTGCTCTCTGCATAGAACAAGGACTTCATTCATCCACTACAGGAACACCTCACCCCTCTGCCCTCAGGACAGAGGCACAGGGCGCTCAGGTGCAGGAGGGCCCGCTCTGGCAGAAGCTTGATGCCCTCAGCCATTACATTTCTAAACACCAGGGAATTCAAACTGCCCGGGTTCGCCTGTCAGGGCATGCACAACTTTCACAAAGGTTGGATTTTGTAGGGAGTTTTTTTCTATTTTCACAACATAAAAGTTAAAAATGTTTTAAATTCTCAAAGCACCTAAAAGTGATCTTTGTGCACGTTACAGACATCACACTGGTGGGAGGAGCTTGCCCATATTGAGGAAGTAAATGCAGAAGAGAATTTATTTTTAGGCCCATGCACCAAGGAGCACAGACCACTGAAAACAACACGACGCCATCTTGGGTTCCCCTTCCAGATTTTATTATGACCAAAACCTTCTATGACCAAACCAGACCAAGTTACAGGTCATATCTGTAGAGAGGCGACCTCACTCACAGTCAGAATATATGTTTTTATTGGTAAGTTTGAGCTATAAAACAGTCTGAATATATAACGTAGTGGTGTTTAATGTCATACTGTGGAACATTCCAGGCAAAACAGTGACATCTCCATGGAAACAAGCAGGTGATAGACCCCCAAAACCCAAAAAGTTGCACAGTGCACCTTTCACAATAACAGTACAGTGCAGCGGAGTACAGTGCTGTAACGTGTTGGAGGAGGCACAGATAGGCCCAGAGCATGAGTGACACATGAATGAGAAACGCTGCGGAGCTCTGTGTGTCTCTCTAATTGGATTTGAATGGGCTGTCATTGTACTGCTCACACAGAGGGGGTCACACTGGTACACAAGCACATGTACACACACTCACATATTAACACAGCCTCATTTTCACACTCACACACACACAAACTCACATATGAACACAGCGTCACACTCACACAGTCTCACTCTCACATGTTGGCAAGACAAATCCTAGCACTGAAAGCATCTTTTACATGCCTGTTTGTATTCTAATTAAGAAGAGCCACGCTAATCGAATACAGGGTTTATTGATACTTCATTGCTGGTGTCGTCAACATTCCCTGGGGGTGTGATGCTAACTGAAGCACTGCTATGTCTGAAGCTCTGTGACTCAAGTTAGACTTAACCTGAGCTTTATTTGAACACAATCGGACCACTAAGGCCCCATCCACACTAGTATGTATCTGAGTCATTTTCGTTGCGGATGCAGTGTTCGTCCACACTAATCCGATGGAAGACGGCTCCAGAGACGGAACGATCTGGTGCCGCTAGCTCCCACGATTTCATCCGAGTACTGATCTGATCTTTCACTGTGTGGACGCCTGAAAATGTTGATAGACTGACGCAGGTCTATGCGGGGTGAAGTAATTCACCGCCAAGACGCTAAGAGGCTAGAATATATGTCCATTCACATATACGGTCTGTGTATATGACCTGCAGATGTATAATCTCTGAAAAGTTTAACATGAACCATCTCCATCGTGATAGAAGCACAGAACAGACTCACCATCAGCAGAACACCCCTCTGTCACAGAGAGAACACATATAATCCACTGAGTCATGTCCTTTAGTCCAACAGAAGCTGAACTGCATCAGCGCACAATAGCGAGCTGTTTTTTGAGAACTCAGTTTATGCAAATTAGCCATGCGGTTTTAAGCTTTGTTTCTGTAAAACGTAAACAAATATGCTCAAAGTTGTGTGGGTAGGGAAGGCTTGCGGACACAGAAACGATGTGTCTGGATGCAAATTGTTTCCAACGGTGATTAATTTCAGTGTAAATGTAGCCTATATTCACTTTTTAAGTTTTGATCCACACTTCAGCACACTGTTCTTACTGCACATACACTGAGTGTGGGGTGACGCAGACTTCAGGTAAGTGCAATTCCCACAGTGCATTTCACTTGAATGTTTTCAAACAGCACAGTACTTATACTAGCGTGACCAAACGTCCGTTTTTCCCCGGACATGTCCATATTTTGTGTCATGTAAGGGGCGTCCGGGTTTTTTTTTTTTATAAAGTGGTGCAAATGTCTGGGTTTTCAGTACCGTTCACTGGGGGCATTAAACTGAGTGGCTCTCGTAGCGTCTGTGACTCAGAAGGAGCGAGACACAAACAGTCGGTCAGTCTGCAACATGACGAAGCACAAATGCGCATTTAACAATGACTTGTACAAGAAATTCTGCGTTTTCCGTCCCAGTCGGGACAAGTTGGAGGCCACTGCACAGGTTGCAAGGTCAGAGTACAGTGTCCCTCATTTATCGTGGGGGTTACGTTCTGAAAATAACCCGCGATAGGTGAAATCCGCGAAGTAGTCAACTTTATATTTTACAATTATTCTATCTGTGTTAAGGCTGTAAAACCCCTCAGTACAAACTTTATACACTTTTCTCAGACAGGACAGGTGCAACCCTTTTTACTTCCTTCTTAAAACTTGTTGCTGCTGTCGTCCTTGTGTTATTTTCCTCCTTCTTTATGTAACAAAATGAAGATTCATTTATTCCATAATGGAGCCCAACAGCGCAGAGTCCCGCACGGGTCCATTTTTGGAGACCCCCAGTACAACACCGCACCTGCGCAGTACAGGACCGCACCTGCCCGTTAACCCGTGATTATATCAAACTTTTGCGCTGCCTACGCCACGGACTGAACCAAGACTAAACCAGGACTAACCCAGGACTGATTCCAGGACTGAAGTGAAGGACTAATCCACGACTGAACTAGGACTAAAACAGAACTGAAACAGGACTCACCGTCACTGCTCGGCGTTCTCTCTCTTAAGTCCAAGATTAGTCTGGTTTAGACCTGGTATAGTCCTGACCCAAAAAACTGCAAAATTGCACTTAAAAACAATCCGAGAAATGGTACCGTACCAACTTAGTAGCAACTTAGCAGCGACCGCTAACTGGATACAATGGCAGTGTTGTGCAAGTTCACACTTTTCATGAACTAGTTCAAAGTTCAGTTCACACTTGTTCAAAGTGAACAGTTCACGTTCATAGTTCACAATTTTAATTTTGAACTAGTTCAAAGTTCAGTTCATTTTATATTTAGGTGGGATCTGTAAATGAAAGGCTGCTTTTATTTTTCAAACTGACTTCTAGTTTACAACAACTTTACAAGATACACTGTTGGACAAGTGACTTTAAAACTGTAATGTTTTATTTATGACTTGTTACTGTCATTTCAAAGTCATTAGTTACATTACAGTATTACTGTATTTAAAATGTAAAACATTACACGACTATTGCAGCACTTTTAATTTACTCTCACCAAAAGAACTGTTAAGATGCTGAACTTTTGCGCCGTATATGGACTGAACCAGGACTAAACCAGAACTGAACCAGGTCTAAACCAGGACTGAACCAGAACTGAACCAGGTCCAAACCAGGACTAAACCAGGTCTAAACCAGGACTAAACCAGGTCTAAACCAGGACTAAACCAGGACTAAACCAGGACTAAACCAGAACTGAACCAGGTCTAAACCAGGACTGAACCAGAACTGAACCAGGTCCAAACCAGGACTAAACCAGGTCTAAATCAGGACTGAACCAGGTCTAAACCAGAACTGAACCAGGACTAAACCAGAACTGAACCAGGACTGAACCAGGTCTAAACCAGGAATAAACCAAGACTAAACCAGGACTGAACCAGAATTGAACCAGGTCTAAACCAGGACTGAACCAGGACTAAACCAGAACTGAACCAGGACTAAACCAGGTCTAAACCAGAACTGAACCAATACTAAACCAAGACTAAACCAGGACCAAACTAGGACTAGAACTTGGAATCTAGGACCGCCCCTGAGAGAACCCCGAGTGCGATCGGGCGTCAGCTGCGTTTATCTCGGTGGAGCGCAGACTTCTGCGTCGGTCCTTTCGCTCAGGATCACGGTCTACGCGGGCGAACCTCCGGCGTTTCACCGCTGCTGATATCGCGGTGATTTTAGCAAATTTGTATGAAGAAAAAACGAAAAACCCACCATTTCAATCCAGGTTAAAAAGCATTGTGACGCGCGTTACTGACATTTGTACCAAGTAAAATAATACGCGCGCGGAGAAGCACGTCCTGTGCCTGTAGATTTCAGAAAATAGGATCCATCCTATTTTTTGACGCTCTACACGAGCGTAGCCGCGTATTCCCGTCAAAATGCACAGAGAGCATGTATCTATTGTTGTATTTGTGCATTTACCATCAGCACATTGTGCTCCCTGGGCAGTTCTGTATCATGTGAAAGAGCCCAGATCCACATAGACTGTTAATTAGTGCTTTGAAATTAACTTTTTGAAATCCTTGCGTTTGCCGTGGTCAGACTGTACAGAAGGTAAAATACAAGCAGCTAAACGCGCCCAGTCAAGTCCCATTGAGAGACACAAAGCCCGTACGTTCCGTTAAAGCTGCCGGTGGAGCCGCCCGTGTTGACACGCGGCTGTGGTTTCGCGAGGTGAATGCGAGCAATGTCACTCGTCAGTGAAAACAAATTCTGACGTTTAATTGAACCCAACAGTGACGTACGTCGTTCATCACACATAATTGAACAAATTCACGTTCAAGTTCTTGATTTACAAAAGTGTTGCTTCAGTTCAAAGTTCACTGAAAAATGAACGTGTTCAATGAACGCGTTCTTTTGAACTCGCATGCACAACACTGTACAATGGGAAGTAATATTTTAAACAAATATGAGGACTGTCCATGTAACAACATTGTAAAAACGTTAACACAGATCTAACTTGTTTATGGCCAATTCAGCAAATGATTAAAACAGAGCTACAGGCTGTGGCTTTCTGACTAATTGAAGTGCAGTTTAACAACACTGCTAACAGCTGTTATACGCAGCTTGGATGTTTACTCTACTTCCCTACGCCAGTCATCTGAAGTGAAAACTGTCCCAAGTCTCATTTCTCACGCCTGCGCCCTTGTGCACTCACACACTTTCAGAAAATTAACACTTCATTAAAGATCCTGTATTACGCAAATTGACTCTTGTGAGCTTTCAGCCATGTTTGAATGTTGTTACTTCATCAACATACGTTTTTGAATAATCCTTTATTATTAGTCTTTCTACATCTCCAAAGCTTACAATGCTCTGTTCCACCTGGTCATACAGCGGTAGTTTTCAAGTTAACATCTACATTTTACCTTTTGTTCAGGAGAGATTGACAATTCCAGGGTTGAATTTAACGCAACTCAAATATTCTAGTGAAGGTGTATGGAGCTTAATAACACAGTGGAGCATTTCCTGCCCACATGACATCACAAGGTGGAGCAGAGTGTTTTCCATTTGAGAGAAGAACTCCTAAATAGAGTCTAAATATGCAGGATTTGTGTGTTAAATATGTGTTAATGAAACAAAGATTAAAACATTATAACACAGATCAGAAAATAGCACAATATAGCCTCTTTAAAGTGTGTCGTGCGTAGTGTGGGTATTGGGACAAGGCCTCTGAATCAATCCCAAATTATATTTCTTTTCATGATTTTTCACACAACACCAAGCATGTGAGTTTGCATCCTCACTGTTAATCATGTTTTTGATGTGTCAATAGCACTTGTTAGCACGTTGGTGGTTGATTAGTGGTGCAGAGAAAACTGCCTTCAGGGCTTGCCACCTTATACTTGTTTTATAGCTTAATAAATTATATGAATATCAATACAGCTGGGAATCTGAAACGCTGGACAGGGTCTCGTCTGTTCTACATAGATATACTGACCAAGCAAACAAAATAGTCTTTTTAAGATAAATGGTGACATTTTTGTATAGCACATTTCCGTCTTCAGGGCACTCAAAGTGTTTTACATCAAGAAACCACTAACCCATTCACACACACACATTCATACACCAGTGTACACAGACACTAGGGGCCAAGTGTCTTACCCAAGGACACAACAACAGCATTCATCTGTGGGAGCTGGAAACACACTGCCAAATTGTGGCTCAACAAATGATGTTTTTACGCCACAAGCAGGACTCAAACCGCTTACCTTTGTTAAGAACTTCACAATCTGTTAGGAACATCATAAAGCCATTCTGTCAATTTAACCGCCAATTTTTGTTTTTTGATGTTATAGTTAGGTGCACTTTATTGTCCCTATAGGGAATTGTGTCCTCTAGTTTTGTAGTCAAAACTGCACTAATCGAAACCAAGACCAGTCCAAGACCACAGGGTCCCGAGACCAGGACAAGACCTCTGAGGGTCGAGACAGAGCAAGACCGAGACCACGGCCCATCGAGACCAAATCAAGACCATCTTTGTAATTTTCTGTATTTGTATTTTACAGGTATTTTGGCACATATAGTATATCATTTTTTTTTATAAATCTATTTCCATTTTATCTGATAAATTCATTTAGGCCTAAAATAAGCCAAGCAAACTGTGCTGCACTAAAACGCTGCACCCCACAGTTCACCCACAGTTTGAGAAACCTTTCTTTTAAGAGAACTTTCACTGGCACTTTACAGAAAACTGAAGAAATTGAAGAAAGTGCGTAGGATTTTTAAACCTGTTTTTTCCAAGTTTCTAACTGGAGTTACATTCTCTTACTCTTTTTGCAGAAATATTTACCAGCCTCTGCGCATTTACCAAACGCACATCGTGCCAAATACAGATGCATTTGTGGACTTTTATTAGGCAAACTTCAACCATCACAGTAAGATGCTTATTACCAGCTTATTGACAGCAGCCAACGTAATGAAATATGATCACACTCAATGAGTGTCAGACCTCGAGTCCAAGACAAAATCGACTCCAAGCGCCTTCAAGACTGAGACAAAACTGAGACAAGACCGAGACAAGACCTAGTCCAAGCACCTTCAAGACCGAAACAAGACCAAGTTCAGATGTGGTTGAGTTCCAGACGAGACCAAGACCGTAAAAAACCAGTCTCAAGGCCAGTCTCGAGACCAAGACCAGTCTCAAGTACTATGACACTATTGTCCTTTGCATTTGACACTTCAGTGCTGCTGGGGCAACCTGTCAGGAGCAGTGGGTGAATCATCTCCATGATCTTCAGCCTTGGTCAGGATTATATTAGCCAGACACTGTACAAACTTCAGCTTCATTTATATAGCACCTTTTATCAACACAAAGTCTCCAAAGTGGCACTATATAAATTAACACACTGAACAAAGTAAACTGTAAGAAATAAATAAGCAACTCAATAAAGGAGACCAAAAATACTAAAATCAAATCATATATTGTGTATATAGAATAGAAAATAAAATCAATAAAAAGACAGTCAGAGGACGACAAAATTCTCATGCCGAGTTAAAAGCCAGTGAGTAAAAGTGTGCAAACTCTGTACAGAAAGCCCTGGGCAGCCTGGGAGTTGAACACAGAACCACTCAGCCACTGTGCCGTTGAGCATCATCAGCAACCACCTATACTCTCCACTTCCACCTAACCTCTCAAAATAAAAGCAAAAACAAATAAACAAATGCAAATATCCCCAAATGCCAAATAGTTCTCTTCCTCATAAAAAGTAAAGGAACACAAGCATACATCTGTGACTTTGCTTTCACAGTGACAGATGTAAATAGTTTATTCACCAGCCCTGCCACCGCACCACGAAAGGTTTTATTTACTCCTCTACAAATGAATAATTAAGAACATTTCCATCTCACTCATAATTCTCCAATGCGCTGCGTCCGTCTGTCATCCGTGTGCCCACTGAGAGGCTGGCATTTACATCCACCCTGTACGCACTTTCCCCATTCAAAACGCTATATTAAGACACACACAGCTGGCCCTGAAAAGAGGGGGGGGGGACACCGGATACAATGAGGCCAATGTAAATGAGCTGGGAGTTGGTATTTACCTGTGAATGACGCCACAGCAATGCGAGTCTCCAAAGACCGCCATCACGTTCGATATCTCCGCTAATGTGACAGTAACAGGCAGGATTATAATATCTTCTCACGTCTTGAATAAAGGGGTTTGAAATGGTTCCTCTCAAATGCGTTATATTTTTGCATCTTGTACAATAGAGGCCCGCTTCACAGGTTGGTTTCATATAAATTAGAAATGGATCTGGTTGGAAAAGATTTAAATGGAGGAAATCCTCGAAAACCCTTGAAACCGTAAAGTCGTTTTCCATTTGTGTCGTTTTACACTGCTAATAAAATATGTAATAGACTGGGACAGGGGAGGTATCCAACGGTGCTGGAAATGCTTTCAGTGGAATAGTCTCAGGAGCAGGAAAAGTCTATGGAGAGACAGCCGCTTTAAGACACTGTCGCCGATTATTGAGCGGTGTAATATGCTTTTATTCGAACTGCATAAGATCTATGTTGCAACAGTCTAAGGTTTTTTGGTGTCATACTTTTTCAGTGTGATTGAAAACATGTTTTGATTGTCTCGAAAATTCAGAAACCTCCTCACTGATTTGGACTTATAGCCTGGCAAGATTCAGGGTCTGGTGGTCAATGCACAGAGAGGTCAATCGGACAAATTAAAGGTCCCGTATTACTAGGGATGTAACAATAACCGAAATATCGTGATATTGTATCGTCAAAAGTCTCACATTAATATCGTGGGCTGTCACAATATATCGAATTACAAGTTCCTTTGTGTAAATGCGTTATTTTATAGTAGTAAGAGCCAATAAACATAGGGAACTACATATCCCACGATGCATTTCAGTGCAGACAACATGAAGAAATATGTTTTTTACTTGAATTCTTAGGATTATGACAGAAATAATTCGCCCCAGAATCTTGTCAAAGTATTTTAAAAGCAAGAAAAGTATCCTATCTATAATAATATTAGCCTCTCCAAAATATTGCAATAAATATACCGTACCTTGAGATGCAAAATATTGTATTTAGAGATTACAACATATTACACAAATTGGACTGGTTTTAGACATGTTATGATGCTGTTAGCTCATCAAAAACATACCTGGAGTTGTGTTTAGTTTCATTCACATGTGTTTGAGTCATCCTTTATTATTAGGCTGTTTACATCTCCAAAGCACAAAATCCTCCAGCTTGATGTGACATTCTGTAGTGGTAGTTTTCATGTTAACAGCTACCTTTTACTTTTTGTTTCAAGGAGACTGGCAATTTCAGGGCTGAAATCATCCAAAATTCTAGTGAAGGGGTATGGAGTGTTTTCAGTTTGAGAGAAGAACTTGGCTTAAATATGCAGAGTTTGTGTGTTAAACATGTGTGAATGAAACAAAGCACAACTTCAGGAGTGTTTTTGACACAACATAAATCAGAAAATAGTGTAATATGTGCTCTTTAAATAGACTGATCTTCCATCCTCATTTGATTTTGGCAATTTTTTTCCACTGATGCTCCACTCCCACCAAGTTTAGATTATTCTTGGAAAGTTGTAAGAAAAAAAATATGGTGGGAATACACCTTTGTCATAAATGCCTTGTCAGTGCTTTGATACTAAATGATTAAACAAGCATCTAATGAAACGAAAACGCACACCACAGTTCTTGTAGAGGTGCAAATGCAAGGAACAGTAAAATAAAAATGAAAAAATGCATAGGGGTCTGGTCAAGCTGTAACGGAGGGAAACAGGGGCAGATTTTTTACATTCAAATAGTCTCTTATTCAGAAACTAGAGGGACTATTGAAATAAGTAAAGTATCAGAATGTAGGAAAGAGTTACACTCCAACAGGGTAAAGTTAAACCTGTGATATTCTTTCAAGTTGTTAACAAAAAATTTTAAAAACTCATGTCGGTAACGGAGGGAATGAAATATGCAGCACTTTTTAGGAAATAAATACAAACAGCGATAATTACAGGTTCTCACTTACATATCCTTAACAAACTGGTTTGAATATTTTTTTTAATATAGTTTTCTACCATATGGTACAAGATTAGGTTGAAAAACCTCTTACTTTCTGAGTAATGAGATTTTTTTATTAAGAAAGGTCATGGTAACGGAGGGAAAAGTAACAGAGGGACAATTGTGCAAGCAAGTAGAAGGTGCAGGATTTTACATAATTTGTCAGCTTTTTTCTTCCGAAAACTTTAATATTACTTCAAAATGAAAGGAAACTATTTCTATAAAATATGTCAGTCCTTCCAAGCTAATTTTTATCATTTAAATTATTATTATTATTTTTTTTAAATCATGTACCTTCATCAACAGTTCAATGATCGAATAACACAAGATATGATGAAATACATCCATTTATTTACATGATTTGCAGGTCTTTGAAATTTGGGAAATAATTTTTGTTCCATGTTTCATACATGGTCTGTTTAAAACATATGTAACTTTAGAACCAAAAATGGTACAGAAAAAAGGTAAACAGTTTCATAAACTAGAGTACATATGCTATCTGTTCAATACATTTTTATATCAGATGCATTAACCTGAATTTTTGGCCTTGCTGTTTACTTCTGCTTGACCGGGCCCATAGCACACTCAGATGGCCAATGTCCAAAAGCCTTCGTCAGATCATTTTTCTTACTTTGGACCACAGCATCACCAAGCATCTAAATCATAATCATTTGAACAACCATTGAAAATTACTTAGGACAAAATTAGAACTTGACTAGATCTTGACCTTTATCAGAAACAGTAAGAGACCACTTGTTAAAGAGGGTATTTTACTTCTATGGGGTAATAACGTGCTAACATTACATATCTTAGGTCAATCCTCCTTCAGAACACTATCATAACACAAGCAGCGTGCAGCCCACTAATGAAACTACAATTCTCATCAGGTTTGTCAAGTTGCTGTTTAGAGTTTTGTATCATGTTTTTTGTATATTTATGGAGAATGATCGTGTGGGAGCAGGGCAGTAGGGGTTTATTGTCTCAGGCCACGGGGTTTTAGGGGCCCAGAAGTGGATCCTCTTCCTATTAATTTATATTAGAGGGGGCAATGTGAGGCTTCTTGCCCCGGGCCCCCCAATTTTCTGTTGACGGGCCTGTGTGGGAGAAAGGGCGATACATAAACTTACAGCTACCCATAAGGAGGGTTCGAATAAGGCCAGAGAGAATGCAAAAATAAATAAATAATTACTCATGCATGGATAACATCTAAAACCTCTTAAGGCATGTTTTTGGAACAACAAGATAACATGGTAGAAAAAGCTCAAAAAATGCATTTCTTTTATATATAAACCTATCATGTTGTGTTAAATACAGTATTATGAAGTATTTAATTTGCAGTATTGCATGGAAACATTGTGTATTTCTGTATAATGACCAAAGACAGTGTCACATTTAAATTAATACACCCATGGGGAAATTCAATATACACCCACATTATTATATATGTATGTTAATGCTGGCTGAAAAAGTTTACGCAGAGTGAGGCGTACTCCGCGGCGTGTCAGGGAGGTCAGTTAGCTCGGGGCTAGTGAGATGGCAGATGCTAATGACTATGGAGTATTATGTGCACTGTGCAAAAAGGGAACGGAATGAAAACACAGCGCGGGGAAACAGATAAGAATTTTCTCTCACAATTATGTAAAAACAGGATTCAGGATGCAGTATATTACATTAAATTGATTCTTGTGAGTTTATGACATGTTATAATGTTGTTACCGTCTCAAAAACAGACCTGGAGTTGTGTTTTGTTTCATCCATACAAGTCTGCATTAATAATCTGTCTACATCACCAAAGCTCAAAACACTCTTTCTTGTTTCGTCATTAAGAGGTGGTTTTCAAGTTAAATCTGTTTATCATTCGTTCATTCGTTTTTCAAAATAAAACCAAAAATAAGAAAATGAAAAAACAACTATTTCCTTCATTATTTGTCTCCAAAACCATATTGAAAAAATGTGATAACAATTTGTTTTGTTTTTTTTGTTTTGTTTTTTCCAGTTTTCGATTTTGTGTTTAAATGAATAATGGAAAAAAACAGACAACTGCCCTTTCCAGTTTCATCCAATTTTGACCCTGACAGACTAAACCAGGACTAAAGCAGAACTAAAGCAGGACTAAAGCAGGACTAAGCAGGACTAAGCAGGACTGATCCAGGACTGAACCAGGATTGATCCCGGGACTAAACCAGAACTGAACGAGGTCTGAGTGTCATGACGGGCCCTGAGGTGTGCTCGTGTAGACTGTTGGGCAACCGCAGGCGAAAGGACCAGCACAGACCTTCGCGTCCCATCTAATGAAATGGAAAACGCACCCCCAAAGTTCCCGTAGAGGTGCAAATGCAAGGAACAGTAAAATAAAAATGAAAAAATGCATAGCACACTCAGAAAGCCAGTGTCCAAATGCTTTTTTTAAATTATTATTATTACATTTTGGCAAAAAAGCCTTCGTCAGATTATTTTTCTTACTTTGGACCACAGTATCATCAAGCATCTAAACCACAATCATTTGAACAAGCATTGAAAGTTACCAGCTTTGAAAATTACCTACGGGGCTAAGTCCAGTTGCCCGATCAGACTTTGCGGACACCCTGCTCCACAAGCTCGGGGTTCTCCCTCTCTCTTTCTCAAGTCCAAAATTAGTTCTGGTTTAGACCTGGTTTAGACCTGGTTTAGTCCTGGTTTATTCCTAGTTTAGTCCTGGTTTAGTCCTCCTAGTTCAGTCCGTGAGGGTCAAAACTGGGTGAAACGGGAAACGACAGTTATCCATTTTATTCATTTAAACACAAAATCAAAAACTGAAAAAAAATAAATAAATAAATAAAAATCGTTATCAGGTTTTTCATTTTCGTTTTGGAGAAAAATTATGAAGAAAATGTATTTATTTATTTTCATTTTTTTATTTTTGTTTTTCTCTTTTTTTTTTTTTGGTTTTATTTTGAAAAATGAATGAACAAATGATACATTAAGTTAACACCTTTTGCCTTTATTTCAGTAGAGATTGTCAATTCCAGGCTTGAAATGATCCAAATGATTCTACTGAAGGTGCATGGACTTTAAAAACACAGTGGAGCACTTTCTGTATTACCACATGACATCACAAGGTGGAATAGAGTGTTTTTTGTTTTTTTTTATTATTATTATCATTATTTGCAAGAAGAACCCAGTCTAAGTAAGCAGGGTTTCTGTGTTAAACAAGTATATTTGTGATGAGGAAACAACATTATAACATAGATCAGAAAATAGTGTAATTTAGGCCCTTTATTGTTGAGAAATAAATAGACAAAATGGGGCTTCTGGGATATTTCTAAAGGTGGAGAGACACACAGAGTTGGAGATTGGAAGTACAATGAAAAGGTAGAGAGGAGAGAGGCGGAGGGGAAATGAAGGAATGAGCCTGTATTGTCTTCTGGCGGATGAAGTCATTTTCTTTAGACACAGTGTTCCTGTTGCTGTGAAGTGCCATGGGAAAGAGCTGACAAAGTAATGGATCACCACTTGAAAAAAAAAAAAAAAAAAAAATCCAAGCACTCACATGTACGCTACCCCCACACTAGTGCTATTTCTTTTTTCTTTTACTCTTTTGTGATCATCTGTTTTAGTTTGAGAACAATCATGAGCGAAATGACTGATAATGATTCTGAGTGAGTTGTAAAGCATCTGTCAAACTGACATTAAAGATTGAAAACACATGCACGAGCACACACACACACACACACACACACACACACACGCTTATGCTTAAATTTGGCTACACTCTGTTTGTCGGCTTGGATGTTCAGGAAAGCATATCGAGCAATCAACATTTTGGAGTATATAAAATTACAGCTCTCCAAATATAGTAAACATATTTCCTGTCTCTTTTTTAATGTTTCCTCATCAAAAATCCACCCAGAGTTGTGTTTTGTTTCATTCACACATGTTTAAAACACAGATCCTGCATATTTAAGCTGAGTTCTCAAACTGAAAACACTCCACTTCCACTCCATGCACCTTCACTAGAATCATTTGGATGTTTTCAGCACTGGAAATGCCAAGCACATCTGAACAAAAGGCAAAAAAGGTAAAAGGTAGACGTTAACAAAAACTACCATTACATAACAGAAGCATTTTGAGCTTTGGAGATGTAGACAGACTAATAACCAAGGGTTACTCAAATGCGTGAATGAAGCAGAACTCAGCCCCAGGTATGTTTTTGATGAGGTAACAACATTTTAACATGACTTAAAGATCACAAGGGTCAGTTTTGCATAATACAGGACCTTTAAATGGACTTGAACTTTAACGGCCACATCAAATATCCAACATCTGAAGCCTAATACCACCTAAAAACATAGCAAAAATCTAAAGTATATTCTACTATAGTCTAAAGAAGACTTGGAGAGACTTATCCATGCGTTTGTCTCCAGTAGGTTAAGCCAATGTTTCCCAAAGACTAAGTCGCAAGAGACTTTTTTGGGGTCACCTGATCGGAGTGTTGCTTTCTCCACCTGCACGAAAGGACTGGAACACACTACACAAACACAGACAGGTCCAGCCATCTCATTGGAAAATTTGATTATGTAGTAATTATTTTATTGACTATTTTGTTCCAGTATTGCTGGTTCAACTGAATGTTGAAAAGAAAAAGAAATGGGCTACATTTAATGTCCAAATTGGCAACGTGTGGATCCTTTATTGCTGGTTCAATTACTGTTCAAAACTTGAGTATTAACTAATAGTTCGGAGAGACATGATCACTCAGTCAATAATAAAATATCCTCATTAATGTTCAATAATGGTCAAATCCAACTTTATTTTGTGATTTGTTTATATAATGTCTATTGACTTGGGTCGCGAAAGGTTTGTGACTTTTAAAATATTGGTCCTCAGAAAAAAAGTTTGGAAAACACTGGGTTAGACTGTTATCTGTAGCTCAGAGAACAGACTTTAAAGTGGCTTCTGTACAAGTCTCTCAATGTTTTGATTTGTTTGTGTTGTGATTTTAATGTATTTCTTATTCTGTAAAGCATTTTTAATTACTTTGTGTATGAATTGACTTACTTTGCCTTAAATCCTACATGTTAGTGCTTAAATAACAAAGAAAATAAATGGAAAAATACAACTTACAACAAAAAATAGCAAAAAAAAAAGTGTCAGAAAGTGTACACATATACAGAATATAAATGAACATGTTAAATTGTGTTCATGTGTTTCTTGTTAACCGCAGTAATTTATTTCTAGTAGAATAATAGAGCATCCTAAATTACTTGCCATTTCAGTACGAGTATATTCAGATATTCTTTGAAAAACCAAGCCTCTTTCCTAGCTCAGTGTTTTTTCTTTCTCTTCTGTCTGCTGTCTGTCATGAAAAGGCGCCTCTAAAGAGCACCCTAAACCTGTGCGTGGTCGCCCTGAGGTGCAGCCTGAGGTGTACCAGCCAGTGTGCTTTCATCCCTCTCTACCTCTCCGCAGCCTCACCACTCCGCTCTATTCTCTCTGTTCTCCTAAAACTGGATGTGTTCTATAGAGGAGGAAAGCCATGTTCATATCTGCATGTACTCAGCATGCTTTTCCTCCTGGAACACTTAGTTAATGGGTTGTGATTTAAAGGAAGACCTGAGGCACTACCAGCCAGAGGAAACTGAATCACTGTATAGAAAACACTGTAAGTGCTCTGTATTTGTATACATACATACAGATGATGAAGTATTAGACTTAGACAAACTATTGACTCACTATTGGGAAATTATTATTTGGACACAGTAGCTCACACGTCACAATATATAATAATAACAAAGTGGAAAATTATATAAATGTAATAATAAATTCTAAATATGTAGCAAAAATAGCAAGAGACTGGTGTCAAATAAGACATAATCATATATACTATAAATGTATGTACAAGTAAACATAAAATATAGTAATACAGTAATAAGATACATCATCTTTATTATATTTATGTGAAGTATAAAGATATACTAGGGAACATTATGTAAAGGGAAGAGCAGTAACATTGAGCTGTGTTTTGTTTCAGTCACACATGTTTGATTGACAGTGTTGGGAAGGTTGACTTTTAAAATGTATTCCCCTACAGATTACAGATTACATACCTCAAAATGTAGTTTGTAACGGAATCCATTAAATTAATTAAAGTGAGTAACGTAATCTGATTACTTTGGATTACTTGATTCGCTGTAGAGAAGCAAAGACTAGGATATCGTAACATAAGATGTTTTGTCTGATAAAAGACAATAAAAAGTCCAGACTTTACTTAACCGTATTAAAATATTATTGATAGAAAAAGAGGAGGAGACACGTCCATGTAGCTTTAGTCCTGTTAAATCCTGTTAAATCCTGTTTTAGTCCTGGTTTTGGACCTGATTTAGACCTGTTTTAGGCCTGGTTTAGATCTTGGTTTAGATCTTGTTTAGACCTGGTTTTAGTCCTGGTTTAGATCTAGTTTAGATCTAGTTTAGACCTGGTTTTAGTCTTGGTTTTGACCTGGTTTATACCTGGTTTAGATCTAGTTTAGTTTTTTTTCCGCCAATGAGTGGAATTACAGAAAAAAAAAAGAAAAAAAAAAGGGATATAGCCCAAAATGTGAAAACAGGAAAACAGGAAAATACCACCATGTAATCCATTTATTTCAACAAAGTAACTGTAATCCAATTACCTCTCATTGTAACTGTAACTGAATACAGTTACTCATAATTTGTACTCTGATTATGTAACTCTGATACATGTAATCTGTTACTCCCCAACACTGTTGATTGAGTAACTCTGTTGATTGAGATTAACATTTCCAGGGCTGAAATTCAAATCCAGATGATTCCAGTGAAGGTGTATGGAGTTTAAAAACACAGTGGAGCATTTCCTGTATTACCACATGACATCAAAAGGTGGAGCAGAGTGCTGTTTGAGAGAAGAATTAAGGTTTTGTGTGTTAAACAAATGCAAATGAAACAAAAAACGATTCCGGGGATTTTTTTTGTTGAGGAAACATTATAACACAGATCAGAAAACAGCGTAATATGAGCCTTTAACTTCAACCTTCGCCTTTACTAGTACCACATGAAATCACCAAACTTTTGACAGCCAATATCTTCTGGTCTTGTTGATGCATGAGACCTGCATTGCAGAGTCGAGCCAGCACACTCTGATCAAGGGGTGTGCTTCTCTCCTGCTGGATTGACTGGACCTGGACAGCCCTGAAAATGACTGAGAGTCCATGTAAAGATGAGTTAATACTGCCGGTCGACTGCTCGGGGCCATGAACTGCCCAAGGAGAGAATTGTTCTCTCCACTCTTTCCTCGTTTTCTATATGCACTGGTAAATCTCACCTACGCTCATCCACACCTCAGGAATCTATGCACAAAGTAACATATAGGCCAGGGGGTTCCCATTAAATTTCCCTGAGGGCCAAAATATTTCCACATTGCAAAACCAAGGTCCACAAAAAATCCACCAGCAGGTCATGTTTTATTTGCCAAAATACAACAGCATAATCAACAATTGATCAACAATTATAAATCCAACAACAACTAACTAAAATCTTCATTTATCAAACAAACACAGTGTTTCTTTTTCAATTGTTACTCCATTTGTTTAAAAATCTCAAATTGTGTAAAGCAGATTAAAACAGTGCCACAGCACAACTGCACTGTAAACATGATCAATGAAAAACATATCTCTTTACACAGTTACATGCTGTATATAAAACATCCTGCCTATTTGCTGTAATAGTTCTGCAACACTTTTCCTCATTTTGCCATTAAAACTCAACACCTCCTCAGTCATACCAACAGCACATTGTTTTACTATTTCAGCATCGGTAACAGGCTTTTCCTGCTTTCCCAAGGATTCAGGACATAATCAGCGATGCAGCAGCGGCGTTCTCTTGTAGATTTACTAAGAGAGCGCATGATGCTATCTTATTTGATATGTGTTGTTTGAGCTTCTCAGATTTTTCTGGGTAACTGGCATTAAAACTAGCAGCGTGACTAGTGCTGAAGTGCTGCTTAAGATTTTCCTTTTGGCACAGCGCAACAGTCTGCAAACAAATCAAACACGTACGCTTAATACTGTGGTCAGGCAAAATAAAACAAAACAAGCCATTCTGCTTTTTTACATTAGCATCATGTGTCTGCGGTCAAGCCCTGGGTCAAGCCAGTCAACAAAAGAGCGGGCACAATGCCAAGTGCAGGATCAGGGGTCGAGTTATGGCACAAAGGGTCAAAATAAAAAGCAATCAACAATTGTCTCTATTCGTTACACAAATCACTCGTCAAACAAAGTAAATAAAAGCTTAATAAGTAATCAAACAAACATAGGGACAGTATGAATACTTCACAGTATAATAAATGAAGGGTTCTGCGTTGGCCCACGCTCCGCCTGTTGGAGACCCAGGATATGGTCAATCCTTATACAATGGTGCAGCATATAGTAATACACTTAACTATGTGTGAGTATATGAGAAGGTATGAGGGCTGCTTCTCAAAGCGATGTGGGCTGACTCTGCATTTGTCTGATGAACAGAACAAAAAAAGCTTTACAGTTTAAATCTATGTAATAAATACTTAATTTAAAGACACTGTATATGATTTTAATGGTCAAATGGTCACAAATTTACACATTTTTTAAGTATCTCACATTTTAGAAACAACTTACCCATTTACACACATTTATACCTCAGTGTACACAGACACTGGGGGTGAGGGGAGTTATGTGTCTTGCCTAAAGACACAATAATAGCATTCATTTGTGGGAACTGGAATTATTCCACCAACCTGTGGGTCAGTGGATCTGACCACTCTACCAAGGATGTTTATGCTGAGAGCAGGATTCGAGCCTCCAACCTTCAGATCAGTGAACAAACTCTGATTTCTTGTTGTGTAAAGCAGAACTAGTTCACTTGAAACCATTTAGAAAGGTCCAAAGTTATTCTTCATTTACTTTGGCCATTCCAAGCATTCTAATTATTCATCACAATTAACTTTTTTTTTGCCATCACAGTTAAGCCCACACCAACTAGTATGTTAATGCCACTTGCTGATTACTGGACAATAAAACACTGTTGCTTATATAATATAGATAGCAAAACTGGGTTTAGACAATTTTTGCTCAAATACATTAGGGGAAAAAATCCAGTACAGGGCCATTAATGTTCTCACCATACATTTGTGCAAAACAGCATTTCTCTGTATTAAAAGGGATATGGGCTTCCGTGGTATAGAAATAATATGAGCCCACACACTGTATAAACAAACACCTGTGCAAACTCTTTGAACCTGCAATAAATCCAAGATATTTTTATTTGCAACAGTGGTTATTGTCTACTACATTGTCTCATTGTACTCATATAAGAGCTACACAGATACATTATTATGTGTATTGTTTAACAGAGGAATGCTGTTTGTCATTGTGCTCTTATTAAGACTTTGCACTTATAGAAGACTGAAGGTGAAAATAGAGATTATTAAAAAATCCGATATTATGCTTAGATTTTAGCCATGTTATAATGTTGTTACCTCCCCAAAAACAGACCTGGAGTTGTGTTTTGTTTCATTCACACATGGCTGAGTAACCCCTTTATTAATCTGTCTACATCTCCAAAGCTCAAAATGCTCTGTTCCAGCATTAACAGCTCCTTTTTACCAATTGTTTAGTAGAACTCAGTCTAAATATGTAGGATTTTCATGTTAAACATGTGTGAATGAAACAAAACACAACTCCAGGTGTTTTTGATAAAGAAACATTATAACAAATCAGAAAATAGCACAAGACAATCCTGGCACTATTGGAAAAAATGTGGATGGATGGTTCCTAGTCAAAGGTCATATTCTGTCAATGAGTTAAAGGAGGGTCAAGAGGAAGGGCAGAGGTCAAGAGGTCACGACTTCTCATCAATCTGGGTCAGATACGTTCAAAGGGAAATAGATTCAGTAACACATCAGGTTAGTGTATCAGTTTACACGAGTCAATTACATACAAGTTTTATACATGCACAGGTATTGAATAATTTCCCAAGAGGAAGAAAGAATGAACCTCAAACAAATCTTTTGACTTCTCTTGGAAAATATTACAGTAGATTATGAACTGATTCAGTCATGTAGTTTACTTTGCCGTTATTCCATACTGGGCTTGTAAATAGATAAGTTTAATGCTATAGACAAAGCAATAACATTTCCATGAAGAGAAGGAGATGGCAGACCCTCGACCAGTACATCTTTAAAGGTGCAATACTGAGATTACCTGTACATTTCTTACCCCATAAATGTATTGTAAAAGCAGTACATTCAAATAAAATTGGACCACTGTGAGTTGTCCATCTAACATTTCCTTGATAGCAAGCTTGTAAAACAGCTGAGTGACACTAGACAGCGCTGACGAAGGCTGCAGAAAACATCAGACAGATCCTTTATTTGGAAACACCTTAGCCTTAATAAAGCTTGAACAAAGATCCTGACTTCTGTTTATTCAAAATGAGTCATGCTTAGTCAACTATTTTATTAAGAACTTAAGAATATGAGTCAGTAGTCACATTTTTATATATCACTTTTCCTTCTTCAAGAGACTCAAAGTGCTTTACATCAAGGAACCACTCACCCATTCACACACCAGTCTATGTAGACTCTGGGGGCAAGATGGGTTAAGTGTCTTGCCTAAGGACACAACAACAGCATTCATCTGTGGCGGCATTGCCAACCTGTGGGTCAGTGGATCTGACCCACAGATGATGTTTATGTCGAGAGCATAAACATCACCGGAGGGTTATGCTGCGTTCATTTATCCATCAGTCTCCCACTCGGATCTCAGGTATGACGTCATGTCCGCACTTCAGCCGTTTTATTATGTGTCATGTGTACGAGGATGTTAAACGGAAGGCTGTTGTTGCTTTAGCATTGGTCGAGTACTGCCGCGTATGTGCTTCAACTACACAACCTCGAGGAAGAATTCAGAATAAACAGTATAATCCAATATATTAGTGAAGTGAAAGCGTTGATGTCGTGGGATAGTAGATAATTTTGGCACGTTTGCTAGCAGGAAATGGGCTAAAAACACGGCTGACATCATCTACCAGACCCATAGGCAGTGATACAGACGCAGTAAGGTATTGCAGTAATACAAGTGACTGAAATTGTCATTGAAACCACCAAAGCGTCCAAACACAATGAAAACAGTTCATACTTACTATAAGTGACACTGGGCACAGCCATCTTTGATTCTATCTCGGAAACCTTGCTCGGTCTCTTCCGAATTCTTCTGAGTTTCACCATCTGAAGAAAAGGGTTGTGTCAGTTCTGGTCGCTAGACAACATCATTGGACCTCCGAGTTGGATGGATAAACAAATGCACCATTAGTTGATGTTTTGAACTGCCAACCTTCGAATCAGAGGACGAACACACAACTGAGCTACTGTGAATCAGAGTTAGTAATATTTACTAAGCCTAAACCATTCTTAATAAACCATTTGCTCATTACGAATTAAGTCTTTGTTCATGATTTATTAAGGGCAACTAAAGTGCAGTTATTATAAAGTGCTACCTGAAGAAGTTATAAAGTTTTAAATACCTACTTCCTCCTTTCATGGTTTGAAAATCAGGTGCCTCAGCTTTAAGATTAAAGATGAACTCTGCGAGAGAACATCACCTCTCCTGTATTCACTGCTCCTTTGGATCTTTTGACCCCAACACTGCACACAAGCTGCTGAGATCAGATCAACATTATTGTATAAACGCTCGGCTTCAGCCATTTCTGTAATTGACCACTCTGTAATGAACATCACCCCTTGCACTCGCTTTCAGACACAGGCAGATGGACGGACTGATATGGGACAATCCAAAGTGCAGACTGTATGAAATGAACAGCGAGACTGATAAATGCCAAAAAAGATCGAGAGAGAGAGAGGAAGGGAGAAAAAAGGAGAGAAAGAGAGGGAGGGGGCACGAGGAGATTGGCATGCATATGTGTGGACAAACAGATGGACAGAAGCACAGATAGGCAGATGGCTCTTCTATTAGGAAAAGCATGCTTTGATGAAACACACAAACATTCTCGTGGAGTCTGGACCAGTCTGGAAGCACGCAGACTTCACACAAACTCTACTGGGACGGACAAATGGACAAACAAAATAAGACTGACATTGAAGCTTGAAGAAATGGACGAGGTGAGGAGGTGAGGAGAGGACATGGCATCTCCAAAGACCAAAGACAAGCTGGAAGTCCACTTTAAAGTGCAGATAGTGTCCCTCTTGATAAAGAAGTTAAAGGGACAGTCCGAAATTCTGGACATAGAACCTCATTTCCTAGTTGAGCCAGAGTGTCGGAGACGTGTGGAGACACTTTTTTCAATATTCCATCCAGTCCTTGTATTTGCAGAGGTCACTGGTGCTAGGCAAGTGCATGGAAATGGTCATAGTTATCCTGCTACTAAAAACAGTCTTACCCACTCCACAAAGCACCCAAAACAAAACAATTATTACGCCAGACTGTCAATTTTTTCAAATGTACTAGATAAACATATAGTGAACACAAACACAAACATCTGCATTACACTAAGTATAAATCAAGGCTTAATTAATGGTGTTTTCTAAAGGAGGCATTACAGATTATGCAAATGAGCAATGTGGTTTTAAATTTTGTTTCTGTAAAATGCAAACAAATGTGGCAAAGCTGCATTAAACACATTATAATCTCAAACGGGCTGAGGTGACTCTATAATGGTTATGGTTTATATGTTGTAAAGTTGAGTTTATTTATGCAGATCAGCAATAGTAATAATAATGATGATCATTTTAATATAAAAATAATGATTTTTTATAACTTTATAATTATATAAAATGTATATATATATATTTTTTTTACTTTTTAATTAATATAAAACAGGTGACTCGGTATGTTGGCGTATGTTGGGTATAAGTGGGTTTCCTCTTGATTTTGTTTTTCCAATGTGGCTCTTGAGAAAAAAAATGCGAGGTGATATCAGTCCACCGCTGCCAAGCCTTCTATCAAGAAATACAACTCGCTGCTGCTCAGACATAAATCCTTCAAATGCAAATAAAGGACAGTTGGAACATTTAAGAAAAAGTGTCTCCACACGTTTCCAACACCCTGGCTCACTAGGAAATGAGGTCCTATGTCCAAAATTCCAGACTGTCTCTTTAAGCCTGAAACATTCTTAAACTTTTCGTCCATTATGAATTTAAAATATTTTTCCATCTTTATTAAAGGTTCTATATTACGCAAAATTGACTCTTGTGACCTTTAAGCCATGCTATAATGCTGTTACCTTCTCAAAAACATACCTGGAGTTGTCTTTTGTTTCATTCAGAGTAACCCTTTATTGTTAGTCGATCTAAATCGCAAAAACTCAAAATGCTTTTCCTTTACTTTAGGCAATTCCAGGGCTTAAATTATCAAAAAGATTGGAGCACTTCCTGTATTACCACATTAGATCACAAGGTGGAACAGAGTGTTGTCTGAATGTGTGTGAATGAAACAAAACACAACTCCAGGTATTTGAGAAGTGCTTGGTCCAGTCTGGAAACACACAGACTTCACACAAACTCCACTGGGACGGACAAAATGGACAAACGAAATAAGACTGACATTGAAGCTTGTAGGAAATAGACGAGGTGAGGAGGTGAGGAGAGGACATGGCATCTCCAAAGACCAAAGACAAGCTGGGAGTCCACTTTAAAGTGCGTATAAGTCTGATCCAGCTCTGTATTAGCGTGCATGTGTGAGTGCTCAAACCATTACTGGAAGAAAGAAGCTAACATGCCGCTAAACAAGGTGCTAAAAGACTAAAAATACTAATGGTACAGAGGTTTGAAGAGAACACTCACAAATAGATGCAGGGCAGAAGGACAAAAGGGACATCTGCTTCACAGTTTTACCATTTCTGAAGATTGTGAAGGCTATGAAGATACAGAATGTGGCAAGGAAGAGAATATGTTTAAAGATCGTATATTACACTAAATGGATTCGTGTGAACTTTAAGTCATGTTATAATGTTGTTACCTTCTCAAAAACCTGGATTTGTTTCATTCACACATGTTTGGGTAATCCTGCATTATTAGTCTGTCTACATCTCCATGACATCACAAACAAGACGGAGTATTTTAAGCTATAAGTTAACAGCAGAGTCTTTGCCTCAAGTGGAGGAGTTCAAGTATCTCGGGGTCTTGTTCACGAGTGAGGGAAGGACGGAACGTGAGATTGACAGGCGGATCGGTGCAGCTTCGGCAGTGATGCGGTCGCTGTATCGGACCGTTGTGGTGAAGAGGGAGCTGAGTCGAAAGGCGAAGCTCTCGATTTACCGGTCAGTCTTCGTTCCTACTCTCACCTATGGTCATGAGCTCTGGGTAGTGACCGAAAGGACGAGATCGCGGATACAAGCGCTCAAAATGGTTTCCTCCGCAGGGTGGCTGGGCGCTCCCTTAGAGATAGGGTGAGGAGCTCAGTCACACGGGAGGAGCTCGGAGTAGAGCCGCTGCTCCTCCACGTCGAGAGGAGCCAGTTGAGGTGGCTCGGGCATCTGTTCCGGATGCCTCCTGGGCGCCTCCCTCGGGAGGTGTTCCGGGCATGTCCCACCGGGAGGAGGCCCCGGGGAAGACCCAGGACACGCTGGAGGGACTATGTCTCTCAGCTGGCCTGGGAACGCCTCGGGGTCCCCCCGGAGGAGCTGGAGGACGTGTCTGGGGTGAAGGAAGTCTGGGAGTCCCTGCTTAGACTGCTGCCCCTGCGACCCAGCCCCGGATAAGCTGACGAAAATGGATGGATGGATGGATGGAAGTTAACAGCTACTTTTTAGTTTTGGGTGGTATTACGGTATCTCGCGGTATCAAAAAGTAACAACGGTATCAGTTTCATGACCATCATTAAAAAAATATGCAGCTCATAAGGACCTAATATAATTTTATAATTTATTGATACTTAAATTTGTTTGCTCAGCACAAATAAATGTGTGGTTGTATTTTAAGTTTAATGCTATCACGATTTAAAACTATTTACAGTCTATAATGTTTCTTTTAACTGCGTGGGGAGATGACGTTCAATTAGTTTCGTTGCATTGTCACGTGAAAGCTCATAAGGGAGACTAAGACAAGATTACAAGTCTGGCCGCAAGCCAGTTGGTCCCCCCCAAAAAATATTAATTCTTCTGCAATTTTGTGGCATGTTTTACAGAGAATAAACTTAAAACCACAGGGCCCATTTGCATGAACCATAAAGCGCTGATAAAACCTGCTTTTTCCTTGTGTGCTGATGCAGTTCAGCTTCTGTTGGACTAAAGGACATGACTCAATGGATTATACGTGTTCTTTCTGTGACAGAGGATGTGCTGCTGATGGTGAGTCTCTTCTGTGCGTGTATCACGTTGGAGATGGTTCATGTGAAACTTTTCAGAGATGATAAGTCTGCACGTCATACACATAGACCATAAAGCGATGCGGCTTCGTAGCTTACCAAAGTCGTACTAAAACATTTTGATAATACGGTAATAACACATACCCCGGAAAAATGCTGAGAAGGTTTAACAGTATCAAAATTTGGATACCGCCCAACCCTACTGCCTTTTAACTTTTGTTCAGTAGAGATTGACAATTCCAGGGCTGAAATTATCCATATGACCCCAGTGAAGGTGTGTGGAGTTTAAAAACACAATAGAGGACTTCTTGTATTACCACATGACATCACAAGGTGGAACAGAGTGTTTTCTGTTTGAGAGAAGAACACAGCCTAAATACAGGATGCAAATGCAGGATTTCTGTGTTACACATGTGTGAATGAAACAAAACAAATCTCCAGGTATGTTTTGGATGAGGAAACAATACTATAACATTTTAGATGAGAGTAAAGCAGAACCTTTAATTTGAAAAATGATGAGTGGTGCAAATTTGAATTAAAAAGGAAGTGGTAAAGTACTTCAAATACCACAGACTGCACTGGCCCCTTTATTGGATCATCAAAAGCAGAATTTCATGCTTTTAGTCCTTAGCCAAGCAGAAACCAGCGATTCAAATCCAGTATAAGACTGTATAGAGAATTTAAATGACTTAAAACATTGTATAGTGTGAGCATGCCAGCAAATGCAAAAAGAGAAAGGCTCCCAAAAGAGAAAATACAGGATAATAATAATTAGCAGCAGCAAATAGCCAAGGTTGTTAATATTTTATAATGACTACACTTTTAATAGCTGACCTATTATGCAAAATCGACTTTTCAGAGCTTTTAACCTTGTTATAATTGTTTCTTCTCATTTACCCTCTCAAAGTTGTATTTGGAGTGATTCGTGCATGTTTGAGCAATCTTAGATCAACCCCCACTGGCATACACCCACTTCTCTGTACAAACTTCATTCTCTGTGATGCATGTAGGATTTGTCATTTTGCTGCTGCTGCTCGCTAGCCTGATTTCACTTTATGGAAACTGTTTGACCTCACAGCATTAGGATTCGTTCACTCGATGGTAGGCGGGTACTTTTTTATTTAACCAATCGCTGATATTTGGTCATGACGTACGTAATGCGCCGCTAACGGGCTAACTGATATATTAAGCTTTTCCCAAATCCCGTAGGAAGAAGGGCAATAACGTCTTTCCCTTGATAAAATTCACCAAATATTCTCTTTGTTCCAGCTTTAAATCCTCGAACTCTGGAATTGTTGCCAACACAGAATGTATGGCTTCGACTACATCCATCTCGACCGCTTTGTTTACTGTTGTGTTGTACCACAAAAGGGACCCAGACAGGTGCTTGAGTTTCACATCATGGCTTTGCAGCTCTTCGCTGTTTGGCCATTGCACGGTCTACAACTTCCAGATTTCTTGCAAACCGTCTAGTGTATTCCGATTCCTGATACAGCAATGTAGCCTGTGGACTTGTTTCTTTTATTATTTTATTCATTATTTTAGATGAACACTACGATTTTATTGCGATTGAAAGTGTGCCAACAAAGAGGTTATTAAGAACAACTTGTGCAATGTTAAGTCTTGAGAGGCCTTCAGAATATTACCAAGAGGTCATCTGCCTGATTTCATATTGATTTCATATGCATTAAAGCAAAGTTCATGGGTAGAATTAATGAACTGACTCAAAAGCAGGTGCATGTCAAAATAAATGCTAGTAAAATATTTATTTAAGAATGATTCAAGGTCAGTAACCACTTCATTAAGACCCAATCCTAACCTCTTAATGAAGTAGTTACTAAGCCTGAATCATTTTAAATAAACTAGTTGTCCAGTATGAGTTAGGTCTTTCTTCATGCTGTATTAAAGGTGCACTGTGTACGTTTTCTGATGCAATCCGCAATCTGCTTATCTTCATCACGATGTCCCACAGTACGGCATTGAACTTATCTACCTCCATAAGATACATGTGTGAAACACGAGGCCAAGTTAGAGGTCAGATCTGTGGAGAGACAAGCCCACTCCCAGTACAAATGTTTGCTTTTTAGTGTATTTCTAAGCAATAAAAACAGCTGTAATTGAAGGCTGTAGGCTGTAGTTACTAAATCATAAAGGTCTAAAATTGTACATTGACAAGACATATTCCAATCTAAATGTCATGATCCTGGCTAATGCTTCTGCTAAGTAGTTCTGTCCTAGCTCAACATATGTAGGTTTTCCCAGCGGTACTGAACTATGGGTCAAAAGCAGAGGACAAATTTTTCCTTTGGGGACTAAATAAAGTACAGCTATCCACCTTTGAGCGTGTAGTCCAAAAATATACAGTGAAATATTACAATATAGAGCAAAACCCTTCCTAACGCAGATCGTCTCCACGGAGCACTGAGGCGGCGAATGTACATTATTTTCATCTAAAAAGTTTTTGACCTTGCTGTTTTTCTAAGCTACAGTTTTTGTGTCCTGTTTCTATTAGGAGCATAAACATCCATTTGAAGGCCTAATAGACGTCCTGAAGTATAGTGCTCCGAGGCGATGGGTGTGTGCATGTGTGTGCGAAGCAACCAGGTCCCCCCTAGCCCCTTAAGTGGTGTGTATTTATAGAGTGTGTCTCTCTCCAGGCCCACAGGCTGGTTATATGAGCCCTTTCTAATGGCTAGGAGGAAAGGAAACATCTCCAGTCATGTTCCTTACTAAACATGCTCCCTCCCCTTCCTCCTCTTCCTCCACCTCCTCCACCCTCCCTCTCTCTCACACACACACACACAAAACACACACACAAAACACACACATACATACACAGAGAGGTTGGGTTTGTATGCTTCTTTGGGACATTAAATTGACTTGTGTTAACTTCCTGGAAACTGCTCCTAACCTTAACCACAGGCGCTGTACCGGATTTGTCCAAAAAATGTGAAAAACAGAGCTGGTTAATTTTAAACTATTTGCAGTGGTCTAACATTATTTCTCATTATATTACGAATTCAGAGCACCCTAATTTCTCAATGTGACGAGTTTCTAAACACTTTCCAAAACTTGCAGATACCAGAGCAGACTATTACAATATCTAAAAACGCTTTAGAGTTGGACAAAAAGTCAGTCTGTCCGTCAGTCCGTCCCAGGGCAGCTGTGACAATCGTAGTTTACCACCACCGGGTATGGAGTGAATGAATAATGCTCTGTAAAGCGTCTTTGTGACATATGTCTGTGAAAAGCACTTTATTTAAAAAAAATAATAATAAAAAAATAAAAATACTTACAACAGCCATATTGTGACCTCAAGATGTGCTTATAATATATATGTAATATATTAGTATGGGGCAAGATAAAGATAGAACCTTTAACCTAATTAACTTTAAAGGTGCACTGCACAACTTTTCTGGTGGAGGGTCCACCACCTGCTTGTCTCCATGGAGATGTTATTGCTTTTCCTGGAATGTTCCATAGTATGACTTCAAATATATACATTGTGCACACACAGACGCGTATGCACACACGCACATACACGCACATACAGACACACACATATAAGGTTCACACTGTCACCGACCCCTGTCACCTTTGTCCCTATTGTATGTAATCTTCAATCGTAATGTCGGTCTTGTATCTTGTATGTTGTTTGGTTCCTATTGGTTGTAATCTATGTAGTTTGCAAAAAAAAAAAAAACAACATACACATATACATATAGCATTTATTCATTGCAGGTGTTTCTATTGCTAAAAAAGTACAGTAATTGTTTCTGTGAATTGGGGCGCTGTAACCTGCTTGTCTCTCTTGTTATAAATAGGTTCAATCTATACTGTGGAACATTCTAGATCACACCTGGGCATTGCACAGCTCCCGGGCCACATACAGCCCTTTGGTTGACTCTGACTGGCTTGTTTATGCTCATTTGGAATTACAAATTTTCATGACATTCATCGAAATTGTCAAAACAAAATTTAAAAAAATTGTCAGTATGCTCCTTTTTCCTCTTAAAATGCAACAACAACAATACAACTTAATTCAAAGCGCTAAGATTTAGAGCATAGAACTGCTATTTCTTCATGTAGTTTGCACCAAAACAGATCAAAGAATCATGGTCGATGTAGTTCCCTCTGTTTTTTTAGCTATTGCTGCACCATAACAATGAATTTAAGCAAAGAAACTTGTGATTCGATATATTGTGATGGTCCACGATATTACTGAGAGATTTTTGACAATACGATATCACAATATTTTGGTTATTGCTACACCCCTAATATTTTTTAATTTTACATCATACTTGGGCTAAAGCTGCATTGCTTTTATTTTATAGATGTTTTTTATGTCGTTTTTTGTCAGTCAACCTCACTTTTGCATTGCTTAGTCATGACAAACTTACCAATCTTACGAGCTTGTCAAAACACTGCTATGTAGTGCTTGTTATAAAGAAATACAATTAACATTAAGTAGAATTGAGTTAAGCATTTTGGCCTGGCCCTCCCCAATAACATTTCCATGGACACATAACATGTCGAACCCTTACACGCAGTGCACCTTTAACCGAATGTAAAGTTTAAACCATGTCGTTCATATAACAAAGCATTTACATTTCTGTCCCCATAAGGAAGCGTGTCTCCGTGATGTGAGCGTGTACAGAGTTTTTAGTCCCCACAGTGTGAGAGATACTCACCGACTCAAGAAAGCCGAGGAGATGCACTTGAAGGATTCAGCCGAGGAAGCTAAAAAGCACACAAGCAAGGAATGGATCCATACTTCCGAAAAATGCCTCGGCAGCACGGTGTAGCTGATAAGATGCGGAATTTAATTTAATCGGATATAATTTAATTTCATCCGGTCATCCTATATAGCTGCTGAAGGGGAGTAAGTGGCTCTGGACAGGGGAGGCGGAAATGTGGGGAGAGCGGCTGACCTCAGACCTGTGAATTAGCCACTGCACTTTAGCTGCATGTGTAATACGAGAGGCGTGCTGTCGGCCTGTTTGTATTCAAGGCACGGGGCGTAATTAAACAATGTGTGCAAATTAAATTGATTAAGACAATTGTTGCTCATTTACTTTATTGATAGTTTGCAGCTGATCTCATCCACGTTCCCTGGGGTGGGATGCTAACTGTAGGCTCTGCTCTGTCTGAGGCTTTATTACAGTCATCTTAGCTGGAACTACAACACGTGAGCTGATTTGTGCTGTTTTACAAGTCTCACACATCAAATCACAAAGTAACAAGCTGGTTAGCATTCGCCAACAGTTTGCCACTTACTCAGACTCATCATTTTCGCTGAAAATTAAACTCTGAACAGGACCGTGAACACTTGTATTGATCACAGGCTTCTGAAAATGTGTTGCTTAAATCCATCTTGTGTTTTTTCTTGAGCTTTCAGATTATCTTAAAAGTTTTTTTGACTAGGTTTTGAAGGCCGTATCAAGTAATAAAGTATCGTACATATATTAAAAAACTGCAATTATATATTTGTTTGAATATTACACAATGAATTAATGCCTAACCACTGAAATCTGATATATATGTTTAAAGATACTGCTAGGAAGGTTGTGTACTTTTTAAGGTTTTAAATCCTTTACAGAGCAGCTGACGTGGGGTCATCCTCACTGGCACCAAGCCTAAATAGACCTGTCTATAATTGAAATCTGGTGGTCATCCTCATAAACGGAGAGGCTTCAGGGAGGATCCAAGGAGTGGACCTGTTTAACATAAAGTTGCATATTCATGTTGTTGTTTTATATTTCTGGGTTGAGGGAAACTCAGGCGTTCAGATATAAGTCCTGTGTAGCTGTAGGCCATCAGGGACAGTGATTTGACCCAGAGCTCTGTATTAGAATTGTATTGAATAGGGAATAAATTCTTTGTGATTTTAATCGATCAATTCCAGTCATCATTTTCCACGGAACAAACTAACAGTTTGATAATGTGTGCATGCAGAGTCACCATGGTAACTCCTAAACTTTCCACCTTTACATACATGCAGAGCACCCCCCGCATGATGTCACTAAAGTATTGTTGTAGTACTGTTTATACTACTTTTTGGATCCCCTTGGTCGTTTTTTATATCATGACAACTATTATTTAGAATACACAATTTTATTTGAAGCTTATGCCAAACTGTCACTGGTTTAAACATCTGGTGGATTTACTATGGAGCCCATATTGTGCTTGGCTGGGTCTTTCTCTGTTCAATCATGTCATGTTTCATCTTTAAATACATTACAGGAATTGTGCTTAGTTTAATTTATGTTTGAGCAATATTGCATGTTTAGCCTGTTCTTTTCCCCACTGTGTGATGTCATCAGGTGGTACAACATCAGCACAATCCTTTCATTTCAGCTCAAATAGGCAGCAAACCAGTTCTGTACCACATTTAAGACTTCAGTGAATCATTCTGGCCCCCTCTGCTGTTTTGTGCACACAGAAATCAGAGCAAAAGCACATACATGCTAGTAAGCTTTATTCTTTATTTTATTGTACACAATATGGCTTATAAAGGGAAAAGTAGTCTAAAAAAATGAACAAGTCTGTGTATAATACGGAGCCTTGAAGCTGTGATATCGAGTGTATGACTCAACACTCTTCCTTTAAAATGCTCCTTTTTCCTCTGCACTAATTGAGTGTATTCTCCCCACCTCTGCATGCTCCACAAACAGGTGCGGGTGCTTGTCCTTCAGCCTCTCCGGGGTTAGCAGCACTAAATGAAGAAAGAGAAGGCCATATGGCTCTGTTTGGGCCTGTGCAGAGGCCAGCCAAACTACGGGAGTGTGTGATTTGTGCACACGACACGGCACGCTGAAACAGCAGCAATTTAACTGATGCTCTCACCATATGGTTAGAGTGATAGCATTAGAGAACCTGCGCTGAACCTGAAAAAGAGTCTGAGGAGGGAGGGAGAGAGAGAGGAGGGATGGAGAGGGAGAGGAAAACAAGCTGTGGGCCAAGTAGCTCCAACATGGTGTATGCAAATCGCCCACATGTCCCCATAGGAATAAGAACAACAAGGCCGCACTTATGATGTAACTCTGAGTCTACCAGCTACACAAATGCAAATGAAGAGTGTGATCATAGCCGACTGACCAGAACAAGCCCCGAGCCCAGCACAGGTGTCAAATCACAAGCACATACTGTATAAACACTAGCGCCCCCTTCTGGCTCTAAGCAAACATCCTCTTGACCCCAGAAACGGTGGGCTCACTTCACTGTGAGGGATCTGCCCCAACATGCCACATTTTAATACCATTACCAAACCAAGGCCTCTCCACTTCTCGAGGCACTGGTGGCTGAAGCTCAAGGCGATGGTGGAGTGTCATCATGTGCAATATGTTTTTGGAGAGGTGTTTCCGTGGAAATAAGCTATTTTTGAATAACTGGGAAAAAAAGGCAGAAGCGAGACACACAGAGCAAAAATGAACACGGTGAGGCAAGGGACTGGTGAATGAAGAAGGCAAATGGCCAGTGGTGGACAAAAAGTACTGTTCTTAAAGGTGCACTGCGCAACTTTTCTGGTGGAGGGTCTGCCACCAGCTTGTTTCCATGGAAATGTTATTACTTTGCCTGAATGTTCCATGGTGTGACATTAAACATATCCATAGCATTTATTCATACAGGTTTGTCTGCTGCCATAAAGTACAATAATTTCTTCTGTGAATAGGGGAGTCTCACTCGTGATAGATTGGTTTAATCTATACTGTGGAACATTCTAGACCAGACATGTTAGACTCAGGCCCGGGGGCCAAATTTGGCCCATAATATAATTATATTTAGCCTGTGAGATCATATCAAATATGTATTAGAGCTGCCCCGCCGGCTACAGATAGGTTATAGAGACATTATTTATTTAAAATTGAGTTATTATTTTATATTATGCTTGTTCTGGATTTAGTGTTTAAGCAAAACTATTATTAAACATTTATTTTAATAAGAAAATGTTTAACATTACATATCTCGAAAGAGAAAACATGCAGATGTTGTTGAAAATTTTCAATAAATATTTTGTTTGGCCCATGACCCAGTTTTTAATTTTGGCCCTTTGTGAATTTGAGTTTGACACCCCTGTTCTAGACAAACCAGTAACATTTACAGATAAGCAGGTGGCGGACTCTTCAATGTTAAGCAATGCACCTTTAAGTCAATTTTGAAGTAGAAACTTTTTTAATTTTACTTCACTGCATTCGAGAGCAGGTATCTGTACTTCCTATTTCACTACATTTTTGAACAGGACTGGAAAGTAAAAGTATTTTGTATTATAGTTTGAGACTTGCTATAAAAGTTGAGGGTTTATTTTTAACACATTCATAGTTTGAGCAAAAAATATACAGCAAATATATAATATATATAAATAAAAACAGCTAGAAAAAATAGATTCAGTTTCTGTTGAACAAAATTCAGCACATATATAATACATTTTCAGCTTTATTAGATCTCAAAATCTCTGCAAACACTTTTTCTGTTTACTCTTTATGTACATTTTTACACTTTTTTACACTCTACAATTTATTTTTTACACTTAAATTAAGTTGATTTTTTCATGTGATACTTTTACTTGAGTAGCTTTTAAATGTAAGCAACAAAACTGAGTATTTATCCCAATATTGCAAATAACAAGGTTAAATTCAAATTATTTTTTTCTGATAAAGGTGCCTCTGTTTCTGTAATGATAATAATTTGAAGAGTTTTCATTTATTTGCATAATTTATTTGCATAAGAACAACTTGTTTTACCCAAAATCTATGGAAAAAAAAACTATACAATAACAATACTCATGAGATTCAGTTTCATGTTATATGCAAGATTCAGAGGACCAATCAAAAGCTACAATATTTTCCTTTAAATCGTAAATCACTAGACTTTGAACAGACATGGACATATTTTTTAAACGTTTTGACAGGACTGGACTTGAGTGACAGTTAATGTTTGATGGGCCAGTGCTTTTTGTGTAGTTTTATGTGTGCTGATTGTGGAGAAAGGGGAGGGGAGATGTCTTTTTTTTGTCTATTGTTGTGTAAAAACTTCAAAACTGGAAAAGAAAATAACACAAAAAATGTTAATCACTATGGCATATTTTTCATCACTCTGAAACACACAAATATTTGAGTTTTATATGAATCCAAAACTCGCCCACTCACTGTCTTGTGTAGATTCGAAGTAAATCTGTGGAGACGAAGGTACCGCTACTGGAGCTTTTTAAGAGATATATTTTATTATGTCCCGGGATGCACTAGCCAGCCAGACTACCATCATTTACACACTGTGGTCCAGCTCAGCAAAATTGTGCAAAAATAGTCCGGACCTGTGTTGGGTCATTTTTCAAAACACCTAAAATTAACTCTGCTTGGCTCCTTTTTGACGAACTGACTTGTAGATAATTCAAATAACACTGTAAACTGTTGATAGCATTATGAATGTAAAAAAAAATAGGTTTGATATTGATGGATTTTTCTCCTTTTTTATAGGATCTGAATTTTTTTGGATCTGTTAATTTCAAAGAGCCGTTCAAAACACTGACTCTTTCACTATTTCTATGACAGAAGCCCATGTAAGAATTTATTTTGACAAACTTCTCACTGAGAGAAATGACTAAGGCTGGGACTGGTGTTTACCCTTTGAAATTATGCATCATCTAAATCAAATGTCGCACTAAAATGATAATTTTAAAACTAAGCTATTATGATGTCAGATATGTGCAATAATATTATTACAAAAAGCACAAAATTCTCACTCTTTTTGCCAATTCTGTTTCTGAGCTGATTTTTGTGCTGGTTCATAATTCAGAATTATAAAAATGCATGGAAATTTGACAGAAAATTATTTGGTTCTTTTCAAAATTCCAACCATTCAGATTTAAAGGTGTATTGTGTAACTTTTTGGGGGTTTTTGAGGGTCCACTACCTGCTTGTCTCCATGGAGATTGTATTACTTTGGCTGAAATGTTTCACAGTTTTTATTGCTTAAAGAACATGTGCACCTAAAGACAGCGGGCCATCCTCTGCACAGATCTGACCGGTATCTTGGTTTAGTGGCGTCTACAATATTATGAAACATTTTACGCAAAGCAATTACATCGTCATGGAGACAAAAATGTAGGCGGACTCTCCACCAGAAACGTTACTTTAGCTACGTTCAGACTGCAGGGCTTAATGCTCAATTTGGATTTTTTTGTGAAAACCAAATTTTTTTTGCGAAATCGTTCACCTTTCCAATTAAATGCGACTTGTTTGTGATCTCCAGTGTGAATTTTAAATGCCCCAAAAGTGTCTCGCATGCACATTGGAGGACAAGTGCAGCAAGTATGCTCAGTGTTTACGGAACTCGCCTAAACTCAGGGAGAAGGTACAGGTCCATATGGGCCAGAACATCCAAACTGGCCAACAGTCTGTATCCACAGGCTGTGAGGCTCCTGAACTCTGCCCCTCTCCCCCCTTGGCCCCTCTCTGCCCCCCTCTCACGGCCCCTCCCTGCCCCCCTCTCACGGACAAAAACCACATCCAACTCTTAATAACACTGAACTGGTTGCACTGTTGCACTTTTGTCATGATTCTCAGGTCTCTGTCTGAATGTCCCTGTCTGGGTAGGTTACTTGACACGACCTCATCATGCTGCTATAAGGAACCGTCTCATGTTGTACTGAGGCCACACTGGGTCAATGTTTACACTTGGGTTTAAGGGGTAATTATGGGTTTGCACTTTATGGGATGCTCCAAACGCAATTCCGTTGTTCTTCTGTGACAATGACTAGAAGTTGAAATAAACAAACAAATACACAAACAAACAAATAAACGCTGAGCAAGTCTCCAAAAATCCGGTCCAAGTCTTGGTAAAACGGACAGGTTACACGTCCACGGCTGCTTTGTTTGTTTGAGTCTTTAGCCTCTTTGTATTTGGCTCTTTATTTTTCATGGACATTGGAGCCAGGACCGCCTGTAGCCGTGCTCAGCCATTTATTTGGCATCACTTCAAAAAATGCCTGATTCCGATAAGACCCCTCCAGTTTGGCCTGAATACAGCGATCTCCCCAAATATTAATAAACTCACTAACCTCGCTTTCCCTCCTGACGTGTGGTTAGGATGAATGTGACCTGGCTGTTCAGACTGAAGTCGCATGTCAAAAGATCGGATGTGCGTCGGTTTTAGGAGCACATATCCAAGTGGCCTGGGTCGCATTTGAAAAAATCGGATCTGTGTTGTTCAGACTGTCATTAAAAGATCAGATACAGGTCGCACAGGGGTGAAAAAAATCGGATTTGGGTCACTTCAGGCTGCAGTCTGATCATAGCCATAGTGCACCTTTAAAGAACCCTTCAAGCTCCTTTGTTGATAATTGTACAAGCGCCTATGCCTCTGCACAATGGGCATTTTAGATTTTGTCATAAATTTAAAGAACTGCATACAAGTAACTATATAACAAGATTTACATCCTGTTATATTGAGAGCCACACATACCCACTCTGCCATAAACATAAGTGCAGCGTTATCCTGTTTCAGCAATCTGGGTGATTTATGCGCTGAATCCTGCAGTGTTTTAGGTGGCTTCTCTGGGAATTCAGCGCCATATGTCCTCATTTTGCCACTGCCCTTAACCATCTTTACTTTTAAATACACGTGCATACAAAATACACACACTATTTTTGGGTTGTAGGGGCCAAAGGTAAGAGTACATTGGAGATTTGGAGATAAAAGGACAATGTAGAAAGGTGGAATTTTATGCTTCAGTTGGAAGTTGTTCTTTGGCCATGGGAAACAATAGACAGGTGGGATCCAAGGACAGAGGAGGACACTGTAATGTTGCGTTTCAAATACAAAACATATTTTAAATCATGTTAACCAATAGGAGTTCCACATAATATTTTCACTGATAAACCAAATTCTTGTGAGCTTTGAGTCATGTTAGAACGTTGTTAACTCTACCTAGACCTAAACCTAAACCTACCTAGAGTTGTGTTTTGTTTCATTCACATGTTTGAATAATCCTTTATTACATATCCAAAGCCATTCCAGATCTGAAATTACCCAAATGATTCAGGTTAAGGTTTATGGAGTTTAAAAACACAGTGGAGCACTTCCTAAATTACCACATGACATCACAAGGTGCAACAGTTTTTAATTTGACAGAAAAAACAGCCTAAATATGCAGTTTGTGTGTTAAACAAGTGTGAATGAAACATGTTCTTGATGAAGAAACAACTTTATAACAGAAAATGGACTAATATGAGCTCTTTAAGGCAGATCATTTCACTAAATTGCTCCACATACAAGTCATAAAGGTAATAATATTGATAAATGAGCCAAATCAGTATACCAAATACTATTACTGCTAACAACATGTGCAAGAAACAGTTCAAAGAAGAAAAAAAAAAGTAAAATGTATCACTGATCCCACTGACTTCTCACTGATGTGCTCTTATCATATGAGCTAATGCGAAACGTTAGTGTCACAATTATCAGGTAATAAGAGGAATCTCTCACCTTAAAGCTCGTGTTCAGACAAACTAATGAATAATTATCAATGCTCTTCTTGTGTCATATACTCATCAATATTGATATGGAACATAGATTTTCACTCTATCAGCACACAGCGGGCAGTTCTCCTGTGGGTTTGGTAATGGCATGTTTGGATGTGTGGCCAAACAGATGAAAGCCCATAAAAGCCAGTGCCCTGTGCCTGGCTGCAGGTTAAGGTAAATGTGACTGCACAGTCCTGTGGAGCGCTACAGTGAATAATTAACACTGACTTGAGGACTCTGAATGAGTTAAACAAACCATTTGAGTGATGCAACACTTGAGAATGATGAGGCGATATCAAGGTGTCCTTGTTTCCAATATCACATAAGAGCTCCCTGTGGAGCTGGTTAATAATGCAGACTAAAATTGAGTCATGGCACGGGGCAAGCAGAATCCATGTTAGTCAGCTGAGTTTTATTGCAGGTTATCAAAGGAATATGAACGTCTCAACTAAGGATCAGCGTTTATTTTCTAATGCGAAAAACAACAATCATTTTGTAATTATATTTGGATATTTATTCACTTTAATTGCACTGCAAATATGCTTTATAAAGCATGTGTTAGTCTATCATGAACTCGACCTTAAAGTAAGATTACAGCTAGTGGACTGATTTAGAAGATTTCTATTTTATTACTTATGAGGCTGAAACGTGGCCAACAGGGATGGGACAAGATCTTACAAAATCAAATTGCCACAAAATGATCTTGTGAGATTATCTGCCATATGTTTGTGTTTGGATTGGACAAAATGCCAGTGAGTTAACAGTAGTAACAGTGTTCAATAGCCATATATTTAACATCACTGTTTAGGTCCCTAACGGGTGCTCTCACGCCTTTTAGCATACTAGCTGTCCTTATTGTTTTCTTTACTCATAGATTCGGGGATGGAGTTTTATATAGACCCTAAATCTAGCTAACAAACAGAAACTGTAAACAAATAGGTGTGTTAGTTTCAGTATAATTAGCTCCTCCGTTCAGGTAGATATGAGGCAGTGTCCCACCAGCACTTGACCGAAACTGAATTGACTTGGGTGGGCGGCAAATCATCTTCACTTTTGTTCAGTTGACAGAACTGAATATTTCTTTTTCAATGGATCATACCTGGACAACTGAGGGATTACACAGACATCTTCGATCCACATACCACTCTCTCAGAAACTGCTCCAAAGCCCTACATTTGCAAAGAGACATTTGACAAAACTCCGCTTCAGTCTGTCCACACAACCCAAGTGTCATTCTCATTCACTGAGCAAACAATCAGGACCAGCTCTCTGTGGAGAAGAAGTCCGCTTTCAGACCTGTAGGCATCTTCATCTGAATTTCCAAGTGTGAGAGAGGCTACGTAAAGTCACAAAGTGTGTGTGTGCGTGCGTGCGTGTATGTCTATGTGTGTGTATGTGTGTGTGTCGGCAGGGCGAGAGATGGATTAGCCCCCAGTTTAACCCATCCCTGAGAAAACAGGAGCTGACAGCGCCGCTCCCACAGAGGAAGAGAAGTGAGGTCGAATTCTATTATTGAAATGCTATCCCATCTTGATATTGAAATTGTATCTACATCCTGAGAGCCATCAGCAGCCATCTCCCCCACTCCTTCCCTCTCCATGTGCCAAATCTCTTTTCACCTCCTCCTGCCTCCACAGAGAGCTGACAGACCGAGTGCACAGAGGGCCAGGCGGGGGAATAAAGACAGGAGATGAATAATGGAAAAACATATAACCAAACCATATCGTGCCTGCTAAAAATGAAGAGGCAAATATTTTGTTTTGCAGGTGTACATGCAAAATGATGTAATCTACGCCAGCAATGTCATATGAGCATCCAACTCTTGTTTTAGGTTAATTTTTCAGCATCAGTGGAGCATCTTCAGGCTTTTTAGGGGACAGACAAGAAAACAGCATGTGGTGTCAAAATGCATTTCTGATGCCCTTTCCAAAAAAAATACACTAATTGCGTAAACAAAGTGCGTCACATATCAGACCTCGGGGAATAACTCGTGATGGATTACAAAGTTTATAGTTGTGGGAGATTAATATAACACACTTTATCACATCAAACATCAGTTTACAAGAAAAATTAATGAAGGAAAAGGCAGATGGTGTGTGGACACGAAACTTAAAAGGTAAGTAGCCTAATTACTACGAGCACCACCACGGCTTGATATGAGCGTCGCCCCCCTTGTGAACTTGGGTGTAAAACATCTTTAGCAATATAAAACAGTTTGGTGTTCAAGCATGAGAATAAACAGAGGCTCTGATGTAAATGGACACTTCAAGGGACAGTTTGGAATTTTGGACATAGGACCTAATTTCCTAGTGAGCCAGAGTGTTGGAATTCCAGTCCTTGTATTTGCAGAGGTCGCTGGTGCTAGGCTAGTGCATGTCAATGACCATAGTTATCCTGCCACTTAAAACAGTTTTACCTTCTCCACAAAACACCTGAAACAAAACAATTATTATGCCAGACTGTTGATGTAAATGTCTGTGCCGATAGAATAATGTTTGAAATAAAACTAACTTTGCATCGCATGAATCATTGCATGTTGAGGGACTATTTTCTCATATATCAGTCCGCCACTGCCAAGATTTCTGTCAGGAAGCACAGCTCGCTACTGCTGCTGCTCAGACATAAATCCTTCAAATGCAAGCTTGGTTTTACTTCTAAAATTATTCTATCAACACAGACATTCACATCGATAGTATGGCGTAATAACAGATTTCCTTCGGGGGCTTTGTGGAGTGGGTAAGACTGTTTTTAGTGGCAGGATAACTATGGCCATTGACATGCACTAGCCTAGCACCAATGACCTCTGCAAATACAAGGACTGGATGGAAGATTATAAAAAGTGTCTCCACACATCTCCAACACTCTGGCTCATTAGGAAATAAGGTCGTATGTCCAAAATTCTGAACTGTCCCTTTAACAACACCCGTGTATGAAGCTTTAGTTGAGGCTTAAATTTCAGGTAAGCCTCAACTAAAAATGTTCTGTAGCTCTAATAAATAAACGAGGGCACATGACGCTTGCACTCACACCATACTCTTATTCTTTATGCAATTATCGCCTAACGCAATCAACACCAAATGAAAAAAACAAGAGACGTGATGTTCTCTTCGAATGAAGCAGCCATGTTATAAATACAGTTTTATATTTGCAAATTGATGCTCCAGTATGAATGAGGCAAGGCACAGGTCATACAGGTCCAAAGAAAGAGTTTCTCACCTGGACGGAGACGCTGGGTCAGATATAGACTCCCTGCCAGGTTGCTTTAGTCCCAAACTCTCTTGAGTGTGCAGGCAATTTCAAATAGGTCCTAAACAGTGCATTTGAGTGTAAACAATAAAACGAAATGTGATTTTAACACATTACATATACAAAACCTCATGTTCACAGCAAGCGCTCCCGCAGATACAATGGTCGGCTGCAGGGGTCCCCAAGACCTGAGTTTTAATATGAGCGAATTAGGGTTACATCAACATCTGAACTCATTTCTTCAGACCAGGTGGGTCAGGTCTTAACTCTGGTCAGGCGAGGTGGGTCTGTAATTATAAAGAGATATCAACAATTTCTGCTTTATTTTAGCATGGAATTATGTAATCACAGAGCCTCAGATTAAAAGTTTATTAGGGATGAGTCATAATGTCCACAAGATAAGACAAGGGACATGGGTCCACAAGAATAATGAGATTTTGACATACTGTATTTTCTGGACAATAAGTCGCTCTGGAGTATAAGTCACACCAGCCAAAAAATGCGTAATGAAGAAGAAAAAACAACAAGAAAGAAGAAGAAACAACATGAAGAAACAAACAAGTCACACCAGAATATAAGTTGCACTTTTTGGGGGAAATTTATTTTATAAAATCAGAGACTGTGAACCGACATTTCATCTTGAAAGGCAAGTTATAGCAAACAACAGGCTGCTAACGTAACATATGAACAGTTATTCAGATAACTATAGCATAATCTCTCACTACACATCACTAAATCCATTGAATTCATCATCCTTGGTGTCACTTCTGAGCAACTCTGCTCACTCCAAACTTTCTTTCTGCTGCTTGATTATCGTTTTTGGCTGAATATTTCACTACTTGCCGCAGGACAGAGGCTCTTTCTGCAGGAGACATGCGCAGTAGAGCGAATAATAGAAGTAGGAGATACTGACACACAAGCCGAGAGCGCCGTCTCATGTTTGTCAGTGTGAACATTTTAATATATAAGTCACACCGAAGTATAAGTCGCAGGAGACACCCAAACCATGAAAAAATGTAACTTATAGTCTGAAAAATACAATAATGATTAATAAATTGTGCAATTTTTTAGAAAATTTTCAATTTTTGCTTTAATTTTTATTTTATTTATTTTTTTGCTATTGGTGGAACCTGTACTTCAAGCTGTGTCACAAGAGAACAAAAAGTGGTACAGAAACAAAGCATTACTATTTAAGTCTAAGATTGAAGGACTGATGAGGGGATATATATATATATATATATATATATATATATATATATATATATATATATATATATATATATATATATATATATATATATATATATATTTTTTTTTTTTTTTTTTTTTGACACGCAAATTTGTGAAGCGTTCCTCATTTTTCTAACCCAGAAAAGTGAAATATGAATCCATTTATTGTGGACTTTTTGAAGCGTTTGTGAAAAAATATTTCACTTTACTTTATTAATTCTGAACTTTGTGCCAGTTTTTGTTTCATGTGGATAGGATCAGTAATTAGAGATATGAACCATAAACCAGGTCCAAAAAATAAATAAAAATAAAAATAAATTGAAAAAAATTGTGTCATTGTAGCACAGCTTTTGGGAACCATTAAAAAGAATCTCATGAGATCATTTTCCACATAAATCAATATTCAATTTTATCTCAATTAGCAAAATTTTAAAGCACAAGATCTCGTCTCTATTTTCCATCCTTACACATCATAACTAATGTGTCCGTGTATTTTTAATCACCTAAAAATTCATAATTCAGAACTGTTAATCCTCTGCACATCCTCCCTTTCCTCTGTCTTTCCTCTATCCTTCTGAAGTCAAAAATCCCCTCGGAGCCTCTCGGATATAAGGCTTAATTTATTTACTAACGCCGCCCCAGCTGGATCCCTTCGTCATTAATTTAACCTAAGTTACATTTGCGTGAGAGCGTGCTCGGACAGTACCCAGCCTTCGCCAGCCAGACCCATGCAAGCTTCTTATCTCATCCATAAACATCGCCTCTTTATTATGGCTCTCCCCTGTAGGCCTGGGGCTCTTAGCGTGAACTTCTAATGAGGCCTGATCTGACCTACATTCCTAAATCATACATGTACACGAACGAGCAGCCATTTTGACGCCATTATCATGAATCTCGCTTTGTTGGCTTCGCACTCCTCTACAAGTACTCCTTTCATTATGCCTAAACAGGAAACACTTAACGCAAATGGCCACTCGCTGCAGCTGATTTGTAATAATTCTACGTTCTCACAGTTTACAGCGACGCGATCTCTCACACACACACACACACACACACACACAGAGGCAAAGGCGATGCACGTTAATTAATCAAAAGCCCCACTCCAGAGCTAATTACAGGCAGGAACGTAGGCGCATACCCTCGCTCTGCACTTTCTAAATCTTCACTAGATAGTTGGGCCAGTATTACATGGATTTTGCATCACTAGGGGGAAAAAAGTGAGGGCTCGCATCAAACTCGGGAGTTCATTTATTTGCGATGAGAGGAGTTATTAAAATCTTGATGGAGGGCTTTCAATATGGCTGTGACGTAATGAGGCTATAATTCTCCGGGCCAGAGGGACCGCTGTGGAAATGTCAAAAGAACTTCATTTAATAATAAATAATAGACTTCCTTCACACCGTATAAAGTCTATTTGTACAAGTTTTTTTTTTTTTTTTAAGAAATAAATTGCAAATGAGATAAAAGTAAAGCTTAAAAAAAATTACATACATTTTTATTTTCATAGCTACATGTATTTTTGTGAGGCGTAACCGTCCTGTAAACATGTTATCAAGATTTTAATATTGATCATTAACATTCTTTGGGGGTGTGAAGTTAACTGGAAGCACTACTCTGTCTGAAGCTCTGTTACTCATGTTAGACTTTATTTATTTATTAATTATTTGAGCACAGTCTGACCAGAAAGAGATGACTTGGTTGGAACTACAACATGTGAGCTGGTATGTGCGCTCAAACAAGTCTCTCACGCATAAAATTACACTCTCAAGCATTGTGTCACCATGGTAACTGCTGAGCATTCCACCAATAGCGACACATGTAGAACATCCCACAGACAAGATCAGAACTAAACCTGGATTTAGGCAGATCAAACCAAGTCTTAAAATTTTCACAAGGATGTTTTTTTTTTTTTTTTTTTAACTTTTCTCTGGTGCAGATTTTCAGGTCTTAGAAATTTAATTGAAATGATAAGGGTCAAATTTGGAGGTTCTTTTAGGAAAGGTCAGAATATTAAATATAGTGGTTGGTTTGGATCACGATGAACTATGAATATGAAATTTTGCAAGTAAAAGGATCAAAAACTTGCTTTCGTGACTAGATATTCCAGGGCTGGAAATATACATTTGATTGCTGTATGACACCTATGGTCCTGAGCTCTGGGTAATGACTGAAAGAACAAGATCAAGGATACAAGCGGCTGAAAAAAGTTTCCTCTGCAGAGTAGCTGGGCGCTCCCTTGGACATAGGGTGAGGAGCTTGGTCACATGGGAGGAGCTCGGAGTAGAGCCGCTGCTCCTCCATGTCGAGAGGAGCCAGCTGAGGTGGCTTGGGCATCTGTTCTGGATGCCTCGTGGACACCTCCCTCGGAAGGTGTTCCCGGGGAAGACCTAAGACACACTGGAGGAACTATGCCCCTCGGCTGGCCTGGGAACACTTTGGGGTACCCCTGAAAGAGCTGGAGGAAGTGTCCAGGGTGAAGGAAGTCTGGGTCTCTGCTTAGACTGCTGCCCCCACGACCCAGCCCCGGATAAGCGGAAGAAAATGGATGGATGACAGAATGTCCTCTAAACCGAGGCAATACAAAAGATACATTTATTAAGACCACATTTGAAAAGGAAAGGCCTCATTCTTACTCTGCTCTGTTGTTTCGGTTGGTGATGAAATTCCCTCCAAGTACTTCCCCTGGCAGGTCTCTGAGTATTCCTCCGGAAGTTCTTCTGACACACACGTTAACAGTTCATTAGAGTATGGAAATTCCAGGGCTGAAATCATCCAAATGGTCAGAGTTTGAGTACGGCGTTGGAAAACACAGAGAAGCACTTCCTGTATTACCACATGACATCACAACATAGATCAGAAAACAGCGTAAAATGGGCCCTTTAAAAATTCATTTCAAAGACAAGAAAATATGTAAACAATTGGGAATGAATTTAGTGGATTCAATGGGTAATCTCTGACAAATATAAAACTAGAATCTAAATGCAGCTCTGCAGAAAACTGTTCTGTTCAAGGATTGGTTTTGACAAATAGCTGTGAGAAATGAGTGAAAACAGCTGCTCAACATGGATAAAGCACAGAAGAACAGATTGGCTGCAGAGAGCTTGTTGAGTCAGTGGTCATCTGGTCAGTACTGGAGTGAACAAACACAGAGCCGGAGATTACAGTAATTCTTAAAAAGCACGAATAAAATAACTGCAGACACACTTTGAATATTATCTTGATTGATCTGACCATATATGGGTATAGTGGCGCGTAGTTTTGTTTTTTGTTTTTCACATAAAAGCTGCACTGTACATGGATAAAAATGAAATTAAATAATCATCATTGGCAAAGCTATAACTAGAATCTATGTTTAATTTAGCAGCAATGCAGTATTATTGAAGCAGCTAATGAATTCCTCTGTATTCCCATCCATGGCTACTAACAGCCAGGAAGAAAAGAGTTTTTTGGACTCCAGCCCACTCAAACGCCCCGGGATATTTTGAGTACAGTTCGAGACAATATACATATCTGAGTGTCACAGAGGTGAAAATCAGCATTCACAGCGGACAAGAGCGCGGAGTGACTGCCAGCAGCTCTAATGCACAGACAACACGTGTAAACAAAGAGATGCAAGAAACACCATACTGTTAGTCTAACAAATGGTTTTCTATTTTCTAACGTTTAATATACTGTAATTAAGAAGTTATTGAGAATCACAGCATGTTTAGAAGTACAGATGACAGCAGGATAAAGATGTCTGTAGGCTGTACCTTAAAGGAGGTCAACACGTTTTTTAGTTTTTTTTTTCTCATGTAAAATAAATGTCTTGCCTAATGGTGGAAGAAGTACTCAATTTTGTTACTTAAAGCTGCACTATGTTACTTTTTGATTGGAAGTCTGTCACCTGCTTGTTTCTATGGATACTGTATGTCATTGCTCTGCTTGGAAAGTTCCAAAGTATGACATTAAAAAGCTATGTCTTCTCTCATTTATTTAATTACAAGTGGCTTTATAGCTCAAAAATGCATAGAAAAACAGACTCTGACTATGCAGCCTCTCCACAGATCTGACCTGTAACTTGGTCTGGTTTGGTTTCCATGGTGATAGAAAGGTTTAATACCACACTGTGAAACATTGCAGACAAAAAAATTCAATCTTAATGGAAAAAACATTTGACGGATCCTTCACCAGAAAGTTACACAACACACCTTTAAGTAAAAGTACAGATGCTGGAGCAAATAAATACTCAAGTAAAAGTAAAAGTAGAGCCCGAACGACATATAGGTTGGGCAAAATTGGCACTTAAAGACATATCAGCCTAAATCTTACCGATATGGGCCCATAGTCCACGTGGGCATGTTATACCTCATTATAAAGCTCAGACTCTCTATATTATGTCCATTTAATCCAATTTACAGACAGATAAATGTCCTAACATCTGGCGCCGCATTAATATTTCCTCCCCAACTTTCTCTACGCTTTCGCAGCTTTTGCCCTGCCCAGAATTGGCAGGCGGGGCTGTTGTATCCAGCGCCCCCTGGCTGAAGGATTTAGAGGCTGCCTGTCTATATTTTGTTGCTAGTCTTGTTGATTATGTCTGTGCTGTGTTTTTGTTCTATGTGCTGATGTAGCATTTTTTTTTCTTTATGTACTGGTTCCAGACAGTCAGTATAAGTTTCCAGATTTCAGATAGTTAATTGCAAAAAAAGATAATTATGTCACAGATCGTAATCTCAAGACCCAACTGTTTATCTTAGCTTTGTGGGAGGGTGGGTGGAAGTAAATGTGGGATTGTTTTTTAATCACTGTAAAGCTCTTGGTGTTGCATTTTTTTTTTTGTATGAAAAGTGCTCTATAAATAAAGTTAGATTGATTGATTGAATACTTATCTGCGTCCGTGTCTGATGCCGTACTACACCTGAATGCACCCCCAGAGTCACATCACTCACGTGCCCTTGTTTAAACCAGTGTGATCTGAGACATCTGATCTAAGATATTTACTATAAATAAAAGTGAACTTCAGGGCAGTTTAGACCAGAAACAAAACTACTATTTGTTTTTATCAAAGTACGAATTACGCATAAATAATCACCACGGCGCGATGGTAAAGAGGTAAAATAAGAGTAAATTAAGCCTAAATAAACCTGATTTAAAATGCAATAGAGTAAAATCCAAGTTTTAGAATCAGTTGAAAACTTACAGTGATTTTTTACATTACTAAATATAGCAGCTGTTATATCGGCTATCGGCAGCACCAAAACCCCTTTTATCAGCATCATATCGAATCCAAAAACATCCAGATCAGTCACGACCTAAGTAAAAGAATCACATGGAAACATCTACTTAAACACAGTGTATTTCATTGTGTTGAGTTGGGAGAGCTGCGCAGAAACTTGTTAAAGAACCAAGACTGAAACATATTGACTGAAACATATTATTTGCCAAAACATGTGGTAGTGACATTTTAAGGCTCATTTGCACCTGTCTTTTAGATGCTAATTGTGTTCTGTGGAGCGTCACTTGTTTTGTTGTTGCTGGTTGTTACAATTACTCACTCTACAACATCCCCAAGTGACTAGATGATTCATGACATTTTTAGCGTAACTTATGTTAAACAGTTGTACACATTATCGGCTTTGCGCTGATTTTTACTTTATTCTTTTAAAGCAGTGTTTCCAAAACTTTTTTCTGGGGACCCATATTTTAAAAGTCACAAACCTTCGCGACCCAAGTCAACAGACATTATTCGTAAATCACAAAATAAAGGTGGATTTGACCATTACTGAACGTTAATGAAGATATTTTATTGCTGACTGAATGATCGTGTCTCTCTGAACAGTATTACTATTAGTATTACTCAAGATTTAAACTATGAAAAACAGTAACTGAACAAGAAATAAAAAGTACCCATAAGTACACTATTTGGACATTAAATGTAGCCCATTTCTTTTTCTTTTAAACATTCAACTGAACCAGCAACAGTGGAACAAAATAGTTCCAGTCCAGGGTGCAGGAGGAGAGCTCAACATGCACATCAGGTGACCCAAAAAAAAAATCTCTCGTGACCTTCCTCAGGGACGCGACCTAGTCTTTGGGAAACAATATTTTAAAGGGTGAGCAGCAATTCTGTATCATATTCCTCCCTCCTAACACATTGTCAGCATCCTAATATTCACCGTGATGAGATTATAAGGGCATTTCGTGACAAGTTTTGCTGTCATGTCATTTCTCACAACAACTAGCATGCTAACGGTGCACTTCCTGTTTCACGTCTGATAAAAACTCTTTATAATAAGATGCAGACAGCTCATGTTTGTCTAATTTTTAGCATAAGAGATGCTTTTACACTACATCTGAAATGGGGCAAGACCAGTGGTGGAAAGTGACAAATTAAAGTAGTAAATTAACACGTATCTGTACTTTCTGCTTTCATTATTGTTTACGACCTGCTGAAAATACTAATGAGTTATTTTTTAAGTTCATAATTTGAGCAAACAAAATATACAAATTAAAAGAGCTAGGGGAAAATTCAATCGAGCCGTTTCTATTGAGCAAAATTCAGACCAAATCTTTAACAAAATCACTACATTTGAAGAATATTACATCTGAAAGTACAACTTTTTTACCCTTTGAGCACATTCTGAAACAGGTACTTCCATACTTTTGCTTAATGTCATTCAGTCTTGTAGTAATTCTTGCAATTCTACTTCCATTTCCTAGTTCCATCATTATCACTGAATGGCCTTCCCACTCTCAAATTTCACATGTTTATAGTCCCGAGCTTCTTTCTCTCTTTTCTCTCAATCGGTGTGTTAAGTGTTTCCGGCTGAGGCGTAATGAAAGCAGTGTTTGTGGAGTGTGTAGTGGCAAACAAGGGAGATTCATGATAATGGAGTCAAAGTAGAGAACTGCAATTAATCCTGTTGTAATAGAGATCGCAACTGAGCCATTTAGAATAGTGTGTGATCAGCCTGGCTCTTTTATAGAAGGAGGTCTGCAGTTCAACGAAAACTCAAAGTGCTACAGCAGGTTAAAGAGTCAAAGCTAAAACATTTACATAATTAGAAGTACAAGATCATAGGAAATACAGAATTTAAATGGTAATTAAACTGTAATCGAGATAACAATTCATTCATTTCTAATCGTGAGTCTGATCTAATCTGGATCTTATATATGAATACAGCCAAGCCTCTGTCAGTAAAAGCTTTGGACAGACTTTGGAGGAACAAATTTAATTACAAAAAATAATCATACATCTTATTTATGTTGCACTCAAAGTCCTACAGTAGGTTAAGAAGTCAAAGTAAATAAATAAATACATAATTAGCACCACACGTAGGGAATACAGAATTAAAATGGTTTTGTAATAAAAATGTCTTTGGGCCTCCACACTGTTTTTATTTGTATTATTTAGATTTGTTTTTAAAGGCAATTATTAAAAGTCCGTCTTATATATGTTCAGGAAATTAACATAGAAATTCAGTTTAATTAATAATAAACGAACAAAATAAAACTGAATCAAACATTGTGATAATTAATATGAAAAACTCTGATTAATTTTCTCTTTCTGATTTAATTTCTCACCCAGCTCTAGGACAAAATGATGAAGTTCATCTGCACGTATATTCAGAATAATTTACTTTTTAAAACCACATGTTTCTAATTTAACTGAATCTGCAAAGGATTAAGTTGGCTATACTTTTTACTGTGTCGGCTGGAAAACTTGACTTGAAATAAAAAAGTAGGCCAAATATAGTGAAATAAGTTTGAAACATCTGAACTATCTAAGACCACCTACTAAATAAATAAACTAAAAGTCCTCCAATGATCTATATTTGAATTCAAGTTATTTTCCAGTTGTATCCAGCACAGTAAATATTTGTGGATCCTTGAATGGGGGATTTTAACATTTGTGTAGTAGAGTACTGTATTTTTCGGACTATAAGTCGCTCCGGAGTATAGGCAAGGCAAGGCAAGGCAAGTTTATTTGTATAGCACAATTCGTACACAAAGTAAGTCAAAGTGCTTTACAGAATAAGAAATACATTAAAATCATAATAAAAACTAATCAAAACATAAATAATCATGAAGATTAAAATTAAAAAAGAGAGACATAAATTGGAGAGAAGAGTGCGGAATGAAAACCTTTCAGTTATATGCACAGTTAAACAGAAATGTTTTGAGCCTGGATTTAAACAGCGTCACAGAAGAGTCTGTCTCACATGTTCAGACTGTTCCAGGTTTTAGCTGCATGAACCTGAAACGCTGACTCCCCTTGTTTAGTTCTGACTCTGGGCACCAGCAGGAGGCCGGTCCCTGAGCTCCTCAGAGTGCGAGATGGTTCATATGACACTAACATGTCACAGATGTACTTTGGTGCTCGGCCATGGAGAGACTTGTACACAAGCAGAGCTGCTTTAAAGTCTATTCTCTGAGGCAAAGGAAGCCAGTGCAGAGACCTGAGCACAGGACTTATGTGCTCGTACTTCCTAGTTCGAGTCAGGACCCGAGCTGCAGCGTTCTGGATGTTCTGCAGCGTCTCACAGCTCGTTTGGAGAGACCAGTGAGCAGAACATTACAGTAGTCTAACCTACTGGAGACAAACGCATGGATAAGTTTCTCCAAGTCTGCTTTAGACAGTAAACCTTTGATTTTTGCTATGTTTTTTAGATGGTAAAAGGCTGCAGATGTTATTGATTTGATGTGGCTGTTAAAGTTCAAGTCTGAGTCCATTATTACCCCGAGATTTCTTGCCTGATTTGAAGGTTTGAGAGAGAGAGACTGGTAAGTCACACCAGCAAAAAAAATGCATAATGAAGAAGAAAACAACATACATAAGTCACACCGGACTATAAGTCGCACTTTCTAGGGGAAATTAATTTTATAAAATCAGAGACCAAGAACCGACATTTCATCTTGAAAGGAAAGTTACAGTAATAACAACAGAACAGAGAACAACAGGCTGTTAACGTCACATATTAATAGTTATTCAAATAACTATAGCATAAACAACATAATATAACAAGTTTACCAAACTCTCCATCTCACTCCAAATTACCAAATCCTCTGAATTTTTCATCCTTGGTGTCACTTCTAAGCAGCTCCCCGACCTCCAGAGGTAAACGGAGAGCCACTTCCTCTTCTGTGTAGCTGTCGTCAGACTCATATTTCGCTACTTACAGCTTATAATCTGCAAAATATGATTTTCTTTTTGTGTTCAGTCTTCTTAGTTGTCTTTATAAGTTTGTTTAAATTTTACATTTTCAGTGGTATAGAGTAATGGTGAGGTTGACTCTTTCTGCAGGAGACATGCACAGTAGAGCCAAGTAACAGTGGTGCAGCAGTAATAGGAGCAGCAGATACTGACACAAGAGACTAGAGCCTCTTGTGGCTGTCAGTGTGAAAATTTTAATATATAAGTTGCACCGAAGTATGAATCACAGGTCCACCCAAACTATGAAAAAAAGTGTGACTTATAGTCCAAAAATACAGCAGCTGGCCACTGATTCATACTAGCTGATGGTGATTTTGTGATTTTAAAGCTACTAGTTATATTATGGCATTTCAGTTTCTATTCTAATTGATAAGTGGCTATTCAATTACATTTAATTTAATTTACTAATATGTAATTCCATCATAAGTAGCCCTGTTTACCAGCAGCTCTTTAATGCCAGCAGTTCATTTCAGATAATTTGTTTCTCCTTAACCTTGTTCAGAACAAAGTCAAGACTACTTTTATTATCATCAGATTAATCAACATTGTGTTTTGGGAGTAAGATTAGAAAATAAGTGATTAAAATTACATCAACATTTTCCTACACAAGAGGCAAGTGCTGCAGACACAAAAAAACAAATGTATTCAGGTCCCAGGTGTGGTCCAGGAAGTGCGGCTGATTATTCCCTAATTAAATGTAAACGAACTCGGGGTGAATTCATTTCTCTTGTTGAGCTTTTGCATCTTCCTCGTCCTGATGACGGTTGTCTGTCTGTGTGGTCCCCCTGTCCCCGTTCCCCTGTTGATACTAATCTGAAACGAGCTCTTATCCAATTGGATCTTAGCAAGTCCCAGGGGGTGGGTCTGGAAATAGGCTTATCCTCTGATTGGATCGTTCGCCCGCGGGGAAGGGTACATGAGAGGTCAAAAAAAAAAAAAAAAAAGAAAAGAAAAAGCACAGTATCTTTTGGTGGTGGGTGCAGACAGCGGTTGGTGCATTGGTTCACACACACACAATCACACACACACACTAAACGCTAACAAATACATCAAGGTCTATGGGGAGATTACAGTGAAACGTTTCATGGCACCTCAGAGACTACAGCAAAGACATAAGAGAGTGATTGCTTCCATCGGCTCTGAACACACACTGTTTGCCCTCCACGCACGGCCAGGAAAAGCGTCGCTATCCACGATTTACGAGCCGATAACAACGTATGGCGCTCAAGGGGGTGATAGGACTCCACCTTTGTTCAATATTCAAATGTATTTTTTGTAATTTAAAGTGCATATGACAGGTTTTTACGAGCGTCTAATTTTGACGTAATTTGGTGTGAGAGCACATGTTGTAAATATAAATGATAGTTTTACAATAATCAAGAAGAAAGGTAAAAAAAAATATGTGTAAAATTGTAAATCAAACATATTAGGGAGAATTCTATCCAAAGTTAGACACAATTTACACTTTAAAAAAAAAAAATACTTTAAACATGATTTCATCTAATTAAAGGTGTTTTCTTATCATTTTATTTGTCAGATTATGTAATTATTGTTGCTGGTGGTGGGTGGTGTCAGGGGCAGCTTCAGGGGTCACTAGCCTCCCCTAAAATGGCCTATGCACCTCCATAGCTTGACCAAAGATCTCGTTCCCGTTTTCACGACTAAAAAATTTACAACAGAGTGCACAAATGAGACTACATTAAACAAAATAATTCCATATTCGGTTCACTACAGGGGTTAACTACATTTACACTTGTTTAAAACAGAAAAGCAAACACAGTAGGTGTTGGGGGTCTGCTCGCATCCATAAAATGCTCTGAATTAACATGTTAAGTGTACACCCCCCATTGAAGACCTTAGCACCCCGATACCTCCATCAACCCAAAATGTCTGCGGCTGCCCCTGTTGCTCGGTAACAGTTATTGATTTCCGCAGCATGACATCAACAAGAAATAAAAAATTTTACCTAAAAAATTGCCAAACTGGTGAAAAAAAAAAGTAAAACTTTTAGTAAAAACTTAAGTATAGAGAGCTTAAATGTGTTTTTTGTAAAATTTGTAGTCTAACCTGTCATATGCACTTGAACCATTTCTTGATATTGATTAATTTTGATTATTTAACCCTTCCAGAACGATGGTCTTGTATATGGTACCTGGGAATATGTTTTATATAACCGCACATAACTTTCCAACCATAAAAGACAGAAACTTCCTTTTTTCCCCTTGAAAAGCTAAGACTTGTGGCTTTTTTGTGGCATATTTCTGGCACTATCTTACATCACACCCACGCTGGGTGATGACGTACGGAAAATGAGTGTCCAATTGGAACTTAGGGCTGCTTAGGACTGTTCTGAGCGATTGAAAAAGGCGCTCTAAGTGCTGTTAGTTCTCATATAAATGGCAAATTACGCATCTTGGTCTGCATAATTGCAAAAATGTACAAATCCAAATGTAATAAACACCATGGAAATGCAGGAAGTGATGTGGCTCTGTGCCCTGGACCTGACACGAGCTGTTTCCATGACCAGGAAAGTAATGGGGCCATTGCAATTTTTGTTTTGTTTTGAGGGCAATAAGGATATTATTAGTTTATTTACAGACTTGATATTTTACACTTTTGTTAAGTATTTTTATGTCCAAATAGTTGTCTATACATGTGTTTTGTATGAGTGGATTTTATTTTCTGTTTTGTTTTCATTTGTATTTCTGGTCCTATAGCTTTTATTACATCCATATGACACAACTACAGTGTGCAGATCGTGAAATAACAGGTTGTACTGAACAAAAGTATTCATTAGGGGGTAACTGGGAGGAGTTCTAATAGCAAAATTACGAAAAAAAATCCAGATGAGGCCAAATGTACTAAAATTGCCCTTAGGTCTGGAAGGGTTAATTAAAATGAGCATAACCAGAAATCATCTATAGGCCGTAGAGATATTAGAGAGACCACAGGGCAGTCCCATAGACCCTTGACACTTCCAACACTTCCAGTATAGACAGTTTCAGCAAATGCATTCTTCATGAGAAACTCTACACTTAAGAGCTCAGAACAACAATAACACGGTCACTCAATGTCCAGTGTTAAGTTGCAGGTTTGACTGATGTCTCCTTGACCCTGCAGCCCTGTCCTCGAGGCTGCGAAGGTCCGACCGCACCACCACCTTTGACCGCAAAAATACACATAATCAAAGAGTGGAAGTACGTCATTTGAACAGATCTTTTATCTATAATTGCACAGCACATATGCCTATAATATGCTACAAATCTGCGTATGCCCCACTTGTTTATACCAGCAAGAATTCTTTGAGCTTTCCACAACAAGTACCACTGTTTGGCTTTTTGACTACAACCACATCTAATCTATTTAGACAAACAATTCCTCCCTGATTTGAAGGACTTTGTGAGGACCCACAGAGGACCTCACCCCATTCAAAAGATGCAATATTTTGATTTAAATTACTATGACCACAGAAGGCTGTTGTCAGAAATTGAAACCCGTGAATCTGATGCCTAAATTAGGGCTAAACACGGTCCAAAATGAAACTAACTCATGCATAAAGGTCTTTTAAATATTATATATTACACAAAATTGACACTTATGAGATTTAAGTTATGATATAATGCTGTTTACTCCTCAAAAGTTGTGTGAATTGCACTTTATTTCATTGACACATGTTTGGGAAATTCTTTATTATTAGTCTGTCTATATCTCTAAACCTCAAAAGGCTCTGTCCAACCTTGTGATGTCATGAAGCAGTCGTTTTCAAGTTAACAGCTCATTTACCTTCAGTTCAGCAGAGATTGACAATTGGCAATAGTGAAGGTGAAAGGAGTTTATAAACACAGTGAAGTACTTCACCAAGAGAAACAGAGTGTTTTCAGTTCAAGAGAATGAATGAAACAAAACACAACTCCAGGCAGAGTCCTGCACCGGGTTGGGTACCCACAAATAGTTGCTGAAACGGGCGGGTTTTAACGTTCTGGAATTGTACGGGCGGGTATGTGGGCAGGTAGTGATTACACACGGGTGGGTCAGGTCCAGGACGTCCGCTGCCCTGGAAACAAGAGAAATTTCCTGGTCTTTCCCTGGACCGATGGCAGACCAGGCTGAGAGAGACTTTAGTGTATATTTAATACCATACATAAAACCAGGTGATCAGCTTAGCGGCTGCACTCCCGGTTTAGTCCTAGTTTAGATCTAGTTAAGTCCTGACTAAGAAATGGTTTAGTCCTGGTTTAGACCTGATTTAGATCTGGTTTAGACCTGGTTTACTCCTGGTTTAGTCCTTGTCAAGTCTTGGTGAAGCCCTGGCGATCAGTTCGACGGTTGTGGTGTGTATTTATTTATGCAGGTTTAGTTCTGGTTTAGTCTTGGTTTAGTCTTGGTTAGTCCTGGTTCTGTCCTGGCAATCGGCTCTGCGGTTGCGGCGTGTATATATTTATGCTAATGACACTGGTTTAGTTCTGGTTTAGTCTTGGTTTAGTCCTGGTTTAGACCTGGTTCAGTCCTGGTTCAGTCCTGGCAATCGTCTCTGCATTTGCGGCGTGTATATATTTATAATCCACTGATGACACAGTGTAGTTTCAGTCCTGGACTATTGGGCTGACCCTCGATTTATCACGGGCACGGACGGGTCACGGGTGGAATGTTAACGGGTCTGGGCGGGTGCGGATTTAACTTTGATATAATCACAGGTTAAGGGGCGGGCATGGTGCTTTACTGGTGCGGTTGTGGGCAGGTGTCGGTCTCCAAAAAAGGACCTATGCAGGACTCTGACTCCAGGTTTGTTTTTGATGAGAAAACAACATTATGACAGAAATCAGAAATTAGCGTAATATGGGCCCTTTAAGAAATGTCTGACTCCTAAAAGTTAGTGACTGGGGACAAAAACTTCCACAAAATAATAGCAACAAAGATCTAAGTTGGATCGATCACTGAGTTATTAGTCCTCCATACCATTTATATAAGAAACCATTTTTCTTATTGAGAAGTTGCAGGCATCATTTGGTCAAACGATTACAGTTCAGAAGCCCAGACAGCTCGCAGCAGTTTAGTTGGCTACTTGGGAAAAGCTATAGGTCATTCTAACTCCAACTCAATACAACTCACATAATCATTAAGAACAGGCCCCATTGTACCTCAGGAACTGTTTCTACTGCGTTATGAATATTGTCGAAGAGCTGGCATTGACCTCTGCGCCCACGTCCAAAACAAATATGAGCAGACATTTCTTGGGGTGTTTTTGAACTAACAATGAAATTACTCATGTCTACCATTAAGCAATTACTTGTAAGTTAAATGTGTACTGTGTAACATTTCTCAGAGAGGGTTTGCCACCTGTTTGTCTCCATGGCAATGTTATAGCTTTGCCCAGAATATTCCATAGTATGGCATTAAAGAGCCCTTATTATGCAAAATAGAGTTAAGAGCTTTTCACCATGTTATAAGTTTTTCCCCCTCACCATTTACGAGCGATTCATGCATTTTGAGGTATCTTAAATTGCTTATTTTCAAGACATTATATTGCTGATCACTGCTCCGTACTTAACCTTCTCCATTTTTATCTTCTTATCTGATGATACGCATAGAATTTGACAGGGTCACATAGTCATTTTGGTACAAATGGAAAAAAAAAAAATGGATGGCTTGTTAGCATGATCCATTGCTATCCAAAGGAGTGGCCGACAGCTGCATGGCTCTTTGTTGTGATCATAGACCGTAAATAAAATAAAATAAACTATAAATAAAACCGTTCTAAATAGGAAGTTCACCAGGAGGCTCTTCCAGCTCCTTCTGACTCTGGCTCCAATTCACTCAGGGCTTGTTTACACGAGAACGCTTGCGGGTAAAAACAACAAAATATTTTATCAGAAGTACCTTTTGTTTGGACAATAACAGCATTTTTGGGGCTTAAAAACGCAAAAATCTGAAACCACCCTCCAGAGTGGAAAAGTTACATAGGTGCCACTGTAGAGTTTCTGTCTCCACTGCCCAAGACTAGTCGATTAATCGATAATTAAGAATTTCATCGATGGTAAATGGTCACATTTTTCTATAGCGCTTTTCCACCTTCAAGGCACTTTACAACAAGGAACCACTCACCCATTCACACACACACATCCATACACCAGTGTACGCAGACACTGTGGGCAAGGTGGGTTAAGTGTCTTTCCCAAGGACACAACAGCAGCATTCATCTGTGGGAGCTGGAATCACACCAGCCAACCTGTGGGTCAGTGGATCTGACCGCTCAACCTGTGATGTTTATGTCTAGAACTGGAATTGAACCGCCAACCTTCAGATCAGTGGGAGAATGCTCTACCAACTGAGCTACTGCGCCCACTGAGCTACTGCCGCCCATCGATTACGTTAATTTTAATCAACAAACCGAAAGCAGGTTGCTGTGAGTAGCGTGACCAAACAGGGGTCCGTACATGTAGCTCTGCACTCAGAAGGAGCGAGACACAAACAGTCGGTCAGTCTGCAACGTACCGAAGCACACATGCGTATTTAGCGATGACTTGTACAAGAAATTCCACACTTTCCATTGCGTTTGGGACAAGTGTGAGTCCATGTGCACAGTGTATAAAGCAGCACATATGTGTCGGTGTCCAGTGGGAAAAAGCTCACCAGGACACCGAAAACATTAAAAAGCTTTGCCAGGTGAGAGTAGCGCAATGTCGATGACGAGTTCCCACCTCCCACCCTCTGTACGGTGTCCTGGTTTTGACAAACGCAAATATGGTCACACTAACCTGTATTCAACTGAGTTGTGTCGCATCAGCGCACAAGAGCTGTTTTTTTTTTTCTTTGCTTAGTTTATGCAAATTAGCCATGCGGTTTTAAGTTTCGTTTCTGTGAGAGTTCGTAAATCTACATTAAACACATTATAATGTCAAACGGGCTGATGTGGCTCTAGAGTGGTTACAGTTTATATGTCATGAAGTAGAATTTATTTATGCAGATTAGTAGTGCAGATAGTAATAATAATGATGATAAATTTTAATATAAAAGATGTTAATGATTAATCGATAATTGATTAATTAAATAATCGATTGAAAATTTAATCGAATGCCCATCCCAACCCAAGATGCAACGCTATGGTCAGATCTGCTCACGTCGCATACACATTTACGTCACATACATCACCACCTAGCATTACCACCTACATACCTGGCATGCATACCCAATCGAATTCCATTCACTTTTGCATCACCGTATGCACGCAGATTTCCTCCCAGAAACACTTGTTTAAACATGAAATACAAAGTGAAGACACGACGCCACTTTTGCGTTGTCTGTTCAGACCGTCATCATATAAACGTAGCCTTACATTGGAATATTGCCGCCCCTCTCTCTGTAACTGCTGCAGTGAGTCTCATCATTTTGGTCTTAAAATGTTCGTATTAACCGGCTCTACATGGTCCTGAATTTTTCATTTTGCCATTTTGTCCCTAAATCAAGATATGAACATAAATAACGGACTAATCAGACACATTCATTCCCCGAAGTCGCTCCCACTAACGTTAGCCACAGGTTTGACTGTGTGTTTCATTGTTAATTAAGCCTCCTTCCTTCTTTCCGGTGAGAAGTACAGACACATTTAATGACCTCAACCATGACTGGCTCTTGTGGTTGCTATGATACTCGCGGTCGGATTTCCAAATATGGAGCCTGTAACCTTTGGCGTCGTGACCTTCATTTGAGTGGAGCCAAACGCTGTAGGTGACGTCACACTCACTTAGTCCTCTTTTTTATACAGTCTATGGTTGTGATGACATTAATGTCAGTGTTCTATCACGGAAGTCAGAGGACTTGTTTCCTTTATTAAGTTGTCTAAATTATAACACAATGATCCACGGGTGTCATAAATTATAACTTTATAACAGACACAAGTACAAGGGATGGGAGAAGATCGCACGAGACAAAATTGCCACACGATTGTGCACACATGAGAAAAATTATCTTGTGAGATTTTTCCTTGGCTTGAGTTATGAAATTTGAGAAGCTGTAGTTCCAAAAAGCAGTATACAATGACCGCTAAAGTATTACAAAAAATATATAAAAATAGTGAAGCCAGAATCTTGAAATGGATGGCACTACTTATCACAAATTATGTTAAAATCATTTCTCGTCTCATTCTCGTGGATCTAATTTCGTTGTGTGTCTCGTCTCGTGACAATTATGTCTTCATCCCACCCCTGACAAGTACAATATTTACTTTAAACTTATTTCATTTAATAGACACAAGCAAGTGACTCTATAGGCTAAGTTACAGGTCAGGTCTTTGCAAAGGCGATCTCGCTCACAGTAAGAAGAATGTATTTTTATGGTATTGTAGAGCATTAACAACATCTGTAACTGGATAAATGCGAGACAGATTTAATGGCATACTGTGAAACATTCCCAGACGAAGCACATGGCAAAGAGCACCTTGAAATCTCTTGTGAAGTAAATTAAGAACTGAAGGAGAATGATGTTAAAAAAAAAAATCTCACAGGGTTTATACCCGTCATTTCATTTACGCGTCAAGTTGTTCACGTTTTTGTAGCATCTTAACACCTCATGTCAACACTGTACGAAACATGCTGGCAAAGTGAATTTTAAACACCAGTGTAACCCAAACAGATGTTGACCACTTCAACTGCAGGAAAAAAAAGCCGTAGTTTTCGCTGCTGGTGTCAACTCTTCTCAGTCACGAGGACAGCGAGCGTGCACGCGAACAGTTGGCGCGTATGTAACACTTGTCTGCGGTAGATAGAAATAGATCAGAGCGTGGCTTGTCATAGCGGGAGTTTGCCATAATGATAAGAGGTGTTGGAGGAAGAGGGGACAGGAGGGAGGAAGAAGAGAAGAACGAGGAGCCTTGTGACACAGGACGTAGGAGGAAGCTAAGATGGAGTCATGGAGGTGGGTGAGACATTGTTCCACATCTCAGCGCGCGCACAGGAGCTGACATTTTCACCAATTTTAAAAACTCAATCAAATCCTGAGTTCGTTCAGACATGTGCCCGGCAGAAAGGAAATTCTCTTAATAGGGTTTCGCACCAGTAGGGTTCTAAATCTAAAATAGTTTGACACACAGGGTAGAGGTTTCACAGGGAGAAATCTGTGGGTTCAAGGTCTGCAAAAAAATCTCGGTGTGTAGTCTACATGTTCCACCCACTCTGCAGTGACAATCACAATCTAATGAATCTAATTTAGTCGAGTGCACCTCTGACAGTCAAGTTTTAGCTCGGTGACCTCGCCTCTGGATCATTGACTAAATATAATATAATGAATATTCCTCCCAAAATATACATGGTATATAGGCTGTCACCATAACAAATTTAAATGTGACGTATTGCTCAAGTATATATACACGATGAAGGATAAAACTGAAACAAAACCATAAACCTGAATTAACCCAAATGATTCTAGATGTGTGATCATGTTTAAAAATATATAAGCTGTATAAATAATAAATAAAAAGTTAAACAAAATATATTATTATTATTATTATTATTATTAATAATAATAATAATAATAATAATAATAAATAAATAAATAAAAAGCAAATTGTGTGTTAAATTTACCAAAATGTTCCTACTATTACAAAGAAAATTTGTCCACAATAAAAAGGGTGAATTTGAACGATCTGGGACACTTTTTGAAAATTTGACTTTGACGCCATTTTATTAGAACTTTCCAGTCACCTACAGTATATATAGACTTATTATACCATTCTGGATCCCTTAACATGTTTTCTAACAATTTTACTAACTATATTTTTCCAACTACAATAGAGAGGGTATAACAAATGTGAAATAAGTGGCATAACTTTTTGTCTTTTTTGTGCCCTAAAATTTTCTTGGAAATTTGATAATGTGGGGCACCTCCTTTGATAATCTAGGACATTTAAATATATATCATTTTACCTTTCCAGTAAATAGAGAAAAAATGACACAAATAAATATATGGAAATAGTAAATTTCACTCTTCTTTTGTTTCCTGATAAGGTTTATTAGACTTAGTATAAGCTTTACAGATCTGTACTGTCTGTCAAAGACCCATTATTCTCAATTTTTACCTGCTTGTTTAAAATCACATTCTAAATTTAATAACCTACAGCTCTTTCACATCTTTTGTGAGGACTAAAAATCTTTAAAAAATCTCAATCTCTTAATGTTAACTAAATAAAATATGCTCTTAATTCTATTTCTGGCATAATGTTAAGCCAGTGAACGTTTTCTTCATTTTTGCCAAGTTTCTTGCATTTAAGCGTGTCCTTCTCTGACCCGAGCGCACGCCGCAGCCGGTAGTGCGCGCGGGGGCTGTCTTGTTGTTGCAGGGCCAAACCAAGCTCCGGTGAAGTGTTTGCCGCAGATTCGCACTTGTGTCGTATACAGGACCGCGCCTGTACCTGAACCCGCTACATGAACTCTCTTCTCTCGCTCGTGCAAGAGTACACACGCGCACGCGCTCCTTACCTGCTGCAGTCCTCACGCCGCTCGGGGTCACGGGTCAAACCAAAGCACTTCCTGGTCGCGCTGTAAATATTATATGTTATTTTAATAGATCCATGTGTAAATAGCGCTTGGCTTGGTGGCGCGCTCTTGGACGTCATGTGACCACGGACTAAACTATTATTGACCATTTTTGTGTTTTTTCCCTGATTTATTGTTTATATGTATATTATGTGTTTATTATTAGGGTTATTTTAATAGATCCATGGTTTTTCCCCGGACATGTCCGTATTTTGCGTCATGTCCGGGGCGTCCGTTGTTTTTTTTTATAAAGTGGTGCAAATGTCCGGGTTTTCAGTACCGTTCACTGGGGGCATTAAACTGAGCGTCTCTCGTAGCGTCTGTGACTCAGAAGGAGCGAGCAAACACAAACAGTCGATCAGCCTGCAACATACCGAAGCACAAATGCGCATTTAACAATGAGTTGTACAAGAAATTCTCCGTCTCGGTCGGGACAAGTGGGAGGCCATGTGCACAGGTTATGAGGTGAGAGTACAGTGTCCCTCGTTTATCGCGGGGGTTACATTCTAAAAATCCACGAAGTATCAACTTTATATTTTACAATTATTCTATCTGTGTTAAGGCTGTAAAACCCTCAGCACAAACTTTATACACTTTTCTCTGACAGGACAGGTGCAACCCTTTTTACTTCCTTCTTAAAACTTGTTGCTGCTGTCGTCCTTGTGTTATTTTCCTCCTTCTTTATGTAACAAACTGAAGATTCATTTATTCCGTAATGGAGCCCAACAGCGCAGAGTCCCGCACAGGTCCATTTTTGGAGACCTGCAGTACAACACCGCGCAGTACAGGACCGCACCTGCCCGTTAATCCGAGATTATACCAAATTTTTGCGCTGCCAACGCCACAGACTGAACCAAGACTGAACCAGGACTAACCCAGGACTGATTCCAGGACTGAAGAGGAGGACTAATCCACGACTGAACTAGGACTAAACCAGGACTAAACCAGGACTAAACCAGAACTGAAACAGGACTCACCGTCAGGATGGGCTTGGAGGTGACCACAGGAGAAAGGATCGGCTCAGCTCCACACCTCACAGAGTTAAACACGGGAATTGCCTGATCACGCTTTGCGGACAAACTGCTCGGCGTTTCTCTCTTAAGTCCAAGATTAGTCCTAGTTTAGACCTGGTTTAGTCCTGACCCACCCCGTGTGTAATTACTACCTGTAATACACAATACGCGTTCATACGCTATAAAAAATGGCAAAATTGCACACACAAAAAATCTGAGAAATCACCCTATTTATTATTAAAATAATGACAATAACATAACCAAGTCATTTTGATTATGTTAATAGGCCTATACAATTTACTTTATGGTTTTTAAGTACAGTTTTGCTAAGTTAACCCTTAAAACCCTATAATTTGTTAATTGGTTAGCCCCGGAGGAGGGGCTAAGTGGTATTTAAGGGGAGTTATGCTCATTTCTCGGGTTGTCTGGGCCTGACAATGTGCATACTGGCTGTCTCTGTAAGTCATGCTGTAAGTACTTAGTTTTTAATTTTTTTCTCCCGCACTGTAAATACTGCACTTTTTGGGTTGTGGTGTGAATATAAAACCACTGAAGTGAAGTTTTTTGTGGCTGAGTTCTTCTCTCAACATATTTAGGCTGAGTTCTTCTCTCAAACAGAAAACACACTGTTCTTCCTTGTGATGTCGTGAGATAAAACTGGAAGTGCTCCACTAAACTCCATACAGCTTCACTAGAATCATTTGGATGATTTCAGACCTGGATTTTCCAATGTCTACTGAACTAACAGTAAAAAGAGCTGTTCACTTGACAACTACAACTGCATGACATCATAACTTGGAACAGACCATTTTGGGCTTTGGAGATGTAGACAGACTAATAATACATACATGTGTTTTTTGAGGAGGTAACAGCATTATAACATGGCTTAAAGCTCCAAAGAAGAGTACATTTGGTGTAATATAGGTCCTTTAAAGACGCACAAGTTATTGTTCCATCAAAAATAAATAATGATAAGTCAATATAGTAATTATCGTAAAAGGTCTAATGGTACGTATTAGTACAGAGCCAGGGAAAAAAGACTATATCTGACCAACTTTGATAGATTATACATTGTGAGCAACCCAGCCTGATATTAAAGCTGGGACACCCTACTTTATTTTATTTATTTTGTAAATGAGTTCATTTTGTGTATTGTAAAATGACAAGTGACAGTGGCAAAATGAGAGAGCAGTCAAGCAAATAATGGTGAGATTTGGGCAGTCCACACCAGTTTGTGGTGAAAAAGTTGTTCTAAAGATGTGCATGCTCCCAACATTTGATGCATGTGGATATTAACAATCTGCCAAACGGTTTATGAGAGCTAGGGATGAGTTAGACCGATTTTAAACAGACTTCCTCTTTCCGCAGAGTGAAAATCAAGTACCACAACATTAACACTAATTCTCAACCATAGACTGTATAAAGGATTGTACTTAGGGAGAGTGACGTCACCCATTGCATTTGGCTCCACTCAAATGACACTCACGAAGCAGTGCAGGGGCGAATTCGGAGCCGAGTTCCATATTAGGAACAACGGAAAAACACCAGGATCAACTAGGATCTTGGTCAGGAGGGTTGGCATGTTGTGCATGTTTTGTATTACACCACACAACTAGAAATGATACAGAACAAAATAAACCTCAATTTGTAACAGTAAATAAAATGTTACTGCGTTTAGAATACCTTCAGCGTGGTCTTTTTTAATCTGACACACACTTCCATCTAATCCAGAGGGCTGAAACTGCACCATAATCATCTGACATGTAATTATTTGACTTGTGATGGATTGGCTAATTAGTTCCACAAAGGACTCTATCAAAATCACTTGACATTTTCATTAAAGATTCTTGCCTTCAGTGTAAACAAAGTCCACGTTGGTTTTAATATATAGCTTTGACCGGACGACCCCGAATTTAAGAAAATAAAAAGATCCTGCTCGGCAAACACAACGCTGCCTCTCCCAGTCAGTTTGTTTACTCACTCGCTCCGTGTTCTCCTCCAAATATCTGCAGAGGATATGTCAGATGGGCCCCAGGCAGGCTGCCAGCTCACCTGCACAAACTGTCTTCTTTTCCCCTCAGAAATAAAAATAAATAGCCGGGGTGTCCACGGAAACGTATTAGTTTCTGTGATGGATATCTTCGCCGCTCCTCTCCTGTTGACCTTCCCACTTAACCTTCTCTTCTTGCACTGTTTAGCATCTGTGTCCAGCCGTGCATGCTACGCACATACACGTACACAGACATCATATGGGCTGCAGATGAAGCCAAGCGCAGCCAATGTATTTTGACAGGTACTGTTGGATTTAATTTAGGTTTATTTTTGATGATTTAAGAGCCCATCTTACGTTATTTACTGATATACAGCATGTTATAATGCAGTTTCGTCCTCCGGCCTGGAGTCAAGTTCTGTTTCATTCACATGTTTAATACACAAACTCTGCGTATTTAACCAAAGTTTTTCTCTTAAAAGGAAAACACTCTTTTCCATCTTGTGTTCCTAAACTCCACACACCTTCACAAGAATAATTTGGATGATTTCAGCCCTGGAATTGCCAATCTCTACTGAACTAAAGGTAAAAAGTAGTTGTTAACTTGAGAACTACCACTTCATCACAAGGTGGAACAGAACATTTGAGCTTTGGAGATGTAGACAGACTAACAGACTCTATTCACGCTTATGTCACAAACCAGGAAGACATTTGGTAAGATGTGATTATAGCTTCCAGTGCAGTTATAGACAAGGGGCTCTTCTAATGTGGATCTATTAAAACCAACTGTGATAAAACCCATTGAAGTATCCTGTTTTTCAGACCATAAATCGCTCCAGAGTATAAGTTGCACCAGCCAAAAAATTCGTAATGAAGAAAAAAAAACTTATGAGTCGCATCAGACTATAAGTCACACTTTTTGGGGGAAATATATTTTATGAAATTAGAGACCATCAACAGACATTTCATCTTGAAAGGCAAGTTCTAGTAATAATAATAGAACAGAGAACAACAGGCTGTTAATGTCCCAAATGAACAGTTATTCAGATAACATAAACAACAGAACAGAACAAGTTTAGCAAACTCTCCATCTCACTCCAAATCATTAAATCCATTGAATTCTTTGTCCTTTGTGTCACTTCTGAGCAACTCCGCAGCCTCCGGAGGTAAACGGAGCGTCGCTTCCTCTTCTGCATAGCTGTTGTCAGACTCAGCATCATTTCCAGTTAGAATTATTCTGGCCTTTCTTAATCCTGGCAGGATGGTTGCAATTGTCTTTATGTTTGTTTAAATTTTAAATTGTCAGTGATACAAAAGTAATGGTGCAATCGACTGACATAATACAGACAGGACAGTGGCTCTTTCTCTTTCTTCTGCAGCCGACATGTGCAGTAGATTGCAAAGTAACAGTGGTACAGGAGTACACAAGCCTAGAGCGCCCTCTCGTGGCTGTCAGTGTGAAAATTTTAACATATCAGTCACACCGGAGTATAAGTCGGCATGACCACCCAAACCATGAAAAAAAGTGTGACTTATAGTCCAAAAAATATGGTATTATGATCAGTAGTAAATGAAGACCGAAAACATATGTGCTGTTTAGAATCATCTTGAATTTGGCGCCTCGTCTCTTCTAATCGCAAGGACCCAGTGCACTTGGAGTTGTGTGTCTGTGGCAAAATGATGAAAACTGAGGTATGGTTGTATGGTTGTAATTGTTGATTAGCCAAACATAACAGAATGCTACAATGGCATGGAGATGAAGAAAACTGGGTCTGGGAAATCACATTTTTCCAAACATCTTCCTGGTTTGTGACGTAAGCGTGAATAGAGCCTATACTCAGACATCTGTGAATGCAACAAAACACAACTCTGGGTATGTTTTTGATGAGTTGCCAACATTCTAACATGTCTTAAACCTCACAAGAGTCAATTCCGCGTAATATAGGACCTTAAAACACTTGACATGTAGTAAAATTCAGTTTAAGTAACTTCATGCACCAAAAGCCTGCCTCTCAGAACATGGCAGTAAATCAATGCAACAATAAGATGCCATGGCTGAAGTGACATAACTGGACATAAACGTAATGGCATAGGCGTTCACAGCTCTGCACCAACACACATAAGGAAGACATTTTAAAGGTCATCCGCAAGTCTGCCTACCCAGAAGACAGCTGGCAATCAATACAAGCAGCAAGGAGATGGAGAAAGCGAGCAGTGATTTGGCTGTCGCAACTATTTTATTCCCTCAGAGCAGACTAACTTTGTGTACTGACCTTAGAAAGTATTAGCCATCCAGATAACCTTTTTCACTTGTTTAGTGTAGCATACCCTATTCAGCAGCAGTGTGAGCAAACTTCTCGGAGATGGCATTGAAGTTGTGCATGTGTGCGTTGAATTTCTGCTGCACTTTTGACTTGTGTAGAGCGAGTAATACAAAGGTTTGGTTGTGTTTATTGTTCATGAGATATCCAGTCAATGTACGATGTATAGGAGACTTATAGAACCACTCTGCGCTCCCTCTGACTGGTCCATGAAAAATGTTATCACCAGTCCTCTAATGCATGACTGTCTGAACTGAAAGCACTACTCTGTTAGAAGCTCTGCTGCTCAAATTAGACTTAGGCTACATCCACATAACAACGCTCCTGGATTGTTTTGTTTTTTGCACATTGAAAAAAATTTGCTTCCACACACGTGTCTGATTCATAAATATTCACGTCCACACAACAACGGAGCACTGAGTGGAAACGATGTAATACATATGCCACACCTGCTGTAAACAGGATACAGCCAGAGCCACTAGACACACAATACTACAAAGAGTGCATGTGCATAAAGTCCTTTCTGTGCGGGGTTCTCATCTGGTCACATGGCGATGGCGGGGTCACATTGTCATTGTTTTCCAAAAGCTGCAGCTTGCTTGTCCACACGACAATGCAATGTCCTCAGATTTCTCCACTCTGGAACCCGTTTTTGCCCACCCGAAAGGCCAAAATTAATAAAAACTTCACCGTTTCAACCAAAAATCATTGTCATGTGGACACCACCGTAATCTGATCTCAATTTGAACACAATCAGACCAGAAAGAGCTGCTTTATTTGGAACTACAAATGTGAGAGGATTTGTGCCCTTCACACAGTAGCCAGCAGTTTTTTTTAAAAGCAAACACCTGAACGTTTGTACTGACCACAAGCTTTTTAGTTTTATCTTAAAACTTTTTTCTTTTTTTGTCAGTGTTTGCTAATGTGTGCACTGTGTCTTCATGGTTACTGCTGAACATTCTACCAATAGAAATACATGTAGAACACCCTCAGCGTGATGCCCCTGTAAACTTTACTGAGCCACAAGGGAAATTATCTGGACACAGTAGCTCACACATCACAATACAATATAATAACAAAGAGCAACAATATAAATGGTAATAATTAATTCTAAATAAGTAGCAAGAGACAGGTGTCAAATAAGACATAATTATATAAATGTAAATGTCAAAATACATTACAAAGATAAGTAATAAAATATAAAGTGTATATTTTACAAGAGTTCATATTATACAAGAGATCATAGGAAGACAGTGCAACAATGATGATGACTGACAGGACATAGGGCTTATCTGTTACATAAGGGTGAATTGTTGTACAGTTGTAGGGAGTATTATCTGTCCCAGTGCAATGGGTGAGCACTAGTGTCCATGACGTTGTCCAGTGTGTCCAGTGTCCTCTTGTCCCTCACTGTAACAAATGTCTCCAGCTCACAGTCGATCACGTGACCAGTTTTACAGATCGGTTTGTCAAAGTATCAATAAGTAAAATTATTTTCAGTCAATTAAAAAAACTAAAACACCTCAGACACATTCAGGTTTCCATTTTTTGAATATATATTGAATTAAAACATTAAATATATTATCTTTTTCTAAAATTCTCCTGATTAATTAGTTCTCATGATTGTGACCTGAATAATCTAGACATGTACTGGTTCATTTAATACTGGTGTGAACAAAGATTCACTCTCAGTACTTTCGTTATTACAATAGATTTTTCTGTCACTATATTTTTCAAGTCCAAAGAAAAAAAATGCTTTTTTTTTTTTTTTTTTAGAGCGATTCAACTGCTTACAAAACAAAACAAAAAAACAGGTGAGTTAAAGCGGATGTGTAATACTCATCGGAAAATACACAGAAGATGTGAGTAAATTAAAGTAAACAGACAAAAGCAATGATAATTTAAGCAGAGTTGAACAAGTCGTAATGCTAAAACCAAAATATTTAATTCCAGTTTCTCTTTTCAGAAACCAAAAATTACTCATACAGTGCACAGACTCTCAGACATCTATTTTCAACATAAGTGGTTTCGGGAGGGGACCTTGAGCCACACAACACTTAAACCAGGCAGGAATGTGAAGAGGCCTGTCTGTCTTTGTGTCACTACCTCAAGCACCTCATTTCCATTTGGAGTGATACTTAATGAAAGAATAATTGCTTTAAGAGTGTGTCACCATGGAACAAGAGGATTACAGTATATGCTGCTTATCAGTCCAGCCCATTACTGTTATTCACACTGTCCCTGTAACACACAAGGCCTGGAGCTGTGTTTCGTTTCATGTTTAACACACAAACTCTGCATATTTAGGTTCTTCTCTCAAATGGAAAACACTCTGTTCCACCTTGAGATGCCACGTGTTAAAGGGACAGTCTGGAATTTTGGACATAGGACCTCATTTCCTAGTGAGCCAGAGTGTTGGAGACATGTGGAAACACTTTTTTAAATATTCCATCCAGTCCTTGTATTTGCAGAGGTCGCTGGTGCTAGACTAGTGCATGTCAGTGGTTATAGTTATCCTGCCACTAAAAACAGTCTTACCCACTCCACAAAACACCTGAAACAAATCTATTATTACACCAGACTGTCCATGTGAATGTCTGTGTTGATAATGTTTGAAATAAAACTAACCTCGCATCACGTGAATCGTCGCATGTGGAGGGACTATTTTCTCAGCACCAATGGAATTTTACTTTGCAGGTGAGATAGGTGCTAGGTGATATCAGTCCGCCACTGCCAAGCTTTCTGTCAGGAAGTACAACTCGCTGCTGCTGCTAAGACTTAAATCCTTCAAATGCAAGGTTCTAAAATTATTCTGTCAACACAGACATTCACATCAACAGTCTGGTGTAATAATAGATTTGCTTTAGGTGTTTTGTGGAGTGTTTAAGACTGTTTTTAGTGGCAGGATAACTATGGCCATTGACATGCACTAGCCTAGCACCTGTGACCTCTGCAAGCACAAGGACTGGATGGAATATTTAAAAAAGTGTCTCCACACGTCTCCAACACTCTGACTCACTAGGAAATGAAGTCCTATGCCCAAAATCCTCTATTGTCCTTTTAATACAGGAAAAGATGGAGTGTGTTTTTAAACTCCATACACCTTCATGAGATTAATTTAGATCATTTCAGACCTGGAATTGCCAATGTTTACTGAACTAAAGGTAAAATGTAGTTGTTAACTTAAACTTTCGCTTCATGACATCACAAGGTAGAACTGAGTATGTTAAGCTTTGGATATGTAAACAGAATAATAATGCAGTATTACTCAAAAATGTGTGAATGAAACAAAACGCAACTCTTTAATGGAGAGATACTTAAAGGTGCACTATGTTGGAGCTCTGCGTGGGACAGAATATTCAGTCCCACTCCCGTTTGCACCCACATCTGCGATATTTTGTCACGCTCCCGCCCACAAATACCGCAAGATGACGACGTTCACTTTCTTAAGCTCTATCAAACACAGAGAAGTGGAAAGAAATTGTCTAAAATGTGCACAAGATTAAACCATGTCAGCAAATTTAGCCTGCTTAAAATGTCTTTCTTAATGCCAAATAAAATAAAAATAAAAATATGATGTATGATAGGCCTACATTCACCATTTGTATATTTTACTTCATTTATATTTAGTTTGCGGGACTACAGTTTATCATCCCACCCAGTGAACTTTCAAAATGTGTTCCGCGCTTCACTGTGTCACTTTTTTGTTGGGGGTCTGTCACCTGCTTGTTTCTATAGATATGTCACTGCTCTGGAATGTAACATTGAACAGTTTTACCTTATATTTATTAAATTACCAGTGATTTTATAGTTCAAAAACACCTAGAAAAACAGGCATTCTGATCCACAAATCTGAGCTGTAACTTGGTCTGGCTTGGTCTCTGTAAAGATAGAAAAGTTTAATACCATACTGTGAAACATTTCAGATAAACCAAAAAAAGCTCCATGGAGAAAATCATTTGATGGACCCTCCACCAGAAAAGTTACACAATGCACCTTTAATGAAAGAATAATTGCTTTAAGAGTGTGTCTCCATGCAACAAGAGGATTACAGTACATGTTGCTTATCAGTCCGGCCCATTACTGTTACTTACGCAGTCGTTGTAATACACAAGGCGCGTCTTTGGAGGTTGTTTTTGAAGTGGTAATTCTAACACCTGGAGCTGGGAATGCTAGGAATCTTATGTGGGGGTACGAGGCAGTGAAATATTAGCATGAAACTGATAGACCCGCGGAGAATGAAGGTATCTCAGAGGGATTAGACCTTCTGCTTGGTCGGCTGCAGTCTTCTCTAAACCAGGGTGTGAAAATGTCTATGCAGCAACCAACCCATGCATGCATATTCAAAACTATTTCAGTACAGCGTGTTTACAAATCCTCCTCAACATACTGAGAGTGTTTACTGACTTTTTCCTCACAGCAAAATGTTGTACTCAATTTGCATGTGCATCATAAGTAGTTTCATGTTTTAAAGGGCTCATATTTCTGATCTATGTCGTAATTTTGTTTCCTCATCAAAAACATACCCAGAGTTGTGTTATGTTTCATTCATACATGTTTAACTCACTAATTCTGCATGTTTAGGCTGAGTTCGTCTCTCAAACAGAACACAATCTGTTCTACCTTGTGATATCATTTAGTCAAGGGTGGAAAGTAACAAATTGCATTTACTCACATTACTGTAATTGAGTAGTTTCTATGAGTACTTTGTAATTTTTTTTAAACTAGATTTTGGAATGGGTAATTTTACTTTTCACTCAAGCATTTTAGGGTATAGTTCTGGTTTAGTCCTGGTTTGGTCCTGGTTTAACTCAGTTGTCTTTAAAATGAACAGAGTTTGCATTGTATCACCTAAAAGTTGATTAAAACAACTTGTGCTGGATTAGATTTATGACTCATTCTTTTTTACATATAATATTTGAAAGTAACTAAGTAACTTTTACTCAAATTACATTTTAAATGACATACTTTTTTTTACTTTTACTTGAGTAGATTTTTAAATGGTTACTTTTACTTGGGTAGAAATTAAGCAAAGTAATGATACTTTTACTTAAAAATTTTCATAACTTTTTTTCTATTCTGCATGTGGTAATACAATAAAGTTCTTCACTATGTATGTGTGTGTGTGTGTGTGTTTTTTTTTTATTTTTATTTTTTTTTTTATTCCTACACCTTCATTAGAATCATCTGGGTGATTTTAGACATCGAATTGACAATCTTTACTGAACTTAAGGTAAAACGTTGTTGTCATGAAGCGCTTGTTTTCAAGTTAACATCACAATATGTATTTTGAAATTTGGAGATGTAATAATAAAGGATTACCCATGTGTGAATAAAACAAAACACGACTCCAGGTATGTTACATTTAGATCAGTAGAGATTGTCAATTCCAGGTCAAATCATCCAAATTATGTGGAGTTAATATGAATAACTGAGATTCAGGAGGTGGACCACGCCTCAACCTCATCTCCAGCCAATCACAGCTTATCTCAACCACGCCCTCAATTACCCAGAAGCCCTATTTATACAGCCATCACAACATCACCATCTGTGTCAGCTCTCTTGACCCTTTCCCACCCACCCCATGTCTCTTGTCCATCCTTCAGCACAAAAACATTACCTTTAAGGAGGGGGGTTTCCAAATCAGCTGGGTGACCATCTTAGATTGGAGACTGAGCCCCCACCCGGAGTCTCCCCCCAGCCATCACATCTATCCACTATCAATAAATATCTTTATTGTATCCCATTGTTGTGGCGTGGTGCTTGCTAGTGAATCTAGTGTATGGAGTTTAAAAACACAGTTGAGCACTTCTTGTAATACCACATGACATCACAAGGGGGAACAGACTGTTTTCTCTTTGAGACACGCACTCCTATGCCTAAATATGAAACAAAACACAACTCCTGGTATGCTCCTGATGAGGAAACAACATTATAAAAGAGATCAGAAAATAGTGTAATAAGGGACCTTTGCGTAACGTACAGATAAATACCTTACTAGTTTTTACTTTGTTACTTTTTTGTGACATGCTCCTGGACAAAACATAGAAGATATGAAGGATGGATGGGCATTACCGAACCATTTAAATCAGGTAAATTGCTCCACATAAACACACTGTGTGAACATGAGTGTTCTAAACCCGCAGGGATGTATTGACACTTTGCAAATGATGTCTTCAGAATTCCCTAAGCGAAAGCACTGCTCTGTTAGAAGCTCTGTTACCCAAGTTAGACTTGACCTTTTATTTTAACACAGTGTGAATAGGAAGATCTGACTTGGTTGGAAGTGCAGGTGAGATGATTTGTGTGATAAAACAACTCTCTCACACGTAGAATTACTGTCACAGGTTAGCTACCATTAACAGCTTTTCAGTCTCACCTTTTTGTTGAAAATCAAACACCATGAACACCTGTATTTAACACAGGATTCTGAAAATGTCTTGTTTAAATCCTGTTTTTTCCTTGAGTTTTCAGACTGTGTGAAAACATTTTTTTTCAGTCACCATGGGAACCGTTGATTTGTTGAATAGGTGAGGGTCAGGTCACAGAGACATACGCTTACATACACAGACAAACTTACATACAGTGGGTGGTGAATCAGAAAACGTCTCTTTAACCGCGTCTAACAAACCCTCCTGGGAACGGCACGTCTCTGAGCTTCATAATCTGTCTCCATTAGGCACAAGTGATAGGTGCTGATTAATAGGAGCGGCAGCATATACAAAAACAGGCCCATGCGCTGATATAAACTGTTATTATAGCAGCAGCATCATCAACAACACTTTCAGGGTGATGTATGAATGCGGTGTCAGTCACTAATGAAAATACAATAACTATAATTAGGCCATACATGCTTCTGAGTTTGCTCACATTATGACTTGAAAGACAATTTTGGATGAAGGTTTGTTTATAGCGATTTCAGTTTCTGTTTAGCGGCTTACTACAATAACCAACAAAATAATATCAAATACTTAACTTTTCATCAGACATTTAAAGGTCGTATATTACGTAAAGTTGACTCTTGTGAGCTGTAGCCTCCCAGGATCTGGCGTCCACATATTTGTTGTCGTTCAGGCACTTAATAAATAGCTTTGCAAATCATTATTCAATTGTGACTTTAAATTGTTCCATCAAAATAATTAAAACACAAATTGAATGTTTTATATATCATATGAGGACATCATTTTTCTCAGAAACTATACACCATGTAAACGTATAATTCTATGTTTTTGCTCTCATCAGGTCCCAGTAAGCCCAAAGACTAGAGAAAAGAGCAATCAATAAAGAAGAGAACAAAGAGAAATCAATAAAGTATGTCATGCAAGAGTTCAGGTCCTAGGAGGTTAAGCCATGTTATAACGTTGTTACCTCATCAAAAACAGACCTGGAGTTGTGTTTTGTTTCATTCACACATGTTTGAGTAACTCTTTATTATGAGTCTCTTTACATCTCCAAAGCTCAAAATGCTCTGTTTGAACTTGTGATGTCATGAAGTGGTAGTTTTCATGTTAATCGCTTTTTCTTTTTTTCTTTTTTTTACCTTTTGTTTAGTAGAGGCAATCAGGATCTATTATCCAAATTATTCTAGCGAAGGTGTATGGAGTTTAAAAACACTTCCTGACATGACATCACAAGGTGGAACAGAGTGTGTTCAGTTTCAGAGAAGAACTCAGCCGACATATGCAGGATTTATGTGTGATTTATGTGTGAATGAAACAAAACACCTGAACAGTAATTGCTAAAATACTGACCATAAACCAAGTCAACACACCAATTAACATTATAATACATTTTACCATAGAATCCTTAAAGAGTCCACCAGGTCGTTTCTAAACTACAGCCTTTCTTAACCATGTGAACCCAGCCTAGGTCTATAATAGAATCTTCCGTTTAACTGTGAAAGGGAAGATGTGATTTGACCTGGTTTAAATATCTCTTTAATTACATGAAATATAAAAACAAAGGTCAGTGTGTTCTGTCTGCACAATTGAAATAAAGTGCTTCTAAAAATGATGGCTTTATTTAACCACATTGTCAGATGGAAGAACTCTGGGTCATTACATAAAATGGTAAATTTGTGGACCCAATTCCTCACGAGATTGTGTGTATTTCTTTCAATAACTTTGCCTCTCCATAGGGTTACCTTGGCCCCAGCCTCCAACTGAAATAATGAACAAACGTGCATGTGTACACGACAGAGAAATCTGTGTGTTTACAAAAGCTAACAGTGCAGTTATACGCAAACAGGTATTTTCAGTTTACCTACAGACTTAAAAAAGATGAACAGACTGGCCTCTATAGTGAAGTTTTGCAAGGTTTTGATAGACAAATATTCACACACATATTTTCACACACTCTTATACTGTACACTTAACTCTCTTTGGTTGTATGTGTTGGTGACCAGCAGGTGGCGCCACCCCATAATACCCCTCCTGACTTCCCTTCTTATTTTTTGCTCTTGATGTAACAAAGAAAATGTATGCCACAGACTGATTTAAATGAAACTTGTTAGATTCTACTGAAAACTTTGAACAAAACTTGTATGGGTTTTGAAGAGACAAATCTAAGCAGAACTCATCATTTAGAAACATTTCTCTACATAATAAAAGCTAAAAAGTTTAAAATAGAATGTAATGCCTCAGTCAGTGATCTTACCTGTACACCTTATGTTTAGTTATAGTTATTTTTCTGTAATTAATTCCACTTGTGTTGCTGGATTAATTTTAGAGTATTATAATTTAGTTCATTTTCTACTTAAACATGTCACACTGGCTTCAAAGGGATCTAAATATTGATAAAAAAAAAAATAAAATAATTGTATCAAAATGTGTTAATCATTTGCACTAGTATTTAATAATTTTTCCAAATAACTTTACAATGTACCATTATTTATTGTTGAAATGACATTCTACTCTTTCAAAAAAATAGCCTTAGCCTTTTCCTTGGTGTCAAAACAGTGTTTGAAATGTAAACATGAAAATTTGAGTCCGATCACTGGTGAATCTCAAGTTTTCAAATGGATATGATTAACAGATGGATCTGCCAATCAAGGACATGCATGGTCTGCCGTTTTGGACAAAAAATTAAGGAAAAAGCATCACAGGGGGCTGAAAAACAAGAATGAATGAGCGAAGCTGTAAACTCTGTTAAGGTGAGATAAATGTGTCAGAATAATGAAATAAAAAGAGGAGAACGGCCTTGAGTCATCAGAACGTGTGGAGACTGTTGGTTGTGATGCCCACTCTCTGCCCGTTCTCCTCGCGAGTAAAACTGAATTAATCTCTTGTCTTTCTTCTTGTTTACAATGTTTAGATAAACCTAACAAAATGACAAAATGATTTTATTTGTAAATGATAATTGACCAGTCCTTCATTTCACATGTGTCAGTGAAAAAAACACATCTGACTGTGCACCACGCTCGGTCAAGTTTAAAATGCAACGCACCCCTCGTCAATCATCAATCATACACAAATTACAGAGAGATAAATGTCTGGATTAGCCAGGCAATGAAGAACACACATTCTGAACATGAGCCGGGTCACTTCTCCGCAGATCTGACGTGTAACTGGGGACTGGGCCTTCTGTGCTTGTCTCCATGAAGTCTGAAACTGTGGAACATGTCCAGCAAAGCAATAACACGGAGATGAGCAGGTGGCAGACCCTCCATAATCTAGAGCAGTTACATGCGCGCCAACACTTTCATCATATAACGGCAAAACACATGATGTCACTCACATATGGAGAAGTGCCTCTTTTTTTTTTTTTTGTTGCTTCTCGCCTCCTTTTTCCTCCATCCCTCTCTCCCCGCTGCCTGTGTACTCAGCGCCTTATCCAGCTAAGCCCTTCACAGTCCACCTTTCATTATACAACCAGAAATAGATTTGACTCAAGAGTTTTCCTCGCTCTTTCACACACATGCAGCCTTTCAATACTAAATCTTAACCACTCCACCACACAGCACCCCCCCAGAAGCAGCAATTTCATTTTTTTGTCCGGCTCTATTCGATCCATATCTGCTCCCTATCTGGCAACCGTGTACGAGGGACCCGGTACACGAGAAGGCGGTGTATTCTTCTCCCTGATGATTTTGAATGGCAGGCTCGAGTGGGCACATTGAGCCAACCAGATGCTCTTTAATCCAGTAATGAGAAAGGCAGCCAACCACACATGCAAGCAAAAAAAAAAAAAAAAAAAAAAAAAAAAAAAAAAGCACGCAACCAATAATCTCTGCGAAGCAATGTTGCACTTTTAATCCTGCTCCCACTCTCTCTCATTACAGCGACACGGAGACTCCCTCTTCTCAATTGCTACTAATCATTTATCTGTTTATCTCACTACACAACCCAGATTGGCTTTTGTGTGCGCGTCTGTTACATTTGAGCGCGCCAAGAGACAGGAGGCGCGCGGGGAGGCAGATGTTGTACAGGCCGGGCTACACGCGCTGATCTGGGAGAGGACAGGGATGTAGTAATGTAGTAATGAGTGTAGGATTTGTCGGGTAATGAAAATGGGGCATGTCAGATGTAGTGACCTCGGCGAAGGGAACACGCGCATATGTTGTAGGGAACAGTTTGTTGACGATGTTACGTTTCATCCACTACATGTCAGTAACGAAGTAAAAGTAGCAAAGGTATCTGTACTTTAAGTATTTATTATTTATTTATTTATGTAGTGCATATTAACGACCATCTGTAATTACAGTGTAAATATGACAGATTATATTATGCTAATTTCCATCTGTTGTCCCAAGGCGGATAACACAGAAAACAAAATATAATACAAATTAAAGCCGCAAGCGACGTCCAACGGCCCTCGCCCGTCGCAAACGTCACGTCCCGCCAAACGCTACGCCCTGAAAATGCCGAGCCCCACACTAATCCTAATAACCGTAAACCCCAATCTCAAATCTAATCCCTAGCCTCAACCCGAAATGTTACCCTACCCTTAAACATAACCTTAGTTGTAACCCTAACCATAGCCCCAACTTTAACCCTAACCCTTACCCTAACCATAACTCCTCGCCTAACCCTGCCATTTTTCTAACTTTGTGCGCCAAGACATCCTCCACCAGAAAAATTACTGCACCTTTAAATGTATTTTTTTAGGAGTCTTTGCGCCCCCCTGCTGGCCAACTGTGAAAAATGCCCCATATCAGTAAAATATGTTTTTGCTTCTAGTTGTTCACAGAATTGAATTCCCAAATTTTGGCACAATTCCGATAATGTTGATGTTTCATGTCTATGGTAGTGTTCACTTTTCATATGTTTTATAGTGTATTATATTCAGGCTGAGATCACGCATTAGTGATTCAAATTTCAGCACGATCGGACTAAGCCTGTGCGAACGGGAGAAAATAATGTCATCTTGAAATTAACCAAAATTCTGATTGAAATTTGCAGCCTAAATACAAAATGGTTACAAAGAGACATAACAGAGAACAGTAAAAGGCCAGACTAAAAGCGTTCACAGACTTAACCTTGGACTTTCTCTTGACTACTTTACGTAAAAAGATTTTAAAGTGGATACGTTTTACTTTCTACTCCTGCTACATTTTTGAGCTGGACAGAAAAATAAAAGTGTTTTTGTGTGTGAGTGCGGCTGAAAAGACCGAAGGGTTTTATTTTTAACGCATTAGTTTGAGCAAATAAAAATGTACAAATAAAAACAGCTTGAAAAAAACAGAACAAAATCAGAAATTCTGTTGTTTCTGCCGAACAAGATTCAGCACAAATCGCCTGAAGCACCTGCATGAATACTTTTTACTGTTTAAGTACACCAGACTTTTATTGAAATTGTTTTTTTTTCGTTTGTGATACTTGAAGTTGTGTTACGTGACTTTTTTGTGTGTTTGTTTTTGTTTTTGTTTTTCTTGTTCCAGTACCTGTACTTTAAATACTTCTTCCACCAGTCCTGACATGTGAGTGAAACTTGGCAATGGTTGCATAAAGTTGCAAAAGATTAACTGAAGTACCCTCAGGTGTCAACTGTCACTTGAGTCATGTGCATGCTTTTCCTACCCCGTAATGTGTTATTCACCTGTTATTAGCATGATTTGTCCTTTTGCTTTCCTTGTTTTGGTTTGGTTTTGAGAACAGTTCACGCTTTAGTTCCATGGACTTAAAGGGCCCATGTTACACTATTTTCTGATCTGTTATAATGTTTCCTCAATACACACATACAGAGTTGTGTTTTGTTTCATTCACACAAGTTTAAAACATCAACTCTGCATATTTAGTCTGTGTTCTTCTCTCAAACGGGAAACACTTTGTTCCACCTTGTGATGTCATGTGCTGATACAGAGTGCTCCACTGTGTTTTTAAACTCCATACACCTCCACTAGAATCATTTGGATGATTTCAGTGTTGGAATAGCAAATTTCTACGGTACAAAATGTAAAAGGTAACCATTAAATTCTAAAAATAGAGCCTTGTGACATCACAAGGTGGAACAGAGCCTTTTCAGCTTTTGGGATGCACACAGAATAAAAACAAACGCAATCAGAGATGGCAACCTGGTCCTCCATGAGGCATTGGGGCAGTTCATCACCATGGAAGCCATGAGGAGCCCAGCCCATATTACATGATCGTTATATCCACAATGCAATGTGTCTAACTGCACAGTGCCCATGAACATTTGTGTGATATTGGTCACACATGAGAATATCTATGTTTACTAGTGTGTAACGAAAATTTAATTTTTCATGAGTGCCGTATATGTTAGTTCTGTGACTGTAGATCAGTGTGTTGTGTATCACCAGAAAAAGAAGAAATGGAAATGATTTTCGTTCCAATTAAAATTTTAACGGCACACACTGAAAGAGAAAGGAACTGTTATAATTAGTGATTATCTGGAAAACTATTAATATTTAACTGTAAAAATGCATAGAATTATAAATAGATAATCATTTTTCTGAGATTTTGAGACCACTCCCGTTTCTCTAGCTCGATCCTTCGTTTTTGGTCATAACTCATTCGCAGAGTTATGACCAAAAACACATATTTGACCTTGGTTACCTTGACCGGTTTCAATCTGTAACATCCAGTGTACCCCGGTTATGTGTGTGCCAACTTGTGAGATGATTGAGTGAAGATTTTGAAATAGTCAAAATTGCCTATCCTTTATAATGGCGTGACCTTTCAATTGACCTGTGTGACCTCAAATTTGGTGACAGTCGGTCCATAAATGGCAAAATTATCACAGATGGACAGACACACAGACACACACACAGTGTGAATACAAAACCTGGTCAACCCTTCAGGAAACAGGTAATCAAGTATTAATCAAACATGTATGATGATGAAAACAAAAACATAACTCTAGGTTTGTTTCTGAGCTCACAAGAGTCAATTTTGTGCAGTACAGGACCTTTAACTGATGACAGATACTTCTTAGTGTAAACAACTAGGGTGTGTTCGCTTCAGTATCCTTAGCTCCTCTCTTCAGAAGGCAGTGATTTACCAGAATCTTGTCAAAACCTGAAGAGAGAGTTAGGGGTGAAAAGTATTTACTCCAGTTGACAGTTTTTAATTTTCTTTTATGGTGGAGCCTTTACCTGGATCACAATTGGCAATGAAGTGTTATAGAAAGTACATACACTGGGTAATGGCTATACGTTCTACTAAGTAAGTTGTTTTATTGCCACTTTTTGGTTGGATTTAGAAAAGTTTTAATAAGAAAGAGGCAAAAGATATTGATTTTTGGAGTGGGGTCAGAACACTGAGTGAATGTGGAGTTTTAAAAAATGACTTTGGGCCAAATAAATAAACTTTTCCATAAGAGGTCCATAAGAGAAAAAAATACTTGTAATGGAGGTCTTTTTTAACATTGCGAGTTTTAGGTGTGGGCGATTTATCAAAAAGTAAAGAGGGGATTTTGAGATTATTGCAGAATTTTAAGAGTCAAATACTGTGAGCTTGTCTGGTGCTGTGGACGAGTTTGGAGACTCAATGAGGTGCATGCAAACACAACCGAGGTCTATCTGGGACAAATATTGTGTCTTTTATCAAATTCTATTGATCTGATGAGTAATGGTTTTCATGCTATATTCAGCCACTCTTGTTTTGTTTTTGCTTGTTTTGCCTTTGGGATCATTTATATTTATTTAAGGTGAAGTTGATTTCATAAAATGTGTGTCTACGCTACAGATCGACTGATATGTTGTTGTTTTTTTCATGGGTGATGCTGATACGATTGTTTAGAATCCAGAGCAAATGATGGACGATTGATATGTTTGGGTCGATATAGAGGGCAGATTTGGATAATTTTTACCCAGATTATATAGTTTGAAATGGCAACAATTTTTAGCCTCATTCATCAGCCAGTTTCACTTCGTGGAAACTGTCTGACCTCGGAGCATTAGGATTCGTTCGCTTGACAGTAGGCGGGTAATTTTTTTTATTTAACCAATCGCTGCTATTTGGTCCAAAATCTCCAAATCCATTAGGAAGAAGGGCAATAAGGTCCTTCCTCTTGATAAAATTCACCAAACATTCTCTTTGTTCCAGCTTTAAATCTATGCCAACACAGAATGTATGGCTTCGTCTACATCCATCTTGGCCGCTTTGTTTACTGTTGTGCTGTACCACAAAAGGGACTCAGACAGGCACTTGAGGTTGATGTCATGGCTTCACAGCTCTTCGCTGATTGGCCGGTGTGCGGTCTACAACTTCCAGGGTTCTTGTAAACCATCTAGTGTATTCCAATTCCTGACCTAGTCGCTGGAGAGAACCTGGCACTAGGTGGCGCCAGCCTGGCTAAACCTTATTTTAGTGCAAACCCATCAGAGTGCGGTGTTGTCATTGTGAGTAGTGTCCCCTTTTAGTGTCGCATTTATCTGTTCTAATAAAGGTAAATGTCTTTCTTTTAATCAGGCGGTTAGTCAAAAAAAAAATCTGCCTCTATTAGAGATTCAAAGCTGATAGCTGACGTGCAAATAAGTGCAAATATCGACCCGATATATCGATCTATCTCTAGTCTACGCTGAATTGGCCTGTGAGCTACATTTAGAATATAGTCTCTTAGTATTGTACTTACTTTCACTCTCTTTGGTGCATTATATGTTTTAGGGACAAAACAGAACAGTCCTTGTGTTTTACATATATCACATAAACATACATTGTAAACTAAAACACTTTTTTTTTTTGCATAAATGTCCTCTGTATTAATCAGAGATTTACATGTTGATCCCTTGAGAATATTATCACGAGATCAAGCTGTCACTCAAGTTTAATCTGAGTTTTATTTTAACACAGTCTGATCATAAAAAACTGATTTAGCTGGAACACACAAGGATAATCTATCTTGCGTTAGACAGTTTTTCAGTTACCCACTCTCATATTTTTGTTGAAAATCAAAGACCTTAACAGGACCATGAACGCTCAAGTGTATCACAGCCTCCTGGAAATGTGCTGTTTAAATCCATTGTGTATTTTCTCTTGAGTATTCAGCATCTTCCTGAGTTTGCCTCCATGGAAACTGATGAGCATTGTGCCATAGAGATACACAGAACAGCACGATATCACTGCAAAGTTAGGATGACCAGACGTCCCTGTTTACCTGGGACAGTCCCACTTTTGAGCCCTGTGTCCCCTGTCCCAGCAGATTTATCCAAAGCCACTGATTTGTCTGAGTTTTTTACAAGACATGTCCCAGGTGTCCCTATTTTTGACCAATCTGATCCCTCCAACATAAAGAGGGGAATATGCTGCCAAATATTTTAGTCTAAATACAGAAAACTGTGCTTGAAAACTGCCAGAAAACTCATGCCGTACTGATTCACAAGTGAGTGGAGAATGAGCTTTGCAAACATAACAACATTGTCTACAAGGTTAAACGAACAGAATACTGGAGACATTATATAGTATAGAAAATGTGAATGTTTTTCTTGCACTTTTGCTTTTAAATGCTTGTTAATTGCTCTAGGTTTACATGTTTTAATTCCAAATGCCTGCTTTTCAAAACACCAAACCCAATTTAACATGTTGTTATAAGTTACCTTAATGCTTGCATCCACAGAAATCTAATTTACCTAAAACAAATCCAAAGGACTTCTTACTTGTTGTGAGAGCACAGGCCGTGTTGAGTGGTAGCGTTGTTCCTTGCTGAATACACATCTATTTAGAGTCATATGCAAACTTCCAGAAACCCACTTCGGTAACTAAGCAACTGATTCACTTTTTAAACCTTTGATACTATTGTTTTTGAGAGCACTCTCGCATGCACGCACACCACCATGCAGCAAACACAACACCGTCCAGAAATAAACCAGTGCTTTAATTAATAAGTCCCTAAAGCTGTCAGACAAATTCCTCCCAGATGTAAGTAGTACATCCAAAAATACACCTGAACCTGAACGCATCTTTGTTTACGGTCAGTAGAACCGAACAAAGCAGAATTAGTGCAGTACTTAAAGGACATATATTACACTGTTTTCTGATCCATGTTGTAATGTTGTTTTCTCATCACAAACATACCTGGAGTTTGTTTCATTCACACACACACAAGTTTTTCTCTCAGACAGAAAACAATCCACTTTAACCTTGCCATGTGTACAGAAAGTGCTCCATTGTGTTTAAACTCCATACACCTTCACTAGAATCTTTTTGGATCATCAAAATTGCCGATCTCTACTCGACTAAAGGTAAAAGGTAGAGCATTTTGATCTTTGGAGATGTAGACAGACTGATAAAAAAGGATTACTCAAACATTTGTGAAAGAAACAAAACACAACTCCAGATACATTTGTAAGGAGGTAAGATCACAAGAGTCAACTTTGTATAATATAGGACCTTTAAGTAGAATTTTTCTGTGTGTGTATCTTACTTAAGTACTTTTTACAGTGGATACTGTTTACTTTTAGTTCACTACATTCGAGAGCAGGTATCTGTACTTTCTACTCCGCTACATTTTTTAACAGGCTTGAAAAGTAAAAGTATTTTTCATATGATTTTAGAGGTTATTTTCCCATGTCTCTGGTAAAATCCTGATTAAACTTTTGAGTTCAAGCTTTGGCTTTCAGCAAACAAAAATAAACACACAAAATTCATGAGAAAAAATAAGAAATTGATTCATACTGCTACTGTTTTATTTTTAATCAGTAGCACTACATTTTCACAAAATAACTTGAAAGACGTTTAATACTTTTACTTTTTACTCTTTAAAAGTTGCACTGTGTAACTTTCATGTAACTGGTTTGAATATTTGCTTCATATAGTTTTCTACCATATGGTACAAGATTAGGTTGAAAAACCTCTAACTTTTTGAGTAATGAAATTTTTTATTAAGAAAGGTCATGGTAACGGAGGGAAAAGTAACGGCGGGAAAATTGTGCAAGCAAGTAGAAGGTGCATGATTTTGCATAATTTGTCGCTTTTTTCTTCCGAATACTTTAATATTACTTCAAAATGAAAGGTAACTATTTCTATAAAATATGTCAGTCCTTCCAAGCTAATTTTTATCATTTTATTTTTTTTATTTTTTTTTAAATCGTGTACCTTCATCAACAGTTCAAAGATCGAATAATAATAATGATTTGCAGGTCTTGGGAAATAATTTTTGTTCCATGTTTCATACATGGTCTGTTTAAAACGTACGTAACTTTAGAACCAAAAATGGTACAGAAAAAAGGTAAACAGTTTCATAAACTAGAGTACATATGTATCTGTTGAATACATTTTTATATCAGATGCATTAACTTGAACTTTTGGCCTTGCTGTTTACTTCTGCTTGACAGGGCCCATTTATTAATTTACATGTGATTTTATTTCTCCAATATTCCTTGAAAACCCTCCTCAGATTTGACCTGTAACTTGGTTTGCTGGCGTCACACGTTTGTCTCCATGGAGATAAATAAGCTTAATGCCATACTGTGAAACTTTCCAGGCAAATAAAAACATTGCATTAAGGCGAGCAAGTGGCAAGTTTTTAAACAGTTCTTAAATACTTTTACTTAAATAGATTTATTTCAAGCGATACTTTTACTTTTACTTGAGTATCTTTTTCCCTTTGTATCTGTGCTTTCACTTAAGTGGCAAAATCGAGTACTTAATAACCACCACGAGTAACGGTTTAGCAATTAAGGTAGACGAGCTGTTGAACACTTACATAGTACTGGCATGCCAAGTGAAAGGTAAGAGGAGGAAGAGGAAGAGAGGAGGAGAGAGAGCGAGAGAGAAAGAGGAAGGGAGAGAAAGAGAGGGAGGGGAGGTAATCACAGTTCCACCCAAACAGATCTTTCTCTGGCATGGCTGGGCAAAAAAATCAATAGCACTTCGCCTGCCTGCTCTCTGTCACCAGCAGCCCGGGTGATACAGAACAACCCTGAACACGAGCGTACACACACACACACACACACACACACTCACATACATACACGCACACAAAACAGACAACGTAAAGATGCATGCGCAGCAGAGGGAGCACACACAGCTAACACGTCTCATAGCCAGGCTTAACACGAGTCTCCAAAGTGGCACCAGATATGAGCCCCGGATCAATACAGGAATATCAGCGTGAGCAGCCGCAAGCTCCCACGATCTGGAGAAGAGGAGGGCTTTTTTGTTTTGAAAAGAGGAGAAAGTTTAACTGTGCATGCAGATTACAACAGAATAGAATTTAGTGGTGTTGCCTCTTCTAACTCAGGACTTGGGGTGGTGATAAAAGTACTAGATTATCACTAATAATTCGATTTTGATGGTAAATGAGTTTGGCTTCGTTAGACCAAGCGTACGAGAGTCAAATCTTCTTAGTCCAATAAGGTTAATTTCGTCTTCCAATAATTTATGTTGTTAGGTTCTTTTTCAGCCCAAGAGTTTGTTTTCATGTGTGTTTCATTTTCTAGAACCTTCTTGGTGTGAGGCAATAGTGCACTCATAGCCTGATTCATCAGCCGGATTCACTTCGCAGCATTAGGATTTGTTCACTCGACGGTAGGTGGGTACATTTTTTTATTTAACCAATCGCTGCCATTTGGTCGTGAAATATGTAATGTGCCAAATCCAGTAGGAAGAAGGGCAATAACGTCTTTCCCTCACCAAACATTCTCTTTGTTCCAGCTTTAAATCCTTGATCTCGGAAATCGTTGCCAACACAGAATTATGTCTTCGTCTACATCCATCTCGACCGCTTTGTTTACTGTTGTGCTGTACCACAAAAGAGACCCAGACAGGCGCTTGAGTTTAACACCATGGCTTCACAGCTCTTCGCTGATTGGCCGGTGCACAGTCTACAACTTCCGGGGTTCTTGCAAATCATCTAGTGCAGGGGTGTCCAAACTTTTTTCATCAAGGGCCACATATGTAAACACAGACAAAGCAGAGGGCCGATCGAGGGCCGTAGACTGGTGCTCATTACAGGGAATAATTGAAATGTGTGCATGTCTAACACATTAAAATGAGCCATCAGACTTTATTCATGCTAAGATCCTTAAAACCACACACTAAATATTAAATATCGGCTTTATCTAGGTAGATTTTCAAAAACCTTGCAGTAAAAAAAATGTTTTAATGGATGCAAAGTAATTTGGGCAAAGTCACCTGGAAGCATGAGGGCCAAGAAAAATGTGTCTGAGGGCCACATTTGGCCCCCGGGCCATAGTTTGGACATGCCTGATCTAGTGTATTCCTGACCTAGTTGCTGGAGAGAAATTAAATTGAGGAGAGTCACTACGGGACGCCAGTCTGGCTAGTGCACTCAACCACTATACTGAAGAAATACATGTGATCAGTTTATTCACCATCTTGACCCAGTAACCAAAGAACCAGATCACGAGATGGAATTAGTTTTCGATGAGTAAGAATTAGGGATGTGCCAATATGATACAAACATTTTGCTGGATTGGACATCGGCTTCCAAATATTGATTCAGCTGATATCCTGGTTGGACGTACGCCAACCATTGATGTAATAAGACTATCTACAGGTTGTACTTGGCACAGAAATTCTCAGAAATTTTAAACTTTTATTTGCACAAAGTTATTCTGCAGTTACTTGAAGGATAAATAACTACAAGCTACAAAACATTAGGATTGGTTTTGTTTTATTTAATGTATGTTTTAAGGGAACAAATGCAGTTTTCAGTCTCTGCGCTGGTATCAACTAATATCAGTTATTGGCATTGTTTCGTCCCTTATTAGCAAAAGGACATAACTATTATAAAACAATTATTGAGACAAGAAGTCAGAAGTAAGTTTATTGTGAAGCCATAACATTCACCAGGGTGTACAGAAACAAAAATTGGTGGGAGGAGGTGTGTGCCAGTTGTGCCAAGAAATGAACAGACAGTGTAACAAAACAGGGCCGAACAGAAACCTAGGCTACAAAAGGAAAGAAATCAAAAGCCTAGTCTAACTGATCTAACAAAACAAAAAAACAAAAAAAACTAGGATAATATAAAACAACAAGGGTGGCAACAACTGATAAATCTAGTGTGTCTAAACAAAAATACTCAAAAGACAAAGTATCAAAACAAGCATAAGAACTGAAAAAAACTGGATCAGTGCATCTTTAGCATGTATGTCTAACATGGGCCTCTTTGCATAATAAGTTGAGTGAAAGTGAAAGTGAATGTAAATAGCTTACAATAAATACATAAATGAAGAAAAGTGAAAGCAGTCCTGGTTGTACTCCACTTAATATCAAAAGTTAAAGGCTCCAGCCAACAACCAATACAAGAAATAAGGGAAGAGGACAGACGAGAGAGAATCAATACACTTTTCATCAAGATCCACTCAGAATCTAACAGAAGTTGGCATGGAAACCCTGCCATTCAAATAACAAAATCATTGTGACCAATCTATCAGGACTATTAAAAAACGTCCAGGCAATACTGTGCGTCGCCAATTGTTGTACATATTCTGACAGTCCTTGTTATTATGGGAATGGAACAAACCCAAAGAGAGCACTACAAGTCTCTCAATATGATCTCAATTGATTCTTTGCAGCGACGTCATGCTGGGGGTGTTCTACATGTATCTCTATGGTGAAATGTTACCATGTTGAACAATGCACACATTAGCAAACACTGTCAAAAAGTTTTAAGATGGTCTGAAAAAAAGTGCAAAACACATTTAACAGCACATTTTTAGTCATCTGTAATCAACACAAGTGTGCATAGTCTTGTTTAGGCATTTGATTTTCAACAAAAGTTTTAGTTTTAGCTAAATTATTTGTTTATTTATTGTTATTTATTGTGAGTAACACTATTTATTATGGGCTAACATGGTTAAAGGGCCCATATCGCGCTAATTTCTGATCTATGTTATAATGTTTGCGCATCACAAACAGACCTGCAGTTGTGTTTTGTTCCATTCACGCATGTTTAACACACAAACCCTGCATATTTAGGCTGAGTTCTTCTCTCAAATGGAAAACACTGTTCCATCCACTGTGTTTTTAAACTCCGTACACCTTCACGAGAATTATTTGGATAATTTCAACCCTGGAATGTCCAATCTCTACAAAAAAAAAAAAGCTAAAGGAGCTGTTAACTTGAAAACTACCACTACATGACATCACAAGGTGGAGCAGAGCAATTTCAGCTTTAGAGATATAAACAGACAAATAATTAGACATAGACAAACTTTATTGATCCACAAGGGAAAATATTTGGACACAGTAGCTCACACATCACAATATAATATAATAACAAAGATTAAAAATATGAATGGTTAAAATTAATTCTAAATAAGTAGCAAAAAAGCACAAGAGACAGGAGTCAAAAAGACATAATTATATAAATGTACAAGTAATAAAATATAAATATCACAGCTTTATACAAGAGGTCATAGGAAGACAGTGCAACATTGATATGATGATTGACACAGGGTTATCTGTTCCATAAGGATGAGTTGTTGTACAGTTGTAGGGAGTATTATCTGTTACATAAGGATGAGTTGTTGTACAGTTGTAGGGAGTATTATCTGTTACATAAGGATGAGTTGTTGTACAGTTGTAGGGAGTATTATCTGTTACATAAAGGATGAGTTGTTGTACAGTTGTAGGGAGTATTATCTGTTACATAAGGGTGAGTTGTTGTACAGTTGTAGGGAGTATTATCTGTTACATAAGGGTGAGTTGTTGTACAGTTGTAGGGAGTATTATCTGTTACATAAGGTGAGTTGTTGTACAGTTGTAGGGAGTATTATCTGTTACATAAGGATGAGTTGTTGTACAGTTGTAGGGAGTATTATCTGTTACATAAGGGTGAGTTGTTGTACAGTTGTAGGGAGTATTATCTGTTCCATAAGGATGAGTTGTTGTACAGTTGTAGGGAGTATTATCTGTTACATAAGGATGAGTTGTTGTACAGTTGTAGGGAGTATTATCTGTTACATAAGGATGAGTTGTTGTACAGTTGTAGGGAGTATTATGTTACATAAGGATGAGTTGTTGTACAGTTGTAGGGAGTATTATCTGTTACATTGAGTTGTTGTACAGTTGTAGGGAGTATTATGTTACATAAGGTGAGTTGTTGTACAGTTGTAGGAGTATTATCTGTTACATAAGGATGAGTTGTTGTACAGTTGTAGGGAGTATTATCTGTTACATAAGGGTGAGTTGTTGTACAGTTGTAGGGAGTATTATCTGTTACATAAGGGTGAGTTGTTGTACAGTTGTAGGGGAGTATTATCTGTTACATAAGGTGAGTTGTTGTACAGTTGTAGGAGTATTATTTACATAAGGTGAGTTGTTGTACAGTTGTAGGGAGTATTATCCATTACAAAGGATGAGTTGTTGTACAGTTGTAGGGAGTATTATCTGTTACATAAGGGTGAGTTGTTGTACAGTTGTAGGGAGTATTATCTGTTACATAAGGGTGAGTTGTTGTACAGTTGTAGGAGTATTATCTGTTACATAAGGGTGAGTTGTTGTACAGTTGTAGGGAGAGTATTATCTGTTACATAAGGATGAGTTGTTGTACAGTTGTAGGGAGTATTATCTGTTACATAAGGTGAGTTGTTTTACAGTTGTAGGGAGTATTATATTACATTGTTTACAGTTGTAGGAGTATTATCTTACATAAGGATGAGTTGTTGTACAGTTGTAGGGAGTATTATCTGTTACATAAGGTGAGTTGTTGTACAGTTGTAGGGAGTATTATCTGTTACATAAGGGTGAGTTGTTGTACAGTTGTAGGGAGTATTATCTGTTACATAAGGTGAGTTGTTGTACAGTTGTAGGGAGTATTATCTGTTACATAAGGGTGAGTTGTTGTACAGTTGTAGGGAGTATTATCTGTTACATAAGGGTGAGTTGTTGTACAGTTGTAGGGAGTATTATCTGTTACATAAGGGTGAGTTGTTGTACAGTTGTAGGGAGTATTATCTGTTACATAAGGTGAGTTGTTGTACAGTTGTAGGGAGTATTATTACATTGAGTTGTACAGTTGTAGGAGTATTATCTGTTACATAAGGTGAGTTGTTGTACAGTTGTAGGGAGTATTATCTGTTACATAAGGGTGAGTTGTTGTACAGTTGTAGGGAGTATTATCTGTTACATAAGGGTGAGTTGTTGTACAGTTGTAGGGAGTATTATCTGTTACATAAGGTGAGTTGTTGTACAGTTGTAGGGAGTATTATCTGTTACATAAGGGTGAGTTGTTGTACAGTTGTAGGGAGTATTATCTGTTACATAAAGGTGAGTTGTTGTACAGTTGTAGGAGTATTATCTGTTACATAAGGTGAGTTGTTGTACAGTTGTAGGGAGTATTATCTGTTACATAAGGTGAGTTGTTGTACAGTTGTAGGGAGTATTATCTGTTACATAAGGTGAGTTGTTGTACAGTTGTAGGGAGTATTATCTGTTACATAAGGGTGAGTTGTTGTACAGTTGTAGGGAGTATTATCTGTTACATAAGGGTGAGTTGTTGTACAGTTGTAGGGAGTATTATCTGTTACATAAGGGTGAGTTGTTGTACAGTTGTAGGGAGTATTATCTGTTACATAAGGGTGAGTTGTTGTACAGTTGTAGGGAGTATTATCTGTTACATAAGGGTGAGTTGTTGTTACAGTTGTAGGGAGTATTATCTGTTACATAAGGGTGAGTTGTTGTACAGTTGTAGGGAGTATTATCTGTTACATAAGGGTGAGTTGTTGTACAGTTGTTAGGGAGTATTATCTGTTACATAAGGTGAGTTGTTGTACAGTTGTAGGGAGTATTATCTGTTACATAAGGTGAGTTGTTGTACAGTTGTAGGAGTATTATCTGTTACATAAGGGGTGAGTTGTTGTACAGTTGTAGGGAGTATTATCTGTTACATAAGGGTGAGTTGTTGTACAGTTGTAGGGAGTATTATCTGTTACATAAGGTGAGTTGTTGTACAGGAGTATTATCTGTTACATAAGGTGAGTTGTTGTACAGTTGTAGGGAGTATTATCTGTTACATAAGGTGAGTTGTTGTACAGTTGTAGGAGTATTATCTGTTACATAAGGGTGAGTTGTTGTACAGTTGTAGGAGTATTATCTGTTACATAAGGGTGAGTTGTTTGTACAGTTGTAGGGAGTATTATCTGTTACATTAAGGTGAGTTGTTGTACAGTTGTAGGGGAGTATTATCTGTTACATAAGGGTGAGTTGTTGTACAGTTGTAGGGAGTATTATCTGTTACATAAGGTGAGTTGTTGTACAGTTGTAGGGAGTATTATCTGTTACATAAGGTGAGTTGTTGTACAGTTGTAGGGAGTATTATCTGTTACATAAAGGTGAGTTGTTGTACAGTTGTAGGGAGTATTATCTGTTACATAAGGGTGAGTTGTACAGTTGTAGGGAGTATTATCTGTTACATAAGGTGAGTTGTTGTACAGTTGTAGGGAGTATTATCTGTTACATAAGGGTGAGTTGTTGTACAGTTGTAGGGAGTATTATCTGTTACATAAGGTGAGTTGTACAGTTGTAGGAGTATTATCTGTTACATAAAGGTGAGTTGTTGTACAGTTGTAGGGAGTATTATCTGTTACATAAGGTGAGTTGTTGTACAGTTGTAGGGAGTATTATCTGTTACATAAGGGTGAGTTGTTGTACAGTTGTAGGGAGTATTATCTGTTACATAAGGTGAGTTGTTGTACAGTTGTAGGGGAGTATTATCTGTTACATAAGGGTGAGTTGTTGTACAGTTGTAGGGAGTATTATCTGTTACATAAGGGTGAGTTGTTGTACAGTTGTAGGGAGTATTATCTGTTACATAAAGGTGAGTTGTTGTACAGTTGTAGGGAGTATTATCTGTTACATAAGGTGAGTTGTTGTACAGTTGTAGGGAGTATTATCTGTTACATAAGGGTGAGTTGTTGTACAGTTGTAGGGAGTATTATCTGTTACATAAGGTGAGTTGTTGTACAGTTGTAGGGAGTATTATCTGTTACATAAGGTGAGTTGTTGTACAGTTGTAGGGAGTATTATCTGTTACATAAGGGTGAGTTGTTGTACAGTTGTAGGGAGTATTATCTGTTACATAAGGGTGAGTTGTGTACAGTTGTACATTAGGGTGAGTTGTTGTACAGTTGTAGGGAGTATTATCTGTTACATAAGGGTGAGTTGTTGTACAGTTGTAGGGAGTATTATCTGTTACATAAGGTGAGTTGTTTGTACAGTTGTAGGGAGTATTATCTGTTACATAAGGGTGAGTTGTTGTACAGTTGTAGGGAGTATTATCTGTTACATAAGGGTGAGTTGTTGTACAGTTGTAGGAGTATTATCTGTTACATAAGGTGAGTTGTTGTACAGTTGTAGGGAGTATTATCTGTTACATAAGGGTGAGTTGTTGTACAGTTGTAGGGAGTATTATCTGTTACATAAGGGTGAGTTGTTGTACAGTTGTAGGGAGTATTATCTGTTACATAAGGTGAGTTGTTGTACAGTTGTAGGAGTATTATCTGTTACATAAGGTGAGTTGTTGTACAGTTGTTAGGGAGTATTATCTGTTACATAGTTGTTGTACAGTTGTAAGTGTATCTCTCACGTTGTAATGAAGGATCACCTAAACATGACTGAAACAAAACACAACTCCAGGTATGTTTTTTGATGAGGCAATAACATTATAAAATGACTTACAGCTCACTGGAGTCAGTTTTGCATAATAATTGCATAAGGCCTTTAAATCCTCTGATGTGGTTAACAGAAAAAAAAAAAAAAACTCTTATCTGAGCTCATACTAGCTTGTTTGGCTACACAGTTCGGTCACCTGCGTGCAAACACAGACACACACACACACACAGACACACACACAGACACACACACAGACACACACAAACACACAGAAGCAGCCTGAATAGGAATGACTTACTTACAGTGTCCCTTTTTACATACAAGAGCACATATTAGCAGCTTTGAAGGGAGCTTTAGTTAGACTCCCTTCTCTGTGTACAGCTTAGCGTTTATATAGGTGCTGTGTGTTTGTGTGTTTGTGTGGTGTGTGTTTGTGTGGTGTGTGAGAGTGTCAGGATAATGGCTTGTTTGTTTATTTGCCATTTGACACCAGTCCGCCCTCTCCTATTGATTAGAGCTCCTGCCTCTCTCTTTAGATCTCCTCCCAGTTGGCTGCTTATGAAAACACTATTGTTGGAAAGACAAGTGCTTTGCCTAAAGGCTTCAAATGTTTCGCCACTGTAATTTCACAGGTGACCACAGTGGCACGTGTCTGATCTCCAGGGTGAGAATTAAACACTAAACAGCACTAGCTGCAGAGTCACGGAATCACTGTGTCATGTTTTATTTGTCCACGTTTAGCAGGCCCTGTTCTCATTCAGGTGGTTGTTTTAAGAGATTTGTTTCTGTTCTGGGATTGCAATAGAGAGTTGTCCTAGTTTGGAGAAAATGGCACAGGCGATGATGCAGAAACACATTTACAAGAAGGAGCTGAGTCAAAGCTAAGCAAAGAAAAGCAAAGGCAAAGCTCTTGATTTACCGGTCAATCTACGTTTCTACTCTCACCTGTGGTCTTGAGCTTTGGGGAATGACAGAAAAGACAAGACCTTGGATACAAGCTGTCGAAATGAGTTTCCCTCACAGAGTCACACAGTGATTCTCTTAGAGAGCGGGTGAGGAGCTCAGTCACAAGAGAGGATCTCAGAGTAGAGCCGCTGCTCCTCCACGTGGAGAGGAACGGCTTAAGCTCGGGTGTCTGTTCCAGATGCCTCCTGGATGCCTCCCTGGGGAGGTGTTCTGGGCATGTTTCACTGAAGGAGACCTTGTGGAAGCTTCGGGACACACTCAAGACTGTCTCCCCTGACCTGGGAAAACCTTGGAGTCCCACCAGAAGAGCTGGAGGAAGTTTGCATGGAGAGGGAAGTGTGGGAAGTGTGGACATCCCTGCTGCTGACTGCTGCAGATGGATTTTGGATGATGGATGTATTTTTCATTTACTGTAAATAAATAAGCACTGACATACCAAACATGGTGTCTGGAGATAGTTAAAGAATGTAGTATAGAAACTATTATATAAAACTGTAATGTGCAAAAGTCCTTTACATTTTACAAAAATGCTGATTAAATTCAATGGGCGACATTTGAGTCCAACATCATTTTCCACATACTTAGGGGTAACCTCAGAAAAGTGTGTGCATATAATAAACTAAAGCCGAATATGATCTGCCTGTACACTTAAACAATGAGATGTGAAGGGAAACTAATTACACAAGAAAAGTTGCAGAATACTAATTTGTTTTGCAGATTTGCATATTTCTTGGCTTTGGTTGAAGTGGGAATAATTTTTTATTTGGTCAGGCAGGGCGGGTCATTGACTGACCTCTGTGTCACTTTGATACAAGCACAAAAGCTTCTTGTCATGTTGATCTCCTGCATTATCACTACTGCCACCTTGTGTCCATGTGGCTGAAAAACAGTCTGGATTCACTGTTGCGATGCAGAGGTTTGTTCTCAACTCCACTTTTAGCTCTCATGTCAGTCAGCTGCTTGAATAGATAACAGATTGTATGATGTCTCACGAGTATAAAACCAAGTAAGCCTTAGTGTAGCCAATAAATCCATGAAAACCATTAGCGAGCGGCTTGGGACCAAAGCATAGCCAACATACACAGCTTCCAAGAACGTCCAATAATATTCCAAGATATATCACTTCCAGTTTATATTTCTCACAGCCTCAAACTTCAAGCGATAGATCCTGGCTAATCTATGAACATCCTTTACAGCATTTTAGCTTTTCATTGTGTGTGTATGAATGTCTGAAAAGTAAAACTGCACTCTTATAAAAATGTGTTTATAGATCGTGTTTAGTGAGGGGCCACACCCAACCAGGGACAGGAGTTGAGAATTATCACTACACTCTGCACTGTCTGGGTCAAATCAATAAATACATAAAAAAAATAAAAAACATGCAGTCAGTTTTTCTGCAATTTTGCCAATACTATGAAGAGATACTAAGCCACTATCATCCTTTTGAAAGAATAGATATCCAATCTCTGTACAAAATGCATTTCGACCTTTTTTGTTTCATTCAGTTTCCTGCCGTGTGATAGGATCTGTCCCCACTTTCCCCCGTTTCTGTCCGTGTGACCTACGAGCTTTCAAATATCTTACTTTATATTTGGAGAGTCAGACACAGGCACATTTCTGTCCTGTCTGCACCTCCAGGGATTCATTTTAAAGGGTCATTAGCATGTATTAATGTCTTCTTCGCCTCCAGCGTCAAGTCAAACTCCAGCTCCAACACTCCAGAACTATCTATCTAATACATTTAACCCAAAAAATCTCAATGTGGCTTCAGCGGGGAGTCACGGAAAGATAAAACGTCAGGGGGAGAATCAATCTGACGCTCCACTAATTTGTGTGAGGAGTAAGACGCTGGGAGAGGACACAGCGAGGCCTGTGGAAAAACCATGGAGACTTGGGAATACTGAAAGACATGACAAGATATTTAAAAAGTTTGAATCTGTACGGACAAGTTAAGGGAACGTAGAACTCCCCTTAAGGCATGAATATTCATCACCGAATCAATAAGTCATGCTTTGCCATACAACAATAAGACTGAGTATATTTAATAATATCTGTGTCTTATTATGAAAAGTCTTGGATCAGAAATATCATCAATTTTTAAACACTACAGGAGTCCCACAAGGATCTGTTCTTGGCCCACTTACCATTTACATTGAATACAAATTACTACCCAGATGTGAACAATACGCAACATTATATATAGTGTACTGTATGTGGGAGAAAATGAAGACATTAGAAGAGACTTATTTTATGATTTTTCAAATTAACTATACACTAGGGATGTAACAATAACCAAAATATCGTGATATCTTAGTGTCAAAAGCATGGTTTTATAGCAGCAACAGCTTATAAACACAGGGAACTGCATATCCCATGATTCATTTCAGTGTAACATGAAGAAATGTTTTTTTATTTTTAATTCTTAGGATTATGACAGAAATAATTTGCACCAAAATCTTGTCAAGGTATTTTAAAAGCAAAAAAAGTGTCCCATCTACAATTAGATCAGCCTCTTCAAAATATTGTAATAAATATCGTACCGTGAGATGCATATCGTGACAATATTGACCCGTGACATTTGGATCTTGTTACATCCCTACCATACACTATAATTAACTTTTCATTACAAATGTGGAGCTACAATAAGAATATAACCATGGTTACAGGATTTTGCCTTCCTCAAGTACATGTATTTGCTTTCACACATTTAATGGTAGCACTTCTGTTAAATCTTTTTACTCAGAATTACTAATAGTTCAGGCACAGCACAACTTAGCTGCTTACAAACCTAAATTCAGACTTTGTTGGTGTTCAGTTGTGTGTACTGAATGTAAAACCTGGAACTTCTTTTTAAACATTCAATGAATCAAGTAAAAAATTGATGAAGCAATCAAGCTTTTGTTGTACCAAAACAATGGAGTGTTTATCTGCTCCAAGACATTTTTCACCGTGGTGCCAAAGGAAATCCGTCTGGCGGCTTCACAGACATGAAGGACTTTCAGAACAGTTTTGGTTAATGGTTGAAACACTACTTCGTCTAACAACCTTGGTTCGTGTGTATCCCTTTTAAATAATAATCACACACCACTAAACGTGTGACCTGCTCTCAGATCTCAATGACAAATCTCAATGACGGCGAACGCAAATTTCATCACTTTTTTTTTTCGTTTCTGTCCATAAAGCTTGACGCCACATTTCCTGGTGGAAATCTGCACCCTCAGCACAGCACCAAACAGTAGCTCACCTCCGTCTACAGTAAGTCAACTGCATCTTTATTCCAGAAATCAGGCCCATTAATTATTCATAGAGCCACATTAATATTTCAGTCATAAGCAGTCGTATTTCTGTCCTGCCTGTAAGACTAAATCATTAATGTCAGGCGGAACTCTTAAGAACAACAGTAGACTTGTGTGTGTGGCGTGTGTGCAGACTGTGTGGCGTGTGTGTGCTCGAGTGTGTAGCGGATGTAAGCTCGTATGTGTGGAGTGTGTGTTGGTGTGCAGCGTGTGTGTAGTGTGTGTGGCCTGTGTGTGTAGCGTGTGTGCGGCGTGCAGACATGAGAGCCGTGGTTGGTCCCTTGGCCGTCAGCGCTTTTCGATCACATCTCACTCCACAATCCCCCAAATCACTTCTGCAACACTGATTTAGCGCAGGGCCAGAGCACTCAGTGGCGCTGATTAAAAGGAAATTAGTGAGGTTATTTTTAAAGCGCATCATCAGTCCAGACTTATCTCCAGGCAAGTCCTTCATTAGGAAGTTCTCCTACGTCCCGCTGAAGAGGCGGTTTTGTATTAGGCTGTACTAAAGATTACTGCAAGTTCACAGAACTTTGATGCTCTGCTCTTATCAATGGTTAAATAAATGGAAAACTGAACTGCTCTTTATGTTTTCTCCGACTGAGATCTTATAATTTTTAATCCTTATACTGAAAAGAAAGTTGAGAATGACCCAATGATTCTGAGTTGTAAAACATAGGCTTGTTTGTTACCTATAAGAACACTCAGCACCTTCACTCTTCACTAAGGGCCTGTTTACACAAGATGCTTGCAGGTAAAAACAACAAAATATTTTATCAAAAGTACCTTTCGTTTAGATGGTGACAACATTTTTGGGGCTTAAAAACGCAAAAATCTGAGACCACCCTCCAGAGTGGAAAAGTTCTGCTCACGTGGCATACGCATCTACATCACATATATACAGTACACAGAAACAAACATGTCGGATCATTTCCATGCGTCGGACCTTCAAGCTGCTGTGACAGCTCTAATAAACTTACAGGAGGCATCCCAACAAATGTACAGAATATGCAGAGATACTATTAGTGAACAGAGAAGGATCTGCAATTACCTCTGTCAAATTCTGGATGCACCAGTTCGTCCAGGCGAGCCAGACGGATATGAACGAGACCTAGAGAACCAGTCGATGATGAGATAACTTTGTGGAAGGAATAGCTGATGAAAATGCATGGAGTGAAAACTTCCGTATGTCAAAAGACGAGCTTGTTGCTTTAAGTACATGCATACCCAATTGAATACCACACGCTTTTGCATCACCGTATGTACACAGATTTCCTCCTGAAAATGCTCATCTAAACGCGGAATAAAAAGTGAAGATGTGATGCCACTTTTGCATCTTCTGTTCAGACCGTCATCATATAAACACAGTCTACTGGTTCCTTACTATTCAAACTAGGAGTGTGTGTTAAATATTAGAATAGAATACTGTCAAGTGTTCAGAAAATATTTCCTCAGAATTTCCATACTTCTAAACTATAATTCTCTACAGACACATGAAGACACTGGCGCACTTTGCATGGTCCTTTGTCAGGCGTGAAAGGCCACATCATAAAAGTAAATATGTCAGAAGTCTTCACTGTAACGTTCCAGAGAGAGGCTTTTACGAGGGCTGTAGCAGCTAGCAATCAAGCCGTCAATCAGACCTGAGTCAGTTGCCTAACAAAGATATAGCGTCTATTCATGCATAGCAGGACCTCAAACACGAAAAAGGACAATATAATTAAAACTGTGACCGCAAAACACAGACACTACAAGATCACTGTCCATCAAAATGGAGTCGATGGCAAAATAAGAGGAAGGAAACTGGAGCTTCAGCTAAACTCTCTCCCTTTTACTTTTTTAACTCCCCAGAGCAGCAAAACCACCAGCTTCCTTAGGGCCTGTTTACACGAGAACACTTGCGGGTAAAAACAACAAAATATTTTATCGGAAGTGCCTTTCGTTTAGATGGTGATGCCATTTTGGGGGCTTAAAAACGCAAAAATCTGAAACCACCCTCCAGAGTGGAAAAGTTGAATACGCTCTCCCATAGCGTTTCCATCTACACTGCCCAGGACACAAAACTCTGGTCAAATCTGTTCACATCACATACGTGTTTACGCCACATATTTACAGTACACAGAAACAAACGTTGAATGGCATGCATACCCAGTCAAATTCCTCCCGAAAACGCTTGTCTAAACACGAAATAAAAAGTGAAGACGCGACAACACTTTTGCGTCTTCTCTTCAGACTGGTATCATATAAACGTAGTCTTAGGTTACATTTACACTGAAACAAATCACCTTGTCACTGTATCGGAAACGATTTGGGTCCAGATACGTCGTTTCTGTGTTCACAAGCCTTCCCTATCCACACAGCTTTGAGCATATTTGTTTAGGTTTTACAGAAAGGAAACGTAAAACCAAGTGTCTAATTTGCATAGACTAAGCGCTCAAAAAACAGCTTACTTCTTGTGCGCTGATGCGGTTCAGCTTCTGTCGGACTTAAAAAGGACACGACTCAGTGAAATATGAGTGTTTTTTATGTGACAAAGGGGTGTTCTCCTAATGGCGAGTCTGTTCTCTGTAAGTAGTTTCTAGCTAGGCTGTTTCCCTTTTGTCTATGGTTTCTTTAGACTGTTTTCCACAATAGCGTCACATGACCGATGCCACAAACCCAGTGAGTCGAGAAGGTGCAAATCACAATGACGTGGTCGAAAAAGGACAGCAACTAGAGCTCCTACGTCTGCGTATCAACGTTTTCAGGCGTCCACACAGTGCCCGATCGAATTCATGGAAGCTGGCGGCACCAGATTGTTCCGTCTCTGGAGCCATTTTCCTTCGGATTAGTGTGGACGAACACTACATCCACAACGAAAACGACTCAAATATGTACTAGTGTGGATGGGGCCTTAGTCGTCACCTTCTGCTATGGAACAACAGATTCACATGAGTCACAAATCACAAATAAAAAAACACATTAAATTAGAACACCGCAAGCAGTCACGCACTATTTTATAAACATGCAAATCTTCATGCATTGAATTTAAATCACATTCCTTGCTGCACACTGCGTCCTCTTCTACAGCCAGGCTTGAGTTATTTGTCCTCGCTTTCATCACATTGTCTGCACAGGTGTTCGGGAGCCAGAGTTTCACCAAAGTATTCATCATAATTTATGTTGAAATACAACTGAACACTACAATAGTTTGTTGTCTTGAAAGTTATTTTAAGCAATTAGGGATTCAGAGAAAACAAAAGCGAGTGCACAGCAGGAGCGTATGTAAAAACACTCTGTCAGAGGTGAATGAGACAGGCCTGTCAGCACCTGAAAGCCTGCGCCGCGTCACTAATACAAAAACCCGAGGAATCTCTCTCTTCACTGCTCCTCTCGCATTGTCATCTGTATTCACTGACCAGAATGGATGAGCGTAATAGCTGGTAAAATGGTCCCAACTGTCAGCGAGCAAATGACTTTCAATTCGGCGCGGCGCCATCAAGCAGTGAAAAAGCAGTGACATGTAAATAGGAGAGACAAAAAGACATGTAAATAGGAGAGACAAAAGAAAAAGAAAGGCACTTACACGGAAGTCATTGACATGTAAATAGTGACAAAGGCGAGGCGCGAGAAGAGACATTTAGAGGCAGAAAAACAAATGAGACAGAACGCTTTCGGAGCTGTGCGGAGTAATGGGGCCGATTCACATTCAGGTATGTCGGTTTCAACGAGGGGCGGACCTGCAGTGTGATTAATACCAGTTTGAATAATGCTTTACTAAATATATGAGAGGAAATGACTTTGGGTTTGGTTCAGTCAGCCCGTTGTTGTTGTGTGATGGGAATTGTGAGGGTTTGATGATGCATTTGTCAAAGTATAATTCTATATTTGTTTTATACACATTAGCAGTGGTGGAACGTAATGAAGTAAAAGTAGTAAAGCATTGTACATAACCTCTTAACGCTGACCGTCACAAATACACGACAGACTATTTGGATCAAGACATAAGCTGAGATAGCGACTGCTTTCCCCCATGCCCCTTCCTAGGAACCTTTGGCAAGCGCTTGTTTCTAGTCAATATACCCAAGTTTATATTTAGTTTTTTGTTTTTTCTATAGTCAAATTAATAATCTCAACTTAATTTACCATCTACTTAAAGGCAAAAACACACACAAAACATTTTTATATTCATCTATATAAAGGGTGTTAAAGGGTTTTAAGTATATATTTAGGTATCTCTACAGTGGATACTTTTTACTTTTACTTCACTAGATTTGAGAGCAGTGTTTCATTTTTAGATTTGAGAGCAGTGTTTCATTTTTGAACAGAACTGAAAAGTAAGAGTTTTTTTTTATTACTGTCTGAGACTGAGGGGTTTATTTTTAAAATGTTCATAGTTTGAGCGAGCAAACCAAAGAATCTACAAAGAGAAACAGCTAGGAAAAATAAAAAAAAATGATAAATTCAGTTGTTTCTGTTGAACAAAATTCAGCACAAATCTGCATCAACATCGCTACATTTGAAGGTTTCTCAAAATCAGCCCAAAATATGTTTACTTTTTACTCTTAAAGTAAATTTTTAAACAGATAGTTTAATACTTTTACTTAAAGATGCATTGTGTTTACATTTTTGATGCCTTTCTCCATTGAGATGTCATTGTTTTTTTCTGGAATGTTTCACAGTATGGCATTAAACCTTTCTATCTATAACCAGATCAAATTACAGGTCAGATCTGTGGAGAGGCAACCTCACTCACAGTCAGAATGCCTGTTTTTCTAGGTATTTTTGAGCAATAAAACCATCTGTAATTGAATAAATGTAAGGTAGAGCTGTTTAATGTCATACTGCGGAACATTCCAGGCAGAGCAATGACATGTTAATAGAAAAAGCAAGTGATGGAGCCCTAACCAAAAAGTTATAGTGCACCTTTAAGTAGATTTTTATGTGATACTTTTACTTCTAATAGCTGTACTTTTACTTAAGTAACATAAGTGAGTACTTCTTCCACCACTGCACATTAGTCATTTGCGTGTGACTAAAGGTAAAGAAAGGTACAGTAAGGTAAATCTCTGTAACATATTTAGAATAGTTTAGTTCAGTGTGTGAAGGATCATTGTCTCACTTGTTTTTCTTTTTTCTGACAGTTCACACTCGATGCTGTGAGTGTAGGCGACTCTCCACAGTGGCAGTCATGTGATTTAAAGTGCGCATGACAGGTTCTGATCATTCTCTAGTTTTGTTTTCATTTGGTGAGATAATTGAAAATATAAATTATAGTTTTACACCAATCAAGAAGCAATTTGGGAAGAAAAGATACAAAAAATATAAAGTACAGAGTTCCATTTTGGTATCACACAAGGAAGAATTCTGTCTGAAATTTATGCACAATTTACACACATTTTTTCTAACATTTTAAATATTGCCAAAAAAATATATATAATTGCATTTGTCATAGAATAATTTCTGTACATTAGAGGAGTTTTGTAATGGTTATGGAGTCTTGTCACGATTTACAACCAGAAGTAAAACTTGAAACCTAAAAAAAAAAGTCCAAAGTGTAAAAAAATGTAGTAGAGTCTTCTATATAATGATCTTAACTTTGTTTTAGTGAAACGAGTGGTCTAGCGGCGCATGTAAAATGAAATCTAATCTACAAATTTCACTTCTACATGTAAAAAGATCAAATGGGGCTTATAACTCCATTTTCACACCCACATGTGGTTTTAAGAGTCTAGATTGTTTTTTTTATTCAAAGAAAACACATTATGATTTTTCATGTACTTTGTATTATGACTTTGTTATAAAAATGGGTACATCGAGTTCCTGTTTAAACCGCAGCAGTATTAGTGGTAATTCACAAGAGCGAGCTGTGGATTTTCATTCACATATTTTTATTTCCTTTTCACATGTACTGTAAGTAAAATGTCAGATTTATCCATCTGTTTCTCTGCCTTAATGGTTTTGCCTTGTTGATCTATTTTCTCTTAAAAAACTGCATCTCATGTTGATCTGTTTATTTCATGTTTGTGTCTGTCCTGATTTATGTGAAGTGTCTTTGAGTGTCATGAAAAGCACTATAGAAGTGATATCATTATCTATTATAAAATTGACATTTATGACACAGAGTCGGTCTGAATTTTGTCTAAATAATCGTAGAGCAGTGGGCAGAGATTTGAGCTAGAGGTGAAAACAAAAAAATTCAGAACATTCAAACCTCAAATGGATCATAGGATTGAGTAATAGGATGAGTCAAACATGCATGAATCAATCAAAATACAACTGAGAGTTAAAAGTGAAACATGAAGAAATAGAGTTATAACATGGTTAAAACCTCATTTAATGTCTGATATCATGAGTTTCTGGTCGCTGTATAAGAGAAGAGGTGAGGACCGCAAGAGTGTTTTCTGACGGTTTATATAAGCACACAGAACTCTGGCTCTACTGCCGACATGCAACGACAGAGAGAGTGAGTCTCAGCAACGGACAGTTTTATACACTGTGGTGGACAACAGGTGTGAGGTTCATGTCAAACAGAGTGATCAATACATGGTCAGGCAACAACTGTAGTCATGAAACTGTACTGTGACAACTTAACTTTGGCAACAACAAATGGTCTAATAAATATTCCTATTTAGGACATAACAGACTTATTCTCATACTCCTTACATGAAGCTTGTTTGTCCTCAACTAACTTTAAAAAACATGCCATCAATGTGCATCCTTTAATAAACAAACAAAATAAAAAACATTGTAGATTTTTGGAAATTGTTTTCAATTAGGCTACATTCAGACTGCAGCCTGAAGTGACCCAAATCCGATTTTTTTGCCCCTATGTGACCTGTATCTGATCTTTTAATGACAGTCTGAACAACACAGATCTGATTTTTTCAAATGTGACCCAGGCCACTTGGATATGTGCTCCAACATATACACACCCATACATATCCGATCTTTTGACATGCGACTTCAGTCTAAAGATCCAAGGTGCATGCTGGCCAGCTACTGTGCGGTAACAAGCACCTGTTGTGAGCCAATACAGTCCAATGCCGACACATTTCTTCACTGAAATAGGCCACCGAAGACATGTTCCCTCCTGCAAGAGTGGTACAAGTAGGCGCTCACAAATGCACACAAACATTCTCTGACCTCTCGTCATATGAAAATTGTGTATGAACTCTGGGTCAGTGAAGTAGCTAAGCACAGAGCATTCCCACCAATTTTGCGAGTTTTGAGACTCCGAACCCACACGTTCCTGCCTCACAAAACGTCATGGCCAAAAACCTCGTCAGTCTCCTCCTTAAAACAAATAAGCTGTACATGTTTTGGCTCCGGTACGACAGCAACTTTAAAATCGCCAGGTGCTCAATGCTCGCGTCCATGTTTGGGCATGCGGGACACTTTTGGGATGTTTAAAGTTCACACTGGTTGCATTTAATTGGAAATGTGAACGACCTTGCAAAAAAAATCATATTTCACAAAAAAATCTGAATCCGAATCCTTAGAGACCGCAATCTCAACTTCGGCTTAAGCTCACAGTTAGAGTGTTTGTCCGCTGATCTGAAAGTTGATGGTTCGAATCCCGCTGTTGACAAAAACATCACAGGTTGGCAGAGCAAGTCTAGTTCTCACAGATGTATACTGTCATTATGTCCTTGGGCAAGACACTTAACTCAAATCATCCACAGTGTACATCAATGTGTGTGACCATGTATGATTTGTGGGAAAAAATGCATAGCACACTCGGTAGGCCGATGTCCAAAAGCTTTTTTATTAACAAAATAACTTTTCAGCAAAAAAAAAGCCTTCATCAAACATTTTTCTTGTCTTGAACCACAGCACACAAAATGGTTGCCAGCCCAGGTGCCCATACACCCCTTCAATGAAAGGGGATCCCAAAGTGAGGTCACCCAGTGAGTTCAGCCCACTCTACAACAAGAAACAACAGTTTAGATGTTTAGATATTTACATAAAAAACATTTTATAAAATACAGAAATAGTTTACGTCTCACAAAAAAAACATCTTAAATCAAACTCCACATTCAGTCCATGAGGAGCTAGAGTCATGTATGATTTGTACCACATAAACATCTGAAAGCACTGACTACATCCTCAAATCCTCCCCTTGAGTCTTTCCAGCCCTGCTCCACACTGCACCTGTGTGAGACCCGGCCGTACATGAGCAGCATTACAACCTTCCCTTTGCCCCTAAATGCCCTCCCTGCCGCACCGGGCCCCCTGCTGCGTCCGGGTCCTCCGTCTGGGTCCCCCCGCCGCTGCGTACGCCGTGACAGGGAGCAACCGGCTTCCACTGGGATCTAATCAAACGTGAGGGCCCGTGCCGCTACAGCCTGATAGAGAGGCGCTTTAAGAGAACAGCTCAGCCAGGTCTCATCCATCAAGCCCCAACCAAGCAAAGAGCGAGCGGGCACACGGCTGGCAGTGATGGAGGACCCCTGCACATGCGCACGCCCCCCTGAATACCACCAATATACAGTATGGGAGGGGATAACAGTATTACACACGCTTTAAGTCAGACTTTAAAATGAGTTATAGCTGACAGTGTGGCTATCTGATTTCTCTAGCCCTGACAAGTCTTCTAACGCACTTATTTGACATGAGATGAAGCTTTCAGGAGAAGTGCAGCCTCCGCGCAGAGTACATAGCGGAGTTTACTCAGTTTGAATGTCTTATCACGGGTGGAAAGCTATCAGTCAGCGTCCAACTCACTGGTGGCCAAGTGGAGGCAAGCTAACATTAAAGACTGTTGATTTATGGAGATGTGTTTTAACCAGTGAAGCCTCGCGATGTAATGGCCATAAGTGCACATTACTTTAAAAATAGTTTGGCAGAATAAGCATTAGAGGAGCAAGTGCAAAAAGAGTTACAACCTGACTGCGTTTTATAACACAAACTACAGCTGCAGGGCCTCTAAGCTCAGAGCAATGTTGTAATGCTGTATCCAGATAAAAAATAAATATTCATATACAGTAACAAAATCATATTTACTTGCCCCTTTGTATTTATACTCCAGACAAAGCAATAACATCACTCAAGACAAGAAAGAAGTAGACGCTGCAAAGATAAGTTACCTTTAAGACACCAGTAAACAAAATCCAACATAGATACTTTGCACTGTCAGGTCATAACATCTGATTTATAATACGAAGTTAATGTAAAATAATGCACAAAATTTAGGATAGACACAGAAAAATAGGCTCAGGAAAGTTATATCTGAGCAATGCAAGAAACACAAATGTTCAAATAATTTAATATGATCAAAATAAAGCTTGTAGACTTACTTACATAAATCAGAGTACTTCAGTAAAAAAATATGACTCAAGTAGGAGCATCTGCCCTACAAAGGCAATAGGTAGCGACATCATATTCAGTTAAAAATGAGTTTTTCGGACTATAAGTCACACTTTTTTCATGGTTAGGATGGTCCTGCGACTTATAAACCAGTGTGACTTATATATTAAATTTTTACACTGACAGCCATGAGAGGGCGCTCTAGGCTTGTGTGTCAGTATCTGCTGCTCCTATTACTCCTGTACCACTGTCATGTCGCTCTACTGTGCATGTCTCCTGCAGAAAGAGCCTCTGTCCTGTCTGTATCATGTCAGTCGATCACACCATTACTTCTGTAACTCTGAACATTTTACATTTAATCAAACTGAGACAACTGAGAAGACTGAACACAAATGTCCCCCCCAAAAAAAATCATATTTTGCAGAGTACAAGCTGCAAGTAGTGAAATATTCAGCCGAAAATGGTAATCGAGCAGCAGAAAGAAAGTTTGAAGTGAGCGAGAAACTTATGACAACCAGGAGGATGCACCATGCAATTTTCCTGGAAATCATTGGATGAATTGACAAAGCCTGGACTTCAGTGACACCAAAACCATCCTGTCGGGATTCAGAAAGGCCAAAATAATTCTAACTGGAACTGATGCTGAGTCTGACGACAGATACACAGAAGAGGAAGCGGCGCTCCGTTTACCTCTGGAGGTTGTGGAGTTGCTCAGAAGAATTCAGTGGATTTAGATAAACTTGTTCTGTTCTGTTGTTTATGCTCTAATTATCTGAATAAGTGTTCATATGTGATGTTAACAGTCTGTTGTTCTCTATTCTGTTATTTTTACTATAACTTGTCTTTCAAGATGAAATGTTGGTTCCTGGTCTCTAATTTTATAAAATAAATTTGCTCAAAAAAGTGTCCGTAGTCCATTGCGACCTTATAGTACGAAAAATACGGTACTGTCATTTTGGGGGTATTTGAGACCTCTTTTATCATGTGAATAAATAGCGAGAAAAATATTGAGCTCAGAATTGACTTTTGACCCTTATTTGAGAGGAGTCGTGCAAAGGCAAAGACAGTAACGACACTGTTACTGCTTTTTGCCTTTGCACAACTCCTTATTTTTGACACATGATACAAAGGCAGAGTACAGGAAATGCCAAATAAGGGTCAAAGGTCAATTTTGAGCTCAATATTTTTTGCATATATTTTATGAATATTTCTTTATTATAGCAACTAGTTGTCAAATTTTGGGAGCCCTACTTAATATACTTTTGTCTGGACAAAACAGAAACTTTGAAGTAATTTTTCTCAGTTTCACACTCTGCTTCTCTGGTTGTTAAGGTCTTTTGCCTTTGTAGGGCAGTGTGATGCTAAAAAGTATTAAATCTATTAAAGGGCGCATATAACACTACCATAACAAGCCCTGCATATTTAAAGTGTGTTCTTTCTTCAAACTCTACCTTGTGATGTCATGCAGTGATACAGGAAGTGCTCCACTGTGTTTTTAAACGTTGCCAATCTCTGCTGAACAAAACGTAAAAGGAGCTGTTAACTTTAAAACTACTGCTTCGTGACATCATCAGGTGAAACAGAGCATGTTGAGTTTTGGAGATGTAGACAGATGAATAAAGAATTACTCAAACATGTGAATGAAACAAAACACAACTCCATGTTTTTGAGGAGGTAAAAACATTCTCACAAGAGTCCATTTTGCTTAATATAGGTCCTTTAAATGTGACTCACTACCACCGCCCACCTCTGGTCCCAAGCATCCATCTCACTCCGTAGTCACTTCCTCCTCTGGGACAGTGGGCAGCCTGGATCAGCACCTTCTCCAGTCGGGGGAGGAGCCATCACTGGGACTTGACCTTGGCTCGACCTTCCCTTTGCATCAATTTTGAAAGACAAACATTGATTTTGTATTTTGTGGTGTTTTTGTATTGAACTCGATGGGTGCCAGGCGTCTGGGAGCCAATTTATTTCTGCATGTCCACGTCAGCGTTCCCCACGTCTCTTAGCAACCTCTGTCTCCGTAATTAAGTATAGTGCGAATGCCTTCTGCAGTAAGTCTATATGTTTTATAATGATAAATGTTAGACTAATAGACTAATTAAAATATTTTTAATTAATTAGTTGGAAAAGGAGGATAAGAAAAGTTAGTTTTAAAAGTCGTATGTTACACAAATTTGATTTTTGTGAACTTTAAGTCAAGTTACCTCTTTAAAAGCAAACCTGGAGTTGTGTTTTGTGTCATTCACACATTTGATTAGTCCTTTATTATTAGTCTGTGTACATTTCCAAAGCTCAGAAATGCTCTATTCCACCTTGTGATGTCATTAAGTGGTAGTTTTCAAGTTATGGGCTACCTTTTACTTTTAGTTCAGTAGAGTTTGGCAATTCCAGGGCTGAAATTATCCAAATGATTCAAGTGAAAATAGAAGTGTATGGAGTTTAAAAACACTTTGGAGCACTTCCGGTATTACCACATGACATCACAATGTAGAACAGAGTGTTTTTTGAGTGAAGAACTCAGCCTAAATATGCCAGGTTTTTGTGTTAAACATGTGCGAATGAAACAAAACACAACTCCAGATGCATTTTTGATGAGAAAATATTATAACATAGATCAGAAAATAATGTAATCTGAGCTCTTTAAATCCACTTTTTGTAATTAGGTGTATAACTGAGTGTATGAGAAAGTATTTAATTATGTAACAAACTGGTATGCTTCTTAATCAGTCTGCTCTGTGTGGATTTATGAGTCAGCAAATGTGCTCCACCAAGTCAAGTCTGTCCTATGGCAAGTTCACCCCACATGAACTTTAAAAGTGAGCATTTTTCTGAGGAAAGCGGTGAGGGAGATCATAGCAAGATTATAATGAATAGATGGGAATTTGAAAAGCAAGAAAACCCAGGGGGAAGCATAGAGGAGAGAGAAATGAAATGAACATCTGATAAGGATCAAATGATGTGTGGAGTTGAAAAATAGGAGCCGCGATGGGGAGGTGTGCATGGCTGCTTCCTGTTGCTTTATCGGAACAAACAGCAGGCCTCCGAGGTCAGTGCCTAATCACAGTGGAGGTTAGATTGTATCGCTCTATCTCCCAAGTCCCCTCCTATCTCTATCTCCACATCTCAGCTCTCTGATGCGCTTCAGGACCGAGGCTTCTCACATCAGGGAAGTCATTTCGAGGCTCTCACTCCAGAAAGCGTCCATAGAGAGGATTTGTCCAAAGAAAAGCGGCTGGTTTTCATGTTTGAACCGTAGACAGTGAAAAAGAGCACCTTTGTCTCTGTTTACTTTCATTTAATTTCATGTTAATTTATCAATAATCAACTAAACTACAAAATACAACTGTGAACTTTTGTTTTAAACACATAAAATCACCAAGACCAGAGGTAAGTAAATAAAAATGACAGACACTTAAAATATGTAATTAAAATGTATTGAAGGACTAAAAAAAAGTGGACAAGTGAAAATGTAAAAAAATAAAATAAAATTCTACAAAAATGCCAAGTGGTGAATAACATGATAAAAATGGCCAAAATTAATCAAATACTAAAATAAGAATAAAACCTTGCAGCCCCTGAGCGGAGGAACCAGGTCCTCAAAACTAAAAATAAATGTTACAAATCAACCAAACAAGGACGACTCGAGAGGGGGCAGCCCCACCCAGAACAAAATGGAAAGTGCTACCTCGCAATCACATGAAAATAACTTAAAACCCAAAGTGCAAGCACAAAAGTATGGGCTAAACCCCTCCCAAGTGCGACTTAAACCAACTAGAACTAAAAGCTAAAATCCCAGGGATGCAACAATAAAAAACATGTTTATTTAAAGGTGCAGGAGAGCTAAAATATATTATAACTTTTAACAATATACAATAAATCAAACCCAAAAAACAAAACCGTAAAGCGAAACAGTAGCAGACGAAATCCTACAATAAAAGGACAGACCAGTGTTAAAAACAAAGATTAAAACTATGTTCAAACCTTGATTTAAAAGCTGCCTGTCCTGCCTTAAAAGCTCCAACACTCAGGGGAGGTTGAGGAGTCCCACAGGTTGGCGGTGTGATTCCAGCTCTCACAGATGAATGCTGTTGTTGTGTCCTTGGGCAAGACACTTAACCCACCTCTCCCCTATTGTCTGTGTTCACTCGTATATGAATGTGTGTGTGAATGTGTGAGTGGGTCCTTGTAAAGCGCTTTGAGTCTTGAAGGTGGGAAAATGTTGTGTGACCATTTTATGTATCTGTGCTTTACTACTAAGTACATCTTAAAGTGGATATGTTTTACTTTTACTTTTGACTATATTTGAGAGCGGGTATTTGTACTTTCTGCTCCACCACATTTTTGAACAGCTCTGAAAAGTAAAATTGTTTTTTGTTATTGTTTGAGACCTGCTGAAATGGCAGAGGGTTTATTTTTAACACATTCTAGTTTGAGCAAAGAAAAATATAACACCACTACATTATACTTTTACTTAAAAACTGATATTACCCTGCTCTACATGTTGCTGGTGTTTTTATTTTGCTATTTTTGTCCGTTAATAAATTCCTTCCCCTAATCTGCTAATATGGACCTGGCTCCAAATTCACTTCTATAACTGGGTCCGGTCAAGCGGTAATGGAGGGAAACAGGGGCAGATTTTTACATTTAAATAGCTCTTATTCAGAAACTAGAGGGACTATTGAAATAAGTAATGTATTAGAATATTAGAAACACTCCAACAGGGTAAAGTTAAACCTGCGATATTCTTTCAAGTTGTTGACAAAAAATGTAAAACTCATGTCGGTAACGGAGGGAATGAAATGTGCAGCAGTTTTTGGGCAATAAATACAAACAGCGATAACTACCGGTTCTCACTTACAAATCCTTAACAAACTGGTTTGAATATTTGTGTAATATAGTTTTCTACCATATGGTACAAGATTAGGTTGAAAAACCTCTTACTTTTTGAGCAATGAGATTTTTATTAAGAAACGTCATGGTAACGGAGGGAAAAGTAACAGAGGGAAAATTGTGCAAGCAAGTAGAAGGTGCATGATTTTACATCATTTGTCATCTTTTTTCTTCCGAATACTTTAATATTACTTCAAAATGAAAGGAAACTATTTCTATAAAATATGTCAGTCCTTTCAAGCTAATTTTTATCATTTTAAATACTTTTTTTTTTTTTAAATCATGTACCTTCAGCAACAGTTCAAAGATCGAATAACACAAGATATGATGAAATACATCAATTTATTTACATGATTTGCAGGTCTTTGAAATTTGGGCAATAATTTTTGTTCCATGTTTCATACATGGTCTGTTTAAAACATATGTAACTTTAGAACCAAAAATGGTACAGAAAAAAGGTAAACAGTTTCATAAACTAGAGTACATATGTTATCTGTTGAAAACATTTATATATCAGATGCATAAACTTGAATTTTTGGCCTTGCTGTTTACTTCTGCCTGACCGGGCCCAACTGCTAGTCTCGGTGAGCTTCATTTGACTGGAGCTGAATGCTATGAGCAACATCACACTCCTTTAGTCCACTTCTTTATACTGTCTATAGTTTGAATCCCGTATTATAATAATGTGCGTGTTTGCTTAGTGTCTGTTTACTGTTTACTGCTTTGCTATATTCCAGCGAAGTAAACAGTGGCCACACAGTCCCACACAGATTCATTTAGTCACTTAATTAAATATGTGGGTGATTTTCTACAATTGAATTCCTCATTCCTCACAGATATGCCACATCAGTTAGCGGCGCAGAGGCTTGATGCAGTGGGGGGATGGGGGATCGCAATTTTCTGTTGCCCTTTTGAAATGATCCAAGAGCTTTAGAAATTAGCCCCGGCTGTAAAAGATTGTGTTTTTTTAACCACAGTGTTACTTTCAGGGCTGCTGTGTGTGTAAACCTAATTACTAACTCCTAATTGTCTTTAGATTCAGTTCAGCTTTAATTTCATTGCACGCGCACAGTACGACCAAGAACAGTTCAGCATAGTGGATAACCAGAGGCATATAAACACTCTGCGGTGACATCTTACTGGGGGTGTTCTACATGTACATCTATGGTGGAAGGTTTAGTAGTCACCATGGAGACAGAATGCACACATAAGCAAACAAAAAAAAAAGTCAGAAAATTCAAGAAAATGATACAAAATGGCTTTAACATACATACAAATATTTTCATTTTTTGTTTTCCAATTAAAAAAAAAAAAAAACAATGTGAAAATGACTGAAAAACTCTTTGATACAACTATCTAGCTCATCGTTTCCCAAACACTGGGTCAGATGCAGGTGGATTGCAAGAGATTTTTTGGGGGTCGCCTTGTCACCATCTGCATATAGGTCTGCAATATACATATACATACATCTCCACGCATCCCTGCTCCTCACTTTTTTGGCAGCACTGTCTTGCCTAACCAATTTTCTGTGGGAAAAACTGATTACTGTTTTTTCTTGTTTAAAACTTGAGTACCATATTTTTTGGACTATAAGGCGCACTTAAAATCCTTTAATTTTCTCATAAATCGAGAGTGCGCTTAGGTATTAATTTTGGTTGTGCTTACTGACCTCAAACCAACTTTCACATATATTCCACTGAGTCGTGTTCTTTAGTCCGACAGAAGCTGACTGCATCAGCACACAAGGAGCAATTTATAGTTTATGCAAATTAGCCATGTGGTTTTCAGTTTTGTTTCAGTAAAACGTAAACAAATGTGCACAAAGCTGCATCAAACACATTATTACTCAATGTATATTTGAGTCTTCTTTGTAGGAAAGAAAAAAGTCTCAAGTGTCGTCCGGTTGTTTCGCTTTATAATCTGGTGCGCCTTATAGTCCAAAAAAATATGATAATACTAATTGTTCAAGAGACACGATCACTCAGTCAGCAGTAAAATATCCTCATTAATGTTCAATAATGCTCAAATCCAACTTATTTTGTGATTTAGGTTTGTGACTTTTAAAATATGGGTCCCCAGAAAAAAAGTTTGGGATACACTGATCTTTCTTATGTGTGAGAGACTTTAACATCATCAAGGAGCTCAAGTGTTGTAGTTTCAGCTAAATCAGTTCTTAGATTAAAGTCTAACAAATATAGGGTGACCAGATGTCCCTATTTACTCAGGACAGTCCCAGTTTTGAGTCCTGTGTCCCCTGTCCCAGCAGATGTATCCAGAAGTATTGATTCATCCCAGTTTTAGACAAGAAATGTCCCAGGTGTCCCTAGTTTTCAGGATGGATGGATGAATATTGGCCAGTAGTAAACAGTGGAATATGTTGTCATTTGTTTTGTTAAAATACAGAAAACCGAGCTTCAAAATGACCATCAGGCAAAAAAATTGACCAATTGAAGTCCCTGTACACAGACCCACGGGTGATGTTTCTCGCTCTTTTCACATATTTATTTATACCAGCAACCATCCCAACCCAAGTCTGGTCCAGTTTTAGATTTTGATGATTTAGTCACCCTAACAAAAAACAAACAGTGATGCACTTCTCCATATCTGGCTCAAATGATCAGGCTCCTGTCTTCTATGAGGACAAAATCAAATATCAGTGTACAGAATAACATTGTGTAACTTCAGTAGTTGAGTTTATTCAAAAACTGCAAAGATATTTTTCACTCACAGCATAAACAGAATCTGCAGAAAGAATGTGATGAGGGGAACCTATACAAATCCTACGCACAGACAATGTTAAATATGCAACCAGCGTAACACAGCGATACATTAAATATGCCCTTGCCTTATCGAATATAATGTACAGTTTAAGAATCTTTGCAGAAATCAGACCAAATAAATGTTTTACACCTATGTCATGTTAAAGATGCACTGTGTAACTTTTCTTGGGGAGGGTTTGTAAACTGCTTGTCTCCATGGAACTGTCTATCTCCATGAAGATAATCAGAAATAGGCCCAGATACAGTTCAGATCTACGGAGAGGCAACTCAGTGTATGTAAAGCCCAATTTATGGTCATGCGTCAAATTGTCTAACCAGGCTGCCTCTGCTCAATTTCATTTCTCTCCAGCGACTAGGTTAGGAATCGGAATACACAAGACACTTCGCAAAAACCCCGGAAGTGCGAGTCCGGAGACCAGCCAATCAGCAAAGAGTCATACATTATGTGTTGGCAAAGATTCCAGAGATCGAGGATTTAAAGTCGGAACAAGGAGAATGTTTGGTGAATTTTATCAAGGGGAAAGACATTATTGCGCATTACATACATCACGACCAAACAGCAGTGACTGGTTAAATAAAAAATGTACCCATCTACCATTGAGCGAACAAATTCTAATGCTTTCGAGACCAGATGTTTTCCACAAAGTGAAACCGGCTGATGAATAAGGCTACAAAAATAGGGACACCTGGGACATTTCTTGTAAAACTGGGACAAATCACTGGTTTTGGATACATCTTGCTGGGACAGGGGACACAGGGCTCAAAACTGGGACTGTCCCGGGTAAATAGGGATGTCTGGTCACCTTAAAATAAGTTGAGTAGCAAAATGAGTGGGGCAAATTCTGGAGGGTGTTATAATAAAATACAAATACAAAAATATCCAATCCTACCAGCATGATTTACGGGATTTGGGAAAAGCTTAATATAACACTTAGCCCCTTTAGCAGCGCATTACATACATCACGACCAAATAGCAGCGATTGGTTAAATAAAAAAAGTAGCCGCCTACTGTCCAGCAAACGAATTCCAACGCTGCGAGGTCAGACAGTTTCTACGAAGTGAAACCGGCTGATGAATCAGGCTACAAATCGTCTGCGTCTCGACACAAAAAGTCTGCATCACCGTGAACCCCCTCCATGAAGCGTCTGCATCGATCGACAAGCACCTCCGAAATTTTGTAACTACGGGTCAAACTGAATCAGACAGTGAGGGGAAGCGACACACACAATACGGACTGTGCTTGGTCCTCTCTACCTCTGCTTTAAATACATTTCCGGTACCCCGCATTCCTGCTTCATTTTGTAAACACGAACGCTGTTTTTAAATCCTCCTCTGAAGAATCAACCAGAGGAACATACTGATCAAAGAGGTGAGGAAATATAATCACCTCTACTCTTCCAAAAGCTACAAAGAGAGCCAAATGTCAAGTAATTCATGGAGGAAGATCGGCAAAAACCTCAGTCGTGACTCAGCTCCCCCCCAGCATTGTGGCGGTGAATTACTTTGCAGTGCATAGACCTCGACACAGATCCATAAAGCAAAACTGACGTCGGCAAGTTGACACAGAACTGTAATTTAATCTTAAGAATATCTGTTTTTCATTATATTTTTAAGCAGGTGGTGGACCCTTTACCATAAAAGTTACACAGTGCACCTTAAATGTGTTTTGATTTGATAATATGTTGTGAAAGCTGAGCATCTTGACATTATTGCTCTTACATCTCGTGTTTTCTCTAAACACATTAGTGACGTTTTAACAGTTTTAAGCGAAGGACAAACTGAGTGGAACAGAGTGCCACAGCAACATTTGGCCGGCCTGCTTCTCCTGGGCACAGTCCAGACTCTTAGACACGGGTGAGACGTGTGGGCATCTGTGCGTCTGTGTCACCGCAACATGAGAGAGAGAGAGTGTTGTGTGTGTGTGTGTGTGTGTGTGTGTGTGTCGGTGTGTGTGTGTCACCGCACCATGACAGTGTGTGTGTGTGTGTGTGTGTGTGTGTGTGTGTGTGTGTTTGTGTCACCGCACCATGACAGTTTGTGTGTGTGTGTGTTTGTCTCACTGTACCATGACAGTGTGTGTGTGTGTGTGTGTGTGTTTGTGTCACCGCACCATGACAGTGTGTGTGTGTGTGTGTGTGTGTGTGTGTTTGTGTCACCGCACCATGACATGTGTGTGTGTGTGTGTGTTTGTCTCACTGCACCATGACAGTGTGTGTGTGTGTGTGTGTGTGTGTGTGTGTGTGTGTTTGTGTCACCGCACCATGACAATGTGTGTGGTGTGTGTGTGTGTGTGTGTGTTTGTGTCACCGCACCATGACAGTGTGTGTGTGTGTGTGTGTTTGTGTCACCGCACCATGACTGTGTGTGTGTTTATGTGTGTGTTTGTGTGTGTGTCTGTGTTACCGCACCAGGACAGTGTGTGTGTGTGTGTGTGTTTGTGTGTGTGTCTGTGTTACCGCACCAGGACAGTGTGTGTGTGTGTGTGTGTGTTTGTGTGTGTGTCTGTGTCACCACAACATGACAGTGTGTGCGTGTGGGTGTGTGTGTTGTGTTTGTGTGTGTGCGCCTGTGTGCCTGTGTCACTGCACCATGAGGGAGACTGTGTGTGTGTGTCACCTCATCATGAGAGTGTGTGTCATGGACATACAATTAATAACATCTGATCTTATTGTTATGGTTATTATATAATTGTTATATATTATTATTACTTAATAACTTATTATAGATCCACGGTGTGTGTGCATGTGTGTGTGTGGGGTGTGTGTGTGTGCATGTGTGTGTGTGGGGTGTGTGTGTGTGTGCATGTGTGTTTCAAAAGAGTGCAAAGACAATACTTCTCCTTTAAGTATCATTATATCACCTGCCTAAAATAAAGGTGCACTCAGGCCTGTGTGTTGCATATGCGTGTGTGTGTGTGTGTGTGTGTGCGTGTGTGTGCGTGTGTGTGTGTGTGTGTGTGTATGTGTGTGTGGTCAGTGCAGTTTAGAGATTACTGCTTGAGGTGAGGCAAACTGACAACAGCTGCTGACAGGCTGGCCACATGACATTGATTTATTTTTGATTCTGGCCTAATACCCTTTCCTCAGCCCATAACTTACACACCCACGTGCACACACGAGTCGGGATGATTGATATAAAAGCTGTCATTCTCCCGCCGAGGCTGTCAGGCTTCTCTTATCTCCATGGCGACGCGGTGACAGGGCTCCATCCATCCCAAACGCTCTGACACACAGATACACAACACATGTAGGACACAGAGCAGCTCACCACATCATAATAATGACATTTTAAATATTTATTTGGGATTTGCCGGGTTTGGAGGACTATCTTTTCCCTTTAGGCCCATATTTTATTTTTTACAAATGTAGGTAACTTGAGCTGGTTTCTGCATGGATTTTAAAAGGAAATGGATGCCTCTCTTCACTTAAATTAGGGTAGATAAAATTCACCAGTCCAATTTTTTATTTTTTTTTAACAAATGTAGGCAATTTGAGCTGTCTGTGTCTGCATGATTTTTTTAAAGGTCCTATATTACACAAATAGTGAGCTTTAAGTCATGTTATAATGCTGTTAACTTATCAAAAACATACCTGGAGTTTTGTTTCATTCACACATGTTTGAGTAAACCTTTATTATTAGTCTGTGTACTTCTCCAAAGCTCAAAATGTGATGTCATGCAGTGGTTTTCAAGATAACAGCTCCTTTCACCTTAGATTCACCTCAAGATTGACAATTCCAAGACTGAAAGCATCCAAACAATTCTAGTGAAGGTGTGTGGAGTTTAAATACACTGTGAAGCACTTCCTGTATCACCACATGACATCACAAGGTGGAGTGTTTTCTGTTTGAGAAAAGAACTCTACAGAAACCTAAATATGCAGGATTTGTGTGTTAAACATGTGAAAGAAACAAAACACAACTCCAGGTCTGTTTTTGATGAGGAAACAACATTAACATAGATCAGAAAATAGAGTAATATGGCCGTTTAAAAATGTATACTTCTCTTTACTTAAATTAGACCAGTTAAAATTCCCCACTTCCCTATAATAATTATAGGTTTTAATTATATATTTTTGTAAACATTTGGTATTGGCATGAAACAGAATTTCACTATGGAACTTTTCTTGTAGAGTCGCCTGTCTTCGCTGTTGCCTGGAATGTTCTGCAGCATGGCATTAGACTTAAGATGTTACCAGGCTAAATTACAGGTCAGATTTGTGATTTTATATTTTTATTTTATTTTATTATTTTTTATTATTATTATTATTTTTTTTTTTTTACTGTTTTTTTTTTAATTTAATTTATTTATTATTTATTATTATTATTATTATTATTATTATTATTATTATATTATTATTATTATTATTATTATTATTATTATTATTATTGTTATTATTATTATTATTATTATTATTGCATTACACAAGTTTTGTAAGCACAGTATTATGTTAAAATTATTTCAACTTGTATGTACCTTATTGTTTTGTAAATGAGCAAGCGCAATTATTATAAACAAAATTGTGAATTATGGCAGTGAAATATGAGCAAGATAGATCTGTTTAATGCCATACTGTGCAACATTCTAGACCTAACATCTCCATGGTGACAAGATAATAAGGGACCTCCACTGGAAAGGTTAGAGTGCACATTTAAGAGTTGCTTGAACGAGATACAGTAGATTGTATGCATATATATTTTTTAAAAAAGATTTTAAAATAGATCCAAGCTGTTTTCTCAGGATCAACTCGCTCCAAATTACACCGGCCGCTTACACAGAACTCCTCTAAGATTTTATATCGAGTTGCTTCTTATTAAATCAACAGGTCTATTGTTTTTGAGACAAGAAAAACAAGAGAAGTGATGTCAAAATTGTACGTAACGCTTTTCTCCACTGTAAGCAACGTAACAATACCACCCTCTAGTGGACATGTTGTGAAACTACAACAAAAACCCAAGTACGATTGATTTTTGTTCAATCTCTTAATTTACCTGAAATCTCATAAAGACCAAAACAAGACAATAAAAAATATATGTAAGTGAAATATTAAGTGAAATATAAGTTAAATAGTTTAGTCTGCCATATGTAGTTAGATACAGTGTTAAATGGAATTGACTGTGAGGATTTTATGCCGTTTTAGTAGTTATTTTTGACCTTTCCCATTAAATTATATTATGCCAGGCCTATAGCCTAAAGCCTATAATCTCTTAAATGTGCACTAAGAAATTTGTGAGTGGTATGGATAAAGCAATAGCCTCAAACAAGAGAAACAGAGCAGTTATGCAAAAATGAATCATCTAAGTTAGTTCATTATCGTCTTCATTTGTAGGCGAACTTGTTACATACAATAACAGAAATAATAGGCTATTTGATTTAAGCACTTCACCACATCTTAAGCCTTTAAAAACAATGATTTAAAATGCTGAACCCACACGGCCTTAGGTTTGACCGTTATTGTTTGCATAGCTCTTAGCAAGGTCACTAGCAGCTCACACAAGTATCTGTGTTTGGCAAACACATTTGTATTGAGATTAGAGCACACCCTCTAGTCAAACTTTCAACAACTCAGCCACTTAGATCTTGTGCAAAGGAGGAATTTCTGAGCAATGGCTCCTGATAATATTGAGCTCCCAAGCTGATAAAATATAGGTTATATAGGCTGACCCACACAGAAACTCAGTCCAGGTCAAAGACCAATGTAACAAGTGACATTTCTGGAGTCTAGAGATGTTAAAACTTTGCCTGGAATGTTTCACAGTATGGCTTTAACATATCTTGTATTTATTCATTTACATACTTTTTGATGTAATTAAATACATTCTGTGTGACTTTGCCTTGCGTAATGAGAATTTAAATACAGTTTTCACAATATTAAGTTTTTGTGTAACATTCTGAGGAAAAGGAATACAATGATTAAACACAACAGTGAAATCCTTAATTTTCTTTTCGAAATTTCGACTGAATTAAATGATTTACTGTGGACAAAAAAAAATCTCACAATTATAATTTTTAGGTCTTGTTAACCAAACAATTTTGACATTTCTATTTGAATAATAATAATAATAATAATAATGGCCTAAAGTGAATTTTCCAGGACTTTGTGGCACCTACATGAGTAGAATTGAGCAGGACTAAAAATGAAATGTTAACCCTTTCCATTCACCTCATGGTTTGGTTTTATAGTTTATAAACATTCAAAATACTGTCAGTGCATTTATTGTCATCTATTTTAAACAAAAGGTGCACACGTTCGGAAATAATCATAATACCCTAATGATAATTTAACAGAACGCTGTAGCTGTGTGAAAGAGATACTGAACTTCCATGACTTTCCCTTTGAATTTACAAATTTCCATGACTTTTCCAGAATTTCCATGACTGTGGGAACTCTGATTTACATGCTTTTTGTTGCCATTAAATACATTCTATGTGACATTGCCTTGAGTAATATAGGAAAAAGATTACAATGATTAAACGCTGTTAATGAGTGAAATCCTTAATCTTCTTTTCATTTTAGGTTGACTTTTTTGGAGTATAAATTGATTTAAATGACTTACTGTGGATTAAAAAACTCTCACAATTACAAGCTTTAGGTCTTGTTAACCAAATAATCTTGACATTTCTATTTGAATATATTTTTTTTACATTTCTATTTGAATTCGAGGTGGATTTAAGAAAGACTGTCGCACATGAAGATCACAAAAGTCTGATACCATAAATAATATCCACTGCTCACATTTTTCCTAATTGTGTCTTGTGTAACAAAAGAGTTCCCAATTTGGCCAATGGCGACAACAAAAGCAAACAACTTCACAAAGGTAAATTAAACATAGCTGGATGCTTTTGACTTTGTGTGTGAGAGGTCTGTGGGCCCCTGCAGGCTGCATGAATAATTAACAGCGGGCCGGGGTGTTGTGTTACTCCGCCTCACTCTGCGCTGGGATACAACATTAGCTAACCCTATCTATGTGCATGCGGCTTTGCACTTGGCTACTTTTTCTACCATTTGATACCTGTAAAACCTCCCACTGCAGAAAGCTTATACATCCCCTATCAAAGTGACACTGCGGCTTCAAGTGCAATATTGAACAAGTCAGCCCACAAAACATGGATTTCCAGATCTTTGTTAAGCGTTTTTTGGTTTTCATGAGTAACCGTGTAATAAAATAAGTGACAATGGCGTCTGCAAACGTTTTTTTTTAATGCAGTATTAGTTTTTTTTTTACACTGTTCTATGTACAACATGGGACTCTTACAACAATCAATTTAGGGAATTTTATAACCTAGAAATAAAAATCTAAAAAAGGCAAATAAAGCTATCAAGTTTAAAAACTACAAGGACAAAAGAACTAAAGGGAAACAAATGTGTCAACTTAATACACAAAATGTAAAAGAAGGTTGACAAAATGAATGAAAGATAACAAAATACAAGACAAGCTCACAGTGAATACTGAGAAAAACCTGCTTCATCGAGACTCTGTTCATAGCTTAAGTGACTGATGTAAAAAACCTCTGATTCCCAGCTGTCTTTGAGGATGTTGAGGTGAAAATTCAAGTATGCAGTGAAGTCCTTTTAGTGTCAGCTGGGTTAGGTTATTCTCAGCCATTTTGACAGCTCACAGAGAATGAAAAGCTGAACCTGTGGGTGTAGAGTGCGTGTGTGTGTTTGGGTGGCCATGCACGCTCAAGTGTTGGATAATCTCTTTTCAGCCACTGAGGTACATTTGGCGAGAGATTGGAGCGCGTCTTTGCTGTGCTTGCCACCTCTGCTTGATCTGCATTAAGAATTAAGACATGGCATCTTAACGCTGGCAGCAAAGGAGACGAAAGAAGCTACGGAAACAAGCTTTAAACTGTGTGTACAAACTATTCATGTATGTCTATTTGTTCTAAAATTACTGCTTTTACATCAAGAATCATTCCCATTACAAAAGACATTTTATGTGAAACATTTTATGAACTATTTTACACCCTCATTCTAATCTGAAATAATTTACTCTCAAAAGTATTTACTCCAACAAGTCTTACCTCAGTTTAAATTAACACTTGAAATAAAACAAAAAAACAAGATAATGGCAATCTAATGACGCACTAATTAAAAAAATAAGAGTGTTACTGAGTGGATATTAAATGGCTTTAGTTTCAAGGCCATTTTGTTTTGGTTGTAACCACAGACCGTGTCTATCTTCTTTCGTACAGTCTATGGTTGTAACAGTCCACAGTATCCGTGGTAGATAATGCTTTCGATTAACTGATAAACACAAAAGAATGCAACAATAACCACAGTAAGAGGCCAGACCTGTTTTTGTGACTAGAAAGCAGTCACTGGTTGGCACTACTGTGTGAAAAACATTTCTTCATTACAAGACAATTCAAACTGAAATGAGGACCACCATGAATACTGTGGATCTGTGTGTCCTGTAACAGAACACAGCGATGCTAATCTGAGCTCAGAGATGGGAGTGTACTGCCATTACATCTGAGAAAAACAAAATAAATTATTCTTTTAAAGCATAGGTTAGAAAGACTTAACATTAAAATGCATTTGTACAGAAATAAATAGATTTCACCTTTATTTACAGTGTGCCATCTACTGATCTGAAACAGTGTTTAAGTTAAAAATTCTAAGGATTCCAGTTATACTTGTGAGGGTAGAAGATTGGCGCTCTGAACTTGCCTCCGCTGTGAGGGAACAAGAAGACATCAGGGAAGCTGTCAGAGAGAAAGTGCACACACTCTTTTCTCCCATGTGTTGTGTCCTCAGCAACTTTCCTAATTAGTTTTGTGGAGCTTTAGCTGCTGCTGTTAAGGTTTATTTTGTCTCACTCACACATCCACACAGACCTCACAATGCACTGCGTCCTACACGATAACATTTAGGAGGAGGCCTTTTGACGCAGAACTTTGAACTGCAGCTTTGTCTTCAAACTTTTTGCAAACCATTAAAGCGACGCTAGAGCAGTGTCTTTGGGCCACGTCCTCCTGCTCCTTGTGGCCGACTGAAGTATTAATTGCTCTTCTTTTCACTTTTTATGGAACCATTACGTTTGTGTTTGCCGTTGACCAGCGTTTCACTGTGGCAGTGTCCATTCATCTGACTCCCCTCTCCACTGGTAGCAGCTCCTCTCCTCTTCACGTGTGTGGTTTTGCCCCTCAGGACTCGGCTTATTCGAGACAGTGCAAAGACGAGCAGTGTCCCCGCGGCGGCCACAGTGAAGACCACGTCTAAGAGGAAGTACTGGTACACGGACACGTCATATACAGCAGCGCGCAGGTGACTGGCCCCATTGTGACGCAGGATGTAGCAGATCCAGTAAACAGCCCGGGTGACAGGGTGACCTGGCTGGTCCTTGTGAATGGTGGAGAGGAGGTGCGCCTGCTCGCGGTACCTGAAAGAGAGAGAGCTTTAGTTCACTCTGCTTTTCTACAAACCTGAGTGGGAGATGACGAGGCCAGACTGGAGCACATACTTGGAGTCTTTAATGACACTTGTGAGAGCGGTGTACAGGTCGTCTTCACTCATTGATTTCCAGTGCAGCATGATGCCCATTCCTTTAGCAGCTACTCGCGTCATGGTGTCGTAGTGGTCTCCAAACAGAGGGACCCCCACTACAGGGACCCCGTGGTACATGGCCTCGTAAATACTGTTGAGACCACCGTGACTCAGGAACGCTCTGGTGTTGGCATGGCCTGGACAGAGGAGTAACAGAAAGTGTGATGAAATTGTAAAAGTACCTGTTCTTCCACATTGCTGTGTCACAAAATGTGTCAACAAACAAAGGTGGGGCTGGCATGAACACTATTTATCTTAACAGGTGACCGCCAGGCTAAGTTACATATCAGATCTGTGCAGAGGCAATCCACAGTAACAAAGCATAATTTACAAGAATTTTTTTCCACCACAAAATTATATGGTGCACCTTTAAATATGATGTCACTGTAAAGTATAACCGTTTATAACTTAGAGGCTTATAAAAACAGTGTAAGACTTTAACTTGATGACATATCTTGTGCAACAATGATTTATTTTCACATGGATTACAAAATTAATGTGAAAGGTTGATTGTGCTGCACCTAATCTGAAACTACTCTAAAAACATATGAGCTATGTGTCATGACATGCAGCTGGACTGTTAAAATCAGGTTTGGTGAGACGTGTGGTGAAGTGTCAGGTAGGTTCAATTCCAGCAAAATAAACTGAAAAAGAACATCAGCAACTCTTCTATTTTCTTTTTTTTTTTTTTTTTTTGGAAAAACGGTAACGATGTGAGTACGAACGCACCTAAAAGGTCATTCTGAGGCATCCAGTCCACCAGCTTGGTGTTGTTGCCAAGGTTACGAGGTGGAACTCCAGAGAATCTGCAGAAAGAAAAACAGAAAAAGACGTTCATCATCAAGTCTTTCATCTTCTCCCTTTCGTTTGGGTTGTCACAGGAAACACATGGCATTTATTAGATTTATTAGAGATGTAACAATAACAGAAATATCTCAAAAGTATCGCAGTAATATCATGGGCCATAACAACATACTGAATTACAAGTCTCTTTGCTTATGTCTACGTATACAATGAACCTTGATCCATTTTAATGCACACTACATTAAGAATCTTAAGAATTTTAAATCTTAACTAAAGGGAATTTTAAAGACATTTTAAAAGGAAAAAGCACAATATTCACAATTGTGTTGGCATCCAGCAATAGCAGCAATAAATAAAATGCCTTCAGATGTGTATTGAGAAAACATTGTACCAAGAGATTTAGATATCGTTACATCCCTAGTACTTTAGTAGTTTTTTTGTAAAAGCAAACAGATATTTTGTTTAAAGATCGACCGATATGACTAAAACTAAATATTGGCCTGTGTTGGAGATTTTAGGTCAATAGCTAAATTCAGATTCACAGTTCAGATCTGTGGAGAGTAGGGCTGGGTATCATTAAGAAGTTGCTGATACGATACATATCTCGATACAGCACACTTTTGGTTCGATATGATATATTCCAAATTGATTCGATATGGTTCAGTAAAAAATAAAGGCTAAATCTTGGCTGTGATACTAAAAGTCTTTGTTAAACCACTTCTTGTACAAAGTTAAGATGAAACACAAACATTTTAAACCTGAAAACAGTGAAAATGTCAAATGTGTCGCATAAACGAGTTTCCTTTCACTAAACAAGCAACAAATCTGTAGCACTGTAACAAAAATAATTTTGTAAAATATACCAAAAAAATACTCCTGGCAATATATCGATACAGCAGCCCACGATATCAATACTGTATCATCACATGAAGCGATACGATATATTGATATTTTGATATTTTTGAACACGCCTAGTGCAGAGTCCTTATTCACATAACGAACTATTGTATTTTTGAGCAACAAAAACACCTGCAATGAATAAATGCTAGATGAATATGTTTAATACCATGGAATATTCCAGACAAAGCAATAACACATCCACGGAGATAAGCAGGTAGCAGATCCTCCACCGGAAAAGTTACACAGCGCACCTTGAAGCGAAATGACGTTTGCTGCAGTTACACACTAATAATATATTCACAGCATTCACAACTATATGAGGCACGTTTAGACACGACGGTCACAATAATGACTATACTGAGTAATCGTTATGAAATGAAAAATTAAACAATCATTTTTCAAGGTGGATATATATCACTTAACTTTTTATTGCATTAGTGGGAACATATTTGTACGATAAGATGAGAACTACAGAGAGTTGAATAATTAACATCTATGACTCATTATATTACACATGAACTTCCTCCTAAAGTGTGTCATTCTACTATTTATGTAATGCAATTAAACCATATTACACATTCAGAGTATTTTTTTTTTGGTTATAGTTCTATTTTGGGGTAATTGTGTCAGTGCCATAAATCATTTTCTGCATTGTCACCTATTTTTCCTTCAGCATTAAATCTCACTTGACAATCTGTTATCGTGACAGGCCTGCATTTTCCATCCTAACTCGTCAATACGTTTATCCCTTTCTGACAAAGCATCAATTCACTGTCCTCCGATGAAAGCCGACATTCAAGCGGACGATTATCAATGACACAATTCATAGGCAGAGTCCCCAACCTCCGCTCCGCCCATTTCACTTCCTGACCGTGGAAAACGAGCGCAGGATTTTTAAGAGAACACACGGAGATGAAGCAATAAGCAACACTGAATTTAAAGTCAAGGCCAGAAACACAGAAAACAAACAGCCCACAGTGGGTTCAGGACAGGCGCATGCATTCAACTGATACTGATCAACGCTCCCTGGGGGTGTGAGGCTAACTGAAAGCTCTACTCTGTCTGAAGCTTTGTTACGCAAGTTTGTCAGAGCTTTGTTTTAACACAATCTGACCATAAAGAATTGTTTTAGTCGGAACTACAACAGGTCAGATGATTAAGCAAGTCTCTCAAACATAAAACTACAGTCACGGGTTTTTCAGTTTCAGTTGGTCACTCTCACCTTTTTGTCGAAGCCCAAACACTTAAAAACAGAAATCAAACGCTTGTATTGATCGCAGGCTCCTGAGAATATGATGTTTAAATCCATTTTGTATGTTTTTCTTCAGTTTTCAGACACTCTGGCTCTGTTTGCTCTGTGTGCATTATGTCGCCATGGTAACTGCTGAACATTCCTCCGTAGAAAGCCTATGCAGAACACCCCAGTATGCTGTCACGATATCCAAGTCTCACAATACGATATTGTCACGGTACCATATTTAATGCGATATCGTAGGGAAGCTCACAATGTAACAATATCCAAATCTCTCGGTACGATATTTTCACAATATACATCTCACGGTACGATATTTATTGTGATATTTTGTGAAAGCTAACAAAACTGTGAATGCCTTGACAAGACTTAATCCAAAAAAACTAAGACTTAAAAGTGCTTAGAACTGTTATTTCTATTATCCATTATAGTCTACACTGAAATGGAGCAAAGGATCATGGTCTATGTAGTTCCCTCTGTCCATAACTCTTAATTTAAGCAAAGAGACTTGTAATTCGATATATTGTGATGGTCCACGATATTATTGTGAGAACTTTGATGATGCAATATCAAGATATTTTGGTTAATGTTACATCCCTAATTAATAATCATAAGACTTTAGGCCATTTCTTTGTTACAGATCACGTCACAACATTTTATAGTTAGATAATAATTAATACAGATGGGGGCAGAAAAGCACATTGGGTCTAGTACTGAGTAAGGTCATGTTAAACATGAATGAGTTTACCTTTTTGCTATTTCATGTAGTACCAGGAAATTGTTCTCTTGCTATCATCTGATCTGTGTTTTAATGCTGTTTCCTCATCACATTTATACCTCGAGTTGTGTTTTGTTTGCCTCACTCACACAGGCTTGAGTTTGGATCATTTTATCTTTGAAAACTGCCAATCTCTACTAAACAAAAGGTAAAAGGAGCTGCTAACTTGAAACTTACTACTTCATGACATCACAAGGTTTTGGAGATGACTAATAGCGCGGGGTTACTCACTCAAACTCAAACTCAAACAACTCCAGGTATGTTTTTGAGGCGGTAACAACAGTGTAACATGGCTTAAATTTTACGCAATATAGGCTTTAAATTCTGCGGGAGGGGGCTTTAAAAGGGGCTTAAAAAACCCGGGGAACCTGCGCATTAAAGCTCAATGATGACATCACTGTATTTCACTGTTTGCTCAGAGGCCGAGGCAGAGTGCACCCAGCCTCATGAAACATTAACTCAGGGGCACTAAGTGCTTATAGACCAATAAGCCTAAGAATGGGATGTTCAGCCTGAAACGCCATGACTGTTTTGCTGGTGTTGCTTTCGGAATTACCAACCACCTTGAACGCAACACACGTGACTAAAAGCGTGACTGATTCTAAGATGAAGCTGTTCATTAATCTTTATTTAAGAGGTGTATTCTTGCTGTTCAGTGCTGTGTTAATAGGTTAAGGGCTTTGGAACTCTGGGTAAATTATAACTTCTGATTAGATTTCAAACACACTTATCACTGTCAACTCTGCAACTGTAGCAATAAACACCCAATCCTGTCTTCGTAATATATATATTTCACAACTTACACTACATTTGTGGTCATATAAGTGAAGGCGTGGGTTTATATGACCTAAAATTACAGTTGTAGAAAGTAGTTCAGGACAGTTACTCCGTGTAGTCATTCATTCATTCATTCAAACGGGAGTGGTCCAAGTTTAAAAAGGTGTCAAAGGTTGTTATCTGGACTTTTTGTTGTTGATTTTTATTGTGACGATTCACCTGCCATTCTTACGTCACTTTTCAGTCGCAAAGGACCAACCTGAGAAGTTAGTTCAAGATAATCTCGATATCACTAGAGATTTCAATGGAGAGTGTTAAAATCAACAAAGGCTTGGTTCACTGACAGTATAAAGAGGTGAACTAAGGGAGTGTGACGTCACCCATAGTGTTCATCTCCAGGCAAATGAAGCTCACAGAGGCCGGCGATCATAGGGGAGAATTTGGGGCCAGTTCCAGCCAGTATAGGAATAGGAATACAGCGAAATAAAAAACACCAGGATCATGTAGAGAAGGATAATAAGAACATTTTAAGACCAAGATGAGCAGCGTGTTACAGAGAGAGGGGCATTTTTTCCCAATACAAAGTCAACTGGAGCCACAGTCGCAGCTAGCAGGACATGTCAATTTTTTAGTCTATGGCCACGTCTCATTTCTCTTTCCTCGCTTCCTTCTCCTTGATTCCTCTCCTCGATTCTGCAGGAAATGAGTGAGGACCAAGGCTGTGCAATTCATTGAATTTTGATTGGGATTTCAATTTGTGTGTCAAACAATCTCCAAACTCATAGAATCGAGCTTAACAATGTTTATTTTTGGATATTTTTAATATAAATAAGTATATTTATTTTACTTTTTTAATATAGAGATTGTAGAACAGCTAGATATATAGTTTATTTTGGATATATTTATGTTTTTCTATGCCTAATTTCATGTTCAAAGTATATTTTATTCATTTTAAGTTTTATACATCGCAAAACTGCTCTAAGGTTCAGATTTGTAGCCTGTATTTATTTTCAATTTGAAAGTTTTGCATAAATTATTAATAACAAAGAGTTGAGAAATGTTGAATAAATGAATTGTGTAACTAAAAAATAATAGTTTAAAAAAATCGTGATTTCAATGTTGACCAAAATAATCTAGATAATGATTTATTCTGATGTCTGCCTCCTGAATCCTCCCTCATGTTTACTCTTTCCTTCTGTTGTTTTCTTTGGGACGTCATTTAATAAGACACATTTGATTGACAGCTGAACCATCGAGGAGATCAAGGAGAGAAATCAAGAAAGCGAGGAAAGAGAACTGAGATGTGGCCGACGATTTGGCTAGTGCGTTACCTCCAGACGACGCGCTGGGGCAGTCGGGCCAGAGCTCCAGCCAGTTTGTGTGCGATGTCATGGGAAAGGTACTTCACCCCAGCTCCAAAGGACACCACCACAAAGCCGTGCTCCGCTGTGTCATTCACCCAGGCCTCAAAATCCTGGCAAACAAGAGAGGGAAACATGTTTACAACAAATACAAAAAATAAAAACTAATTAAAATGTTAATAATAATTAAACTATAATATTTTCTTTGAGGTCCTTTTCAAGATACTCAAAGTCACTGTACAACATTTCAAAATACAACACACAATTAAAAGGTATAGAAAACAACTACAGTAGAATACAGTAAAATACATCATGTTAAATTGTTAAAAGATAAAGCTACATTTACAAAGGGGGCACAGAATAAGTTTGTCTGAACAAGTGGGTTCTGAGCAGGGATTTGAACTGGGTTAATGACTGACAACAGAGCAGAGTGAATGAAAGCTCTGTGGTGGTGAAGTGAGCAGGTGGAGTGTGGAGAAGGTCCTGGGAAGAGCTATCAAGGTGTTAATAGTCCTATATTGCTAGATTTTTTTTTTATTATTAGTCTGTCTACATCTCCAAAGCTCAAAATGCTCTGTTCCACCTTGTCATGTCATGTAGTGGTAGTTTTCAGGTTATCTTTTACCTTTTGTTCAGTGGAGACTTGCAATTCCAAGGCTGAAATCATCCAAATGATTCTAGTGAACATGTGTAGAGTTTAAAAACACAGTGGAGCTCTTTCTGTATTACCACATGGCATTAAAAGGTGGAATAGAGTGTTTTCTGTGTTTCTGAGAGAAGAGCTCAGTCTAAATATGCAGCGTTTGTGTTAAACATGTGAGAATGAAACAAAACTTGTTTTGATGAGGAAACGACAACGTAAAATAGATCAGAAAATAGTGTAATATGGGCCCTTTAACATGTGGACTTACCAACTTTATCTGTGTAAATGAATCTTTGTTTGTAACCTCACAGATGATAATGCAAGAGGAGCACTTGTGACAAAATCAGACTGGTGTGAAAAAGCAGCTCTAAAGTTGCACACACCCAAATATTCATGTCAATACTAGCGCTGTGCCAAAGGGTTTGAGTTTAGTTCTGGGAAAGAGTTAGATAAAGTTATAAACCAACGTCTTCTTTTCATGGTTTGATAAGACAATCATTTTACAAAAACAGATGTATACACTTGAAATCTGAGAATAATACATCTGTGTTACCCAAGCCAAAGAAGATGTTCCCCTCAAAACATGATGGGTCTGGACCAGTGGTTTTGAAATTTACACAGCCATCCAAACCATATTTCATTACATTTATAAACATGTGTTCTTACAAGCCCTCTTATAATTATTAGACAGTATCATTCTTTAAACACACAGATACTATTGATGCTGAAATGTGTGGTTGGGAAAACATGACAGTGCTGCATTAGGGCATGTGTGGGCCTGGAGGACGTTTGCTCGTGAGTGGTTTACTCTGGAAAGGCCTGTGTCAGTCCCCACAAGCACCAGATGCACAGAAGCTTAAGAAGTTCCAGGAAATATGCCTGTTATAAATGAGTTGTGTATCATGGTGCACAAAGAGATGAGTATGGGCGTGCAAAAGAGATAACATACTGTTTAATTTGATGATACAGTATTGACATTATGGGCTCCTCTATTGATAAATCTAGAAGAGTTTGTTTTGTATATTTAATTTTGTTGCTTTGTTATGTAATACTTTGGACATTTCCACTGTTTTGATCATTAAAATGGGTGTGCTTCATATTAACTTTGCACAGATAGTGATTGGACAGTATCACAGCCACGATTTAGTAGTTATGTAGTTAGAGCTGTTAAACTGCACATGTCCCAGTCCCTGTCCAAGTTGAACATGTGATCAATACAACAACATTTTCTTGTTAGTCACATGCACTAACCTGAAATCACTTCATTATGTTCATTAACCTTCAATAAATGGAAAATAAATGCACCATTAATGTTTTATTATAACTAATAAAAGCATTAAAGGTGCATTAATGGGGTTGCTCTTTTGACTGTTTTAATATTTCTTCTGTAAAGCATCTTTGAGTGTCCTGAAAGCGCTATATGAATAAAATGTATTATTATTCATTATTATATTGTACTGGATGCTAAAACCCGTAGAGATGAGACAGGGCACAAGTCTAAAGGGGTGAAGGGTGCCCCGGGGTAAAGAGGGTCAGATCCGCCGATGTGCAAAGGACAAATGGGGAGAAGCAGAGCCGGCTCCAGCTGCAGACGCACACTGTCCCTCTGTGTCCTCTAAGCCCAGCCTCCCTGACCCCACACAGGGCCTCAGTGTGGCCTGTGTCTCTCTGTGCCCATGGCCCGCTCCAGGACAATGGACGCCTTTTCCCTGCACTTCCATTAGGACTCCTTCCACACAACTCGCACAATGCGCCCTATTGGCTCAAGTGGCATTCCAGCACCCCCCGCAGCAGATACCAGGGTCCTGTGCTGTGGATGTGCCCATCACCATAGGCCTCTGCCTCCAGCACGCCTCTGCGATCTGCTCTGAGTCCATTCAGCTCACTCCCATTCTCACAGAGGAGGCTTTTTGTGCTGGGTAACAATTATGGACACTGAATGATAAGTAATAAGAAGAAACAATCTACAGCACATTTACAAATATAAACAAATGTCAGCTAAGATACACAAAATAGTGACAATAAAATGATGTATTTCAACTGGAAGCCAGAAGCATCAACATAAAAATAAGCTTCCAGTTCCAGTGTATGCAGATGTGTGGGAACTGGGCATGTGATCCCAGCTTTTGTCCAATGAGATGCATGTTTGCTGAGAGTGTGTGAGCACTGACCTCGGGCAGGGGGCTGGGGGGCTTGGTGAGGATGCCCCCGATGTAGACCACATGAGGGAGAGTGGGCCGGGGGAACTCCAGAGCCAGGTCAGTGCACAGCATCCACAGGCGACTGCCCTGCACCAGGTCGCTCATGGCAACCTGAGGCTGCACGCCGTATTTCTGCATGATGCGGTCGTACTTTGGAAGAGCTATGTACTGCACCCCGATTCGCTGTACGAGGTAAACGGCTGTGTTGGCGATGCGCTCCAGTAGTGTCATGCGGTCTGTCAGCAGAGAGTTGAATTCTGGGACATAGGAGAGAGGAGCTGGGGCGCCCGCTTCAGCTGGATACCACAGGCCTGTCCCAAACACAGCATACTGCACGCCCAGAATGTGTGCAATCACAAACCCGCACATTTCATTGGGGTCCACCAGCAGGAGGTCAAACTGGGCTTCTTTGAGGCGTGTCATGACCTCCACGCTGCCCACCACCGCGTCACAGTTCTGAGAGTAGTGATCCAGGATGTCAAAGAGCTCCAGGAAAGTCAAGCGGCCTGAGAAGATGTTGTTGACTTTGGACTGGAGGAAAGAGTCTGCAGTGCTGCTGTTAAAAATCCCTGGGTAGCGCTGTAAATGGTAGTGAGGAGAAGGTGGGATCTCTCGACCCTCTGATACCAGGAAGTGGGTCTCGTGGCCCTCCTGGTGCAGAGCCGTGGCTAAAGTCTTGAATATGTACAGGTGCGACTCAAACATGATGGGAGGGACCACGATGACTTTCCCCGCCCACGATGAGGGACCCCACAGGAGCAGGGCGAGGAGCAGCAGCATAGGTGAAGGCAGACGCATGGCTGTAATCACAAACACGACACTCATGTTAAACAGCAGCAAGACACTGTGATCTCTGTAATGAGCTACGCACAGCGCACTTTCTCAGACACTCATCATCAATATTATTACTATTTACACATGCTCGCTTTGATGTTTAAACAGGGAATGAAAAATTATCTGTATTACAACACATACATTGTACAGTATGTGTATTAAAACTCCTTTGTCAAATAAGCCTCTGTGTTCAGGCCTGTGTGGCTGCTCAGTCTGAGCAGAGCAAACACTGGACTGGTGTGGGCAGCACCAGCGTCATTCTGCCTCTGTTCACAAAGACAACACAAAGAGACCTTATCAGGATGCCCTAATTATTATATCACCATTATGTTAGAAGTGTCACATACGCTGAAATACATTCAGCAACATCAGTTTGAACTCTAAAAGTATTTAACAGAGAAGATTATGGATTTTCTCACCCACAGTCTAAAAACAAGCTAAACAGTAGTTTGTTATTACAAATCAGCCTTTTTGCTTGTTTAGTATTCACAATATCACATAAAATGTACTGAACCATTTACAGTGAGAAGCACTGCATCACGTTTTACTCCAACAAACTGTAATAAATAAATGTTTTCAAATAAAGGTCACCTGTGCCACCAGAGACTTAGCAGAATGTTTGGGAAACTGACCGAAATAACAGAGGGCTGGGCAATTAATAGAAAGATCAGGATCCAGACATGTCTAATCGTCAATGAAAAGGTTGGGTTTTTTCAGTCTTCTGTCTGTAAAAGCATGTGGTTTGGAGCAGAGTTCAGACTTTGAAGGAAGAAGTTTGATTATTTGTTGTGTTAAATGGCACAGATTAATGTATAGTACTATTGTCTGTAGGTCTGTAATGATAACACATATTGAAGGATGATAAATCACAACAGAGAAATATTGAGATAAACAACAGAACTGAAAGTACTTTATGCCTCTGACACAAAGCAGGATTATACCAGGAGACTAGTTTTTAAATCAACAGTATAATTTAAAGGCCTGAGCTGTGACAAATAAATAGCGCCATAGTCACCTATTCAACCTTCTACAGCTCGAATATAACCTCCATTACATATAAATGGCAAAAATCTCTCCACTTTTGCATAGAAATTGTGTACACGATAAATATTGAGCTCAAAAATATATTGCTCCATCTTTCATATATTAAACGATAAATCAGTATAGTAAGTGACAGGGCTAGTTGTCTGTATTGCTTATGTCTAGGGGTGTGCAAAAATATTGAAATATATATCAACAGGAGTATTCATTGGTATATTTTACTAAATTATTTTGTTAAAGTGCTACAGTTTGTTGCTTGTTCAGAGGAAAATTTGTTTATGCAACACATTTGACATTTTCCTTGTTTTGAGAATTAAAATGTCTGTGTTTAATATTAACTTTGCAGTGGAAGTTGAAGAGGAAGTTCCAAGTGGAAGCTGCAAGTGGTTTAACAAAAACTTTTAGTATCACAGCCATGATTTAGCCTTATTTTTTTAATAGAATCATATCAAATCAATTTGAAATATATCGTATTGAATGGATAGTGCACTGTATCGAGGTATGTATCATATCGGCAACTTCTTAATGATACTCACCCCTAGTTATATCCATGAAATCAATATTATTAGTATTTTGTTTTTGAAAAGACAAAACAAAATCGAATCAAAAATCGAGATTGATGAATATGAGGAAAAACCAATGTAGTGTTTTTGTTCCCTTATTGCTAGGCCCCAGTGACAATCTGTATACAGCTTGGGCGTATGAGGGCAATTTAACTGTCACATTAGTAAAAAAAACAGTGAATTATTACACAGAATAGATGTTATCAGATGATATTCTCAGAATTACAGCCCAGCTTTATAGCACACTGGTTCGTCATCACTAGTAAATCTTGCTATATATAACCAAATGTTTGTAGGTCATAACTACAGCAAGACTTTTCAAACGTCTTTACAGTTGTTGAATCGACTTTACATCTTACAGCCACATTATAAAGTATGTTTTTCAGTATTTTCGCATTTTCATAGACTCTTGTGCATATTGTCTTCTGTTGGGAGACGATATCTTCTCTAGGATTATGTGGTGTATTGACCATCTGCGTCCGGTGACTCTCACAAACAGCTGTGATCTGAAAAGAGACTCACGGTAGCCGCCATCTTGTTTAGCAATGTCCAGAGGATATAGCGTTACAAACACTTCGCGGGCCAGACTGTTGACTGTAGCCATGGAAACCAGCCGCTGTCTACGGAGAACTGTGGTGCATCATGACTAAAGTTACCAACAAAGGAGTCTGGTTACGGTGCCCACAGGGAGGGCTGGGGAATTATCTGATTAAATGAATTAACAGAATAAGAAAAACGGGTTGGGTCAGCTGAGGTAGACAATAATGGGACACAATATGACAGAAGCACGTGAGGATTCCACAGGTTCAATCTGAAAGGTGGATGGCATCATAAAAAGATGTTGCGTCGGAATATGCAAAAGTAAAAGGGAGGCGTGTCACAATAAGAGTCTTTGAGCGACATGAAAAGGACTATACACATGTTATGTATTAATTGTACTAATAAAAAAGGCTAAATTAACTTAATGTGTAATCAATTCAAGGTGGGACAATATTTAATATGATCATTGCTGTGCTCGACTGGGGAAGTTGTTGGTGTACTAAATGGTTTGAACTTTAGAGTGCTGAACTCTTATAACTCATTATAGATGCCAGCTTACTACTTAAATTATGTTATTTTAACAGAAATATATTTACAAAAAGAGTTTGGGATTGGCCTTCATGGTTATTGTGTCAGTGGGGCACAGATGTTTACATTTTATCATGATACTCAGCACTTTAACAAAATTATACTCTTTAAAAACACTGAAAAATGACTGAAAGAAATAGAAGCCAAATATTCAGTGTAATGTTTCAGATAGGCTTGTATCTATTGAGTATTCCTTTATCCATTATGCAATGAAAGATTTTTATAATCATAATCTTAAAATTATGTAATATCTCAGTAATATAAAGCATATACATTTATTAAGTAGAATACAACATTCTTACTCCTATGTATCTAGAGTCTCTTAATATGAAATTAGAAAAAAACAAACAATATCTTCTAAAATGTTGGAGTCCTGAAATAAAGAGAGGGCAGAGAGATCTTCTAGCGTGTGACCACATCAGGGCAGTCTGCTGGAGCTGCAGGCTCTGGCTCCAGACTTCATGCTGTCAGTGAGTTCCTGTATTTGCCAACAGCACAATGTAGTGTCTGAGTGCTCAGACTTAGTCAAAAGGGAAGAATGGTCATACGTGATGGTCTGAATTCAAGTTCACCTTAACACTTGGGTCACAGTCAGGTGTGCAGTCAAATCTATTTTAGCTCCTGATATGTTATCTAAAAAGTTTTTTTTTCTCTATCACAAAAGCATTTTTACACCTGGCAATACAGAAATATCTAAAAGTACCTGAATGAAGTAAACAAAAGTTTATGAAAAGGCAAGGTTATCAGCGTGAGACAAAGATATACAGCCTATAGTCACTTTGCACTTTCAAGACTGAATGAAGGAGAAATGTTTGAATGGGAATCTAAGGCCAAACTCGTTCTTGAAATCTGTAATAAACTGCGTAATGAATCATGTTTTATTTCAGTCATTACAACTTGTGATTCATGCACAGTGAAAGTGGCAGAACACTTAGAAGTGCACTGTGGTGGAGGGTTCACCATCTGCTTGACTCCAAGGGGATGCCATTGCTTTGTCTGGGATGTTCCACAGTGTAGCATTAAACAAATATATCTTGCATTTATTCAAATACAGGTGTTTTTGTTTTTTGTTTTTTCAGACTACACAAAAGCATTCATTACTTCTATGTGCAGGTCCACTTCTCCAGAGATCTGACCTGTAACTTGGCCTGCTTGTTTCTATAGAGGTAATTAAATTAAATACCAAACTGTGAAACATTTCAGGAAAAAAACAACATGGAGTCAAGCAGGTGGCGGACCCTTTACCAGAAACATTACACCGTGCACCTTTAACTTTCACATGAGAAACAAAAGACACATGTTTATAATGGCAACATGACCATTGTGATACCCTTATTATGTGACGCTTCATCAGCATTTTGATGGAAAAGCTCGTTGGAAAACCCATTATTATGACAAAACATTTGTCAGTGAACTACAGCCAACCATTTGATTGATAAACAGACGAGCAGTAAGACCTTCCAAAAATGCCACTTCTACTTTTTATTTTACACAGTAACAAACCAGACAGCCCTGAACTCTGATACTGAACCAACTAGGTTAAGAACACACTTTTTTCAAATAAAAGCCTGAACAAAATCTATGTATCTGTAGGGTGACTAGAATTTCAAAATAAAAAAACTGGGACATCCCTGGTTTGTGGTGGTTGGTAATAATAAAATTGTGAAAAGAGTGCATAATTAAGAAAAACTGGTATGCAGCGACCATTCATGACTAACATGTGAGCCAACATAGTCACATTTTCTTTGTGTTTTGGTCATTTTTAAACAATTTTTTTTTGTATTTTACCTAAAAAATTACAATGTATGCCTCTCTTTACTGTTGGCAGGTATCAAACTGGTCAAAAATAGGGACATTTGGCACATTTCTTGTATAAAACTAGGACAAGTCATTGTTTTTTGATAAATCCACAGGGACAGGGGACACAGGGCCAGGTAAATAGGGACGTCTGGTCACCCTAGCTAGGTATTATATTTGACACCAGTCTCTTGTACAAACATATTTTTACTTGTACATATACACTTATATAATTGTGCCTTATTTGACACCAGTGTCTTGCTATTTTTGCTACTTATTTTGAATTTTTATTACCATTTACATTTTTGCTCTTTGTTATTGTATTATACTGACGTGTGAGCTACTGTGTCCTAATAATTTCTCAAGTGGATCAACAAAGTTTGTCTAAGTCTATGCCTAAGAGCCCTTTCTCGTCATGATTAAACTAAACTAAAGTAAACTAAACTAAACTAAAGGCTACTCATATTCGATACTTTTGGCTAAGTTTCAAAATAAAAAACTGGGACATCCCTGATTTGTGGTGGTTCGTAATAATAAAATTGTGAAACGAGTGCGTAATTAAGGAAAACACTCACACTAATGTCAGTCTGTATAGTCACATTTTCTTTGTGTTTTTGTCATTTTTAAGCAGCTTACAGTTTATGCCTCACTTTACTGTTGGCAGGTTTCAGATTAGTCAAAAATAGAGAAAAAAAAGTATAAAACTAGGTCAAATAAATGGTTTTGGTTAAATGTGCTGGGACAGAGGACATAGGGCTCAAAACTGGGACTGTCCCGGGTAAATAGGGACATCTGGTTACCCTGGTTAAGTTAAACCCAGTCCTAGTAAACATTACTCATGAACCACACAGCAGCTTTTCTATATTTTACCTAAACAAATGACAATTTATGCCTCTCTTTACTGTTGGCAGGTTTCAGACTGGTCAAAAACAGGGACACCTGGGACAGTTGTTGTATTAAACTGCGACAAATCACTGGTTTTGGATAAATCTGCTGGGACAGGGGACACGGGGCTCAAAAGTGGGACTGTCCCGGGTAAATGGGGAAGTCTGGTCACCCTGAGCTAAGTTAAACCAAGTCCTAGTAAACGTTACTCATGAACCACTCAGCCCTGTGCTATATGACATTCCATAGGTCATTTCTAACGTGGACATAACCATAAAGTGGGTTATTGTACGTTGGATATGAAGGTTAAATACATAACTTTTTTTTTTAAAGATCTGTGGATACAAACTTCTTCATCAGGACAGTGAAAAAGAGAGCATTAACTGATTAGCTAAATGGAAATGTCAAAGAGCATGGCACAAAAATGCTAAATGATTTAAAGTTAACTAGCCTGACGTTAGCTGCTGTGAAATTGTATGCCTTTTTTTTTTGTTGTTGTTGTTAAAATGCATGAAGTGAACTGACACCTCATGGATCGAGAAGCTTCGCAAAACTGGGCTTAAATTGGGCTGAAACATTTCCCTTTTCTGTGACTGTGTAGGAAACTGACCGCTCTTACAATGGTATTACTCAACTGCATATTCAGGACCGTGAACGCACCACGGCTACACCTGCCGCTTCTGGTTTCGACTGTCGCACCTGACACTTTTCTTTTTCCAGAGATTAACCACAACTGTCACAATGAATTAGGTTAACACTGATGTTTTTATACAGTAACATTTCCAGATAAAGTTTCAGAGCTTGTTTAACTCTGACACCTGTTGTGAGACTGTACTGGCCTTACCTTAATTTGACTGTTGCTCCAAAGAGGTGCGGGAAAAACGTCGCTGTCCTGAGAATCTTGACGTGAATTTAAAGCACAGAGGCTCTAGAAAAATGCAAAAGTCAGCACATGAAACAGGTAAAGTTCGATTAAATTGGTGAATTGAGGACACCAGAGAGCACATCAAGCTAACAGAGGCTTTCTGAGTGGGACCGGGCGGGCAGGGCGGAGGAGGCGGGACCAGAGGCGCTGGGACATGGAAAGTAAAGGGAGTGGCGAGGGCATGAAACCATCCGAGTGGTGGAGCAGGATGGGATGAGGGTGGAGGTTTTACGCACGGACAGGTGGGGAGTCTCAGGCACTTTGGCTCTCAGCTGGTGACTTTGTACTGTTGATAATGTAAGCAGTACGGACATGGGTATAAACCCAACAGAACACAACGTGACTGTGACAGAAACTTACTTGGCATTACATTTGGCAATTAGGAGCAACAATCCCTGCGCCTAGTTTATACATCAGCCTGTAGTCCAGCATTATAATAATTCATGTTTCACCTTAATTTACCCAAAGTGAACAGCTGTTTTCTAGAAACAGATCTTATCTGGAGGAGAACAGTCTGGATAGTGATAATGCTGACTGAGGTGGACCTACTTAACAATCTGGATGTTTACATGGTAAACAGTTAAATGCACACTGGCTCTTGGACTTGAGCATGAAGTCTTCATTGTATGGTAAAGACACACCAGTGGCTGTTTATTTGTGGGCTGCCCTCTTCTCACTGCTCATCCACACTTAATTTTCCTGCATTCCTGTTTCATTCTCAAGTATGCTCTGATTCATCAGTGGATGCAGACATTGGTCCGTTCATCTATCAGTGTCTAAGAGCTGCTCTCTTTCGCTTTGTTCCACTCTCTCTTTTCTACCCCCTCACCCCTTCCTTTCTCCCTCTGCCCCCATATCAGGTGTGTCACCTGAGCTCTGTATCAATTGTTTATCACCCCGGGACACCCAATCTACAGAGCATGACCGAACCCTCCAGCGCGGAGTGAGAAGTGCTATGCTCCTGCTCTGATGTGTTTGTGGGACAAACAAAAAGAAGGGGATGTGTAAAACTCTGTCAGAAAGGACAAACTCGATCTGTTGCGTGAGCGAGTTTTCTAAGACAACAGACCCAGACCGTATCATGGATTTGAATAATCTCTTTACATAGACATTTGAACATTTTAGCCCATTCAAAAGATAGATTTTGATTAGAACTGTTAATTACTACGGTGATCTATAAAATATAAGATTAAATAAAAGAAAATATAAGAATAAATAAATGAAAAAAGAAGGAGCAAGCCTTGTAATGATCAAAAGTGACCACAAGAGGGATACTCACGCCACAACTAATTTATATGGCCTTTGGGTCAGTGAGGGCCGAATACAGCATGCATCAAAATAATTTAGACGATTACGAGTTTTATACTTATTTAGACTATTCATTTAATTTATTTAATTATTATTAGCCTATTTCATACATTTTGTCATCTGTTCTTTTTTATTATTATTAATGCAGCACAACAGCTTGTAGTTTTGTTGTGGTAAAAAAACAAAAACAAAAAAACACGTCTGGTCTGGTTATATCACCAATGCCAGTTAATCAGTTTGGCAAAGATTTATGGTTTATGACTAAACCTTACTCAATTATGTAATGTCCAGATGTGACCACTAGGTGGAGACTACACACTGTACTGAAATGTTAGTTTTGTCCTGTTAAAGCTTCAAATTATAATTAATAGATCAATATCTTTTAGAGTGTGTGTTACTCGGAAATTCTGACATGCTCAGGCGGCATTACATTCCAAAGAATAACATGAGTTTTTTGCCAAATACGTTTTTGGACTGCTGCTATTTTAATGAAGGGCCTGCTTTTCTCTGTTTTTAAACTCTATACATCTTCACCAGAAGCATTTGGATCATTTCAGCCCTGGAAGGTAAAAGGTAGCTGTCAACTTGAAAAAGCCCCATGGCATCATAAGGTGGAAAGGAGCATTTTGAGTTTTGGAGATGAAAACAGACTATTAAGGATGTGTGAATAAAACAAAACACAACTCCAGGTATGTTTTGATGAATTAACAACATTCTAACATGACTAAAAGCTTCTTACAATCTTTTTTTTTTCATATAATATAGGAGCTTTAACATTCCGTGCCTTTCTGACTGGCAGTGCATCAACTGAGTGTGTCCCATGTGACTAACAGTTTGTCCCCAATCAGATAAAAGGGCCCCTTTAGACCTCTACACATAAGACCCTGCACCTATATCATGAGGGAAATGCAATAAGTTAATTGGGATGCCACTGCTGATATTTATAGCCCAGACAACAAAAAGGGCAGTCACGGTGTCTTAATAATACTCGATTTGCCCTTGCATTTTGTATTTGTCATTTTTGCTTATTCATTCTTTGCTTTGTTTTTCAGTGAGGGTTATTTGGTGTTGTTTTTTCTTGTCTTAGCAGTTTCACCCTCTGTTGTTATTCTTTCATAGTGCATGGTCTATTCAGTGGTTTACATGCAGTTCAATTGCTTTCTTTATATGTTTGTTGTCATCTGTCAGCAACCACCAGTATGCAAATAAAAACATCTATGTCAGATTTAGCTACTGATAGCCTGATTTCCTGTCTCTGGGCAGGTGTACACACAATAACGATACACGTTACATGACAAATACATTCAGACAGTAACTCTTTATTAACATAGGCTCAGTAAAATATACAGTCAAATCCTGCCATTTACTTAAAGGCCCTATATTACATGCTCTGGTCTCATCTAAAACAAAACTGGAGTTGTGTTTTGACAAGCATGTTCATTCACATGTTAAACACACAAACCCTGCATATTTAAAATGAGTTCTTCTCTCAAACAGAACCTTGTGAGGTCATGTCATAACACAGGAAGTGCCCCACTGTGTTTTTAAAGTCCATACACCTTCACTTAGCCATGTGAAGAGTGACTAGCCAGTGACTAGGTCATGAATCGGAATACACTAGACGGTTTGCAAGAACCCTGGAAGTTGTAGACTGTGCACCGGCCAATCAGTGAGGAGTTGTGAAGCCATGACTGGGTCCCTTTTTGTGGTACAGCACAACAGGAAACAAAGCGGTCGAGATGGATGGAAACGAATCCAGAAGCCATACATTCAACGATTCTCGAGATCGAGGATTTAAAGCTTGAACAAAGAGAATGTTTGGTGAATTTTATCAAGGGGAAAGACATTATTGCCCTTCTTCCTGTGGGATTTGGGAAAGCCTTAATATACCAGTTAGCCCTGTTAGCGGTGCATTACATACGTCACAACCAAATAGCACCGACCGGTTAAATTAAAAAAGTAACTGCATACCATCGAGCAAACAAATCCTAATGCTGCAAGGTCAGACGGTTTCCACGAAATGAAACAGTCTGATCAGGCCAACCTTCAGTAGGCTCATTTGGATGATTACAGCCCTGGAATTGCCTATTTATTCTGAACTAAAGGTTAACTTAGGCAACTGTTAACTTGAAAAGTTAACTTCTTCATGACATCACAAGGTGGAACAGAGCATTTTGAGCTTTGGAGATAGATAGAATAATAATGCAGTATTACTCAAGCATGTGTGAATAAAACTAAACACAACTCCATGTCTGTTTTTAACAACATTAAAACTACTTAAAGCTCAAAAGAACACATTTTGCATAATATAAGACTTAAACCTAGTATTAATCCTTATTTGTTCTTTTTTATGGCCACTCCCTCTTCAGTCTCCATCTCTGCCTCTCATGTACCTTCAGTTGAGCAGGTGCACAGCGACAAAACCACTGAGCTGTAAAATCTCCACTACTCGAAACAAGCTTCAAGACTGTCCTTCTCTTCACTGTTTTCGTCCCTCTCTTCACATCTTTTTCACATCCTTTCTCAAATCCTTTTATCAGCTGACAGCCCCTGAGTCAACAACACTGTGACTTTACTTAAAAGAGAGACTACAGCTGAGTTTTAATGGGCTCGCTGTCACGTCCTGACTCTTGTGAATCCCGTGTGAGTCTTTGACCACATCTACATCTTTAATGTCCATGTTTGAATAATGCATGGGCTCACTGGCCTAGAACACACGCGTTTATGCATCTATATTTGCGAGGGCAGCTAATGACTTAATGCTCTCCCATGCTGAACCTCATAGCTAAACCTGATTTAAGATTTTAAGTCATGCATGCGTCAAAATATAGGTCATTTCATTGGTATGTCAACTCAGCATGCCACCAGAGCATCAGATTATAATTTACAGATCAGGCAATGTACCGTATATGTAACTGTAAGATTTCATTTTGAGTGGGATTTGGGCAAGTTAAAGTGGATTCTGAATAAATGATTGTCTCTAGGGTTTCAAATTTCAGTTTTGAGTGTCACTATTGCATGTTAAAAGTTCTATATTACACAAAATTGATTCCTCTGAGCTTTAAGACATGTTATGATGTTGTTACCTCTTCAAATCATGCACACAAATCATGTTGTGTTTTGTTTCATTCACTCATGTCTCAGTAATCCTGCATTATCAGTCTGTCTACATCTCCAAATCTCCAAATCTCAAGCCTAAATATGCAGGATTTGTGTGTTCAAACATGTGTGAATGAAACAAACTCCAGGCATGTTTGTGATGAAGAAACAACATTATAACGTTGCTCAGAGAATAGTGCAATATGAGCCTTTTAATGTAGCATCCTATAATGACTTGCAATTTTCCTTATAGTGTCTGGGGTGTTCATTATCCTTTCTAATAAGACCATATTTTTATTTGTATTTGATTTGTACCAGTGTGTAGAGGCTCACTCCTTGTTGATCATTCAAGGAGAGGCGTCTTCAGGAGGACCTCAGGGCTGCAGAGAACATTCATGTTTTTACGAGTAGGTTCAAGACCCACCTTTTCAGATTGAACTTTTATACTTTTACTTGTTTTTATTATACCTATTTTATTCTATTTATTTATTTTGTTTGTAGTGTTTCCTCTGTAGGAGCCCTTTGCATCTGGAGCGGTGGTCGGCTGCGACTACCAGGGTCTGTCCCGTGGGCTCCTGGTGCAAGGTTGGTGCTTGGGCCTCATCTTTCTCCTGAACCCTGTGGTAGTTCCTGGTGGCGGTGGATGGCTCTTTGCTCCTGGTATAGTACTATTAGGTTGAGCTCATGTTCTTTTATCATGTTTTAGGATTGCCAGTGTTTCCTCTGTAGGAGCTCTCTGCACCAGGAACGGTGGTCGGCTTCGGCTGCCAGGGTCTGTCTTGTGAGCTCCTGTTGGAGGGATGGTGCTTGGGCCTCATCTCTCGCCTGAACCCTGTGTCCTGGTGTGGGGGAGGGATGGTGCTTGGGCCTCATCTCTTCCCTGGGCCCTGTGGCGGTTCCTGGTGATGGTAGACGGCTCTCTGCTCCTGGTGAAACAGCTCCTCTGATGGTGCTTTCTGAACTGGTTCACCTTTATGCAACCTCACATTTTAGTAGTGTGTAGTAGTGTACTGTGTGTGTGTGTGTGTGTGTGTGTGTGTGTGTGCGTGTGTGTGTGTGTGTGTGTGTGTGTGTGTGTGTGTGTGTGTGTGCGTGTGTGTGTGTGTGTGTGTGTGTGTTTGTGCGTGTGTGCGTGCGTGTGTGTGTCTGGGTTGTTTGATTGTGTGGGGTCAGGCAGCTGTGGGGGTTGGGTACGTGGGTGGAAGGAAATGTGGGATTGTTGATAACTATATAAAAAAAAATGTATAAAAAATGTATGAAAAGCACTTTATAAATAAAGTTTGATTGATTGATGTATTTGACATTGCTTTAGAGGTCCGTCACCTTTTTGTTTCCATGGATATGTCATTCCTCTGCCTGGAATGTTCCGTAGTATGACATTAAGCAGCTCTACTTTACATTTATTCAGTTACAGGTGTTTTTACAGCTCAAACTTTTGTTATACCTAGAAAAACAGGCATTCTGACTGTCAGCGGAGTTGCCTCTCCACTAGGGATGCAACAATAACCGAAATATCATGATTTCGTATCATCAAACGTCTCACAATATTATCGTGGGCTTTCACAATATATCGAATCACAAGTTCCTTTGCTTAAATACATGGTTTTATAGTAGCAACAACTTACAAACATTGAGAACTACATGTCCCATGATTCATTTAAATGCAGACAACATGAAGAAATATGTTTTTACTTGAATTCTTGGGATTATGATGGAAATAATTCACACCAAAATCTTGTCAAGGTATTTTAAAAGCAAAAATTATATCAGCATCTCCAAAATATCGCAATAAATCGTACCGTGAGATGCATATCGTGGTAATATCATACCAAGAGATTTGGATATTGTTACATCCCCACTCTCCACAGATCTGACTAGTAACTTGACCTAGTTTGGTCTCCATGATGCTAGAAAAGTTTAATGTCATACTGCAAACATTGTATACAAAGCAGCATTTCCTTGGGGCTAAGTATTATGTCTGAAACATTACACAATGCAGCTTTAAGAAAAACATACGCAAACAAACACAAAATGTTGACAGAATTACACTTCTTGCATATTGTAAGACATTTGCACAGACACAAACAAACTCTGTATATAATTTCACAGCTACTCTACCACTCTGGTGTGATAGGACTACAAAGCAATGTTCAAAGAAACCTACCACACCACTTCCATCGACCACAATGCTTTTCTCTGCTGCCACCTTCCTGTTGACTCTCTGCACATTTCCTGTCTCATAGAAAACATTGCATCAAACACCTTTTTGTTACTCTATTGGACCCGGTAGCTGTTGCATCGGACCATTTAAAATCCCGGTCCACCCTCGTATATATCTCTGAAACGCAGGCTGGTCTACTTCATAGTTCTCATTTGACTTTTAAATGCATGTGCCCCTTCTGATCTTCCCACACGCACACACACACATGCACACGCACACACACACACACACACACAAGCCCTCAGTGAAGATGAAGATGTGAAACAGAGGTCAGAGTGGATTTCTGCTATAACTGTGCATAGTGATGACTTGACCGACCTGACGACCGGCCGCTCTCTCTTCCTCTCGCAGATGTTTGGGATGTTATACAATATACGGGCTCGGGTTTCTCCGCCGATTCAAGCGGTTGGCCTTCTTTGCATTTATAGGGATTTATTGGAAAACAAATCAACAAGTGCTCAACAATATTTCAGAAAAAAACACATGTAAATAAGGTGATAACATGAAAAATAACAAATAAAAAACATAACAAACAACAGAGTGACAGTAGCTCAGTTGGTAGAATGTTTGTCCACTGATCTGAAGGTTGGCGGCTCCCATATGAATCCTGTCGTTGTGTCCTTGGGCAAAACAGTTCACCCCTAGTGTCTGTGTACACTGGTGTATGAATGTGTGAGTGGTTCCTTGACGTAAAGCGCTTTGAGTGATTTGAAGGTTGAAAAGCAGTATATAAATATGTACGTAGCCTCATGTATTGTGTGTGTGTGCGCGTGTGTGTGTGTGTGTGTGGGTTGTTTGGTTTTGTGAGTTTGTGCAGTTGTGAAGAGGTGTTTGGGTGGAATGGCATGTGAGATTGTTATTAATGAGCGTATATATTTATTGTATGAAAGAGCTTTTTAAGAGTAAATTAAAGACATATCTGTTCAGGCTTTCCTTTCCATAGATTTTTTAAATTCAACCTTATTTCATGTACTTCTGTATGGTTAATTATCTTGTAGTTTTGTCTTTTGTCTTTTGAGTCTTTGTTGTTGTGAAGGACACTGCGCTATAGTTTCTGTATGATTGTGCTATATGAATACATTTCTTTCTTCTTTGTAAATAAAGTTTGATTGATTTTGCTTTCGTGTCCCAACATTTCACTGGTTACTCTTTTCCATTGTGTTATAGAAGATACATTTCATATAATCTATTAAATTATACACTTAAAGGGACAGTTCAGAATTTTGGACATAGGGCTCAGAGGTGGGACCGAGTCTTTGTTTTGCAAGTCTCAAGTAAGTCTCAAGTCTTTGACCTCAAGTCTGAGTCAAGTCCCAATTTAAATACAGGCAAGTCCCAGTCGAGTCTCAAGTCACTGGCTTATAAGTCCAAGTCAAGTCCAAGTCGTCTGCTTTGAGCTTCAAGTCATTTCAAGTCTTTGAACCAAAAAAGTACAAAATTTAGCTTAAATTTTTTAGCAATTTATATGAGTTTTAAGATAAATTGTACTTTAAAAATCATAGTATATTTATATATAAGTATTTATAGAGTATAGATATGCAATTGATTTAGTTATTTTTTTCTTTTTAAATGTCTTAACAAGATCTTAGTGTGAATCATTATGGTCAGAATAGAAAGAATACAGATTTAAAAGTGCTTCTCAAGTCTTCTCACTCACAGGCCTCAAATCCAAGTCAAGTCCAAAGTCACTGACCTTCAAGTCCAAGTTAAGTCCCAAATCATCCATTTTATCAAGTCAAGTCTCAAGTCCTAAAAATAGTGACTCAAATCTGACTCGAGTCCAGGTCATGACTTGCAAGTCCCCACCTCTAATAGACCTCATTTCCTAGTGAGCCAGAGTGTTGGAGACGTGTGGAGACACTTTTTTAAATATTCCATCCAGTCCTTGTATTTGCAGAGGTCACTGGTGCTAGACTAGTGCATGTCAATGGCCATAGTTATCCTGCCACTAAAAACAGTCTTACCCACTCCACAACACACCCCAAAACAAATCTATTATTACACCAGACTGTCGATGTAAATGTCTGTGTTGATAAAATAATGTTTGAAATAAAACTAAACTTGCATTGCATGAATTGTCGCATATTGAGGGACTATTTTCTCATATATCAGTCCGCCGCTGCTAAGGTTTCTATCAGGAAGTACAACTCGCTGCTGCTGCTCAGACATAAATTCTTCAAATGCAAGGTTGGTTTTACTTCTAAAATTATTCTATCATCACAGACATTCACATCAACAGTCTGGCGTTATAACTGTTTTGCTTTGGGTGTTTTGTGGAGTGGGTAAGTGGGTTTTTAGTGTCAGGATATCTATGGCCATTGACATGCACTAGTCTAGCACCAGCGACCTCTGCAAATACAAGGACTGGATGGAATATTTAAAAAATTGTCTCCACACATCTCCAACACTCTGGCTAACTAGGAAATTAAGTACTATGTCCAAAATTCCAAACTGTCTCTTTAATTTCACTAATAACTTAAATATCTGTGTCTTGTTTATTCTTTGCCTGAAAATAGACCAAATCATATTTTAATATTATATAACATTTTTGCCATGGGTGAGGATAGTTGCTGACATTTACAAGAAATTATAAAAGACTGGTCCTTTTTTGTTTATGTTATGAGACTGTTATGAGTGTGAATGTTATGATTGTTATATGAGGAGATTCTGTTGAGCCACCAAAGCCCACAGTGTACTCCTCTGCACCTTCACAAATCATACAGACCTGTACCTGCTGTCACACTGTCTGTACGCCACGCAGCATGTCATCTGTGGATTTACAGTCCTCACATCACCCCACTGAACGGGGAATGTGAGGAAAAATCCACTTTTTACAGCCCTGGGCAATTATTTGGCTACACCTGACTATAGGTCTGAAATTAGAACATAAAACTCACTGTTCTGTCAGACGTAAATAATATTATGTGACATTTTTTGCTATAACAAAGAAGTGATTTTATGGCTGTAGTTTTTTGCAGTAGAGTAGACTTTTCCTGAGATTCAATGGACCAGAGGTAGGGAACGCGCACAGTGGGACGCGCGTTCACGTCGTGCGGAAAGAGAGAGAGGAGGGAGAGAGAGGAGAGAGAGAGAGAGGAGAGAGAAGAGAGAGGAGAGCGCGCTGCTAATACTAGATACAGAAAACAGCAGCGAGCATCGAGTCTGGAGAGCAACTGATGCGACAAGGTAGGAAAAGATGCTATTTCTTTTCTTGTTTGGGGTCTGTGTTGTGTATAGGCGGTGTTTCTGCTGGAATACCCCCATCACTGAGCTGTTTTCCCCGGAATAGTCGTGTCCTCCAGCCTGATCCCGTGTCCGATCACCGCTCTGTTGTTGTGTCCGCAGATGCTGAGCGTCGCCTTGCTGTGCTTGTGCGCCGTCGCCTTTGGACACGTCTCGGCTCGTTCAGACAACGGCAATTTTTTGGATGATAAATGGCTGACGGAGAGATGGGACAAATTCAGAGACGTGAGTAGCCCACGCTGGTGTTGTGAGCTTTTGTTATGGCAGCATGTTGTGTTGTCTCAGTCGGGGCTCGCTGTGTCCACACCGCGCTGTGATCATGCGCCGCTCGTTTTCTCCTTGTGTCAAGCGACGCGTCACGGAGCCCGTCGCTTGTGCTGTTTGTCACACGTTCATCACCCGCTCCAGTGATACAGTAAATACACCGCCATCATGTCTGCCAGTGTGTTTCATAAATCAGAGCACGGGCTACGAAAAGAGCATCGTGTGGCGGTGGAGGGAGCGAATGGGGCCTAATTACAGGCAGGTAGACCGAAGCGAGTCCGCAGCACTAGGCCTGCACTTTGAACAGAAAGCACCTGCCATCTGCACTGTCATTTCAGCTTTTAGTCAAACGTAAACGCTGCTCACATAACATCTGAACCTAGTGGGTTTAAACGCAGGATTTAGGCTCCCAGACAGCATCGTTTGGAGGGTGAACATTCTCTTTTTGGGTCTGTATTTTCTAGTCTATGGTAAACCCTGGTTGCCCTGCTCTTTGTCATTGTTTATGTTGGAGATTGCTTTATGTTTGCTGACAAAACCCCAACATAATCTTACGTATTGACCCACACAAACGTTGCTATTCAATAGGTCTTTATTGAGGTAGTCTTTGGTTTGGTCCTGTTATAATCCTGGTTTAATCCTGGTCCAGTCCGGGTTTATTTTCAGTTTTAGCCCCAGTTTATTCCTAATTCTGTGTTGATATATGCATGTATCAACGCACCCTAAATTAAGCCTATTCACTATCAGCTATAGATGAAAAGCCAATGATAACATGCACACATTCTTATTAAAACAGGTTTTCTAGAGCTCCCCAAAGCTCCCCCTGTCAATGTAACACTCCTCTATATTTAAACAGTCTGATTTATGATTGAGAGAAACCCCCTTTTGGTGCTTTCATGTTTTTTACTTCAGGTACCTCCCCCGTGACTGATGTTTTTTTATATAACTTTCCCAGCCGCGTAGAGAGACACACGAGAGCCAATCTGTGCCCCGGACCCATGTGATACACCTTTGGTCTAACGCCTGTCCTGAGAAGGATTTGGATTATGCAAATGAAGTGTCAGCGTGAACGCCTCTGATTGGCCGTGGGCTGGGTTACTTAAGATACTTTGACTTATATCGCCTACAGTTAAAAGATAAGAAAGAGAGTGAGAGAGGGAGAGAGAGGGGAGATAGTAGGAAGAAGGAAATGATTGAAGTCGTTTCTTGTGTTTAATCTGACGCTCAATATATATTTCATTTTGTGCATAGGCTCATGTAATATCTGCTGTATTAAACATTTATAATTTAACTTGACTAATGGTATCATGAGACTGAAATGTGACTGAAATGAGAGTTGATTTTGATCAGGAATATGCTTGCACAATACCATTTGTCACACCCCTTTATGGACAATGTCATTTTCAACATAAAGTATGGCTAGTATCTTAAAAGAGGGGTATTATGCAAAAATTCTACCATGTTATAATATTGTTCACTCATCAAACACATGCCTGAAGAGGTTTTAGATGTCATCCATGCATGTTTGACTATTTTAGCCTTGCGGGCTCTATTTGAACTCTCCTTATGTTTAGCTCTAAGATTCTGTGCAATGCTCCACTCGCAAACCTACGTCATCCGTCTGATTGGGATTTTGGCTCAGAATGACTCAGAGCTTCAAAAACTAAAGTGAAACCTATAACATGTGATAATACATTGTTTTTCTGCTAAAATAGTATTTTCAAAACAATTAAAGGTAACATGGTGATCTAAATATGTTATGTATTAGCGATGAACAGAGGTGGGGACTTGCAAGTTGTGACATGGACTCGAGTCAGATTTGAGTCACTATTTTTAGGACTTGAGACTTGATAAAATTGATTAAGACTTGGGACTCGACTTGGCCTTGAAGGTCAATGACTTGGAACTTGACTCGGTTTTGAGGCAAGTGACAGCACATTTCTTTCTGTTCTGTCTGTAATGATTCACTCCAAGATCTTGTCAAGACATTTAAAAAGGAAAAAATAGCATTTCTACAACTCTTATATGCTCTATAAATACTCATATATAAATATACTATGACTAGTACAAGTACAGTTTATCTTAAAATCCATGTAAACTGCAAAACCCAAGGCTATATTTGGTACTTTGGTTTAAAGACTTGAAATGACTTGAAGCTCGACTCGGACTTGCCTGTATTTGACTTGGGACTTGACTCGGACTTGAGGTCAAAGACTTGAGGCTTACTTGAGACTTGCAAACCGACGACTTGGGTCCACCTCTGGCGATTAATACCCCACAGATGTGAAATCCCTCCTCTTTAATATCACCCTGTGGACTCATAGATCTTTTAAAAACTATTCTGAAAAAAGGTTTAATAAAAAATGTTTTGACCCTGACATTACAAGATTTGATTACAAGTTAAGTTTGTTTCGATGTTGCTTCTGCCAAAAATACTGTGTTATTTAGTTCACATTAGTTGTGCTCAATCCAAATTGTATAGATTGGCATCCATTAGTATGTCAAAGTATAATAAAGATTGGTAGTCATGAAAAAAAGGTTTTAGCTCTTTGGCCCATTATCAAACAGTTATTTCCTTAAAAACAACATGATCTCATTGCTGCGATGGCTTGCTTTTAGGTAAATTCTCCATTTCGCGTTTCAACTCTTGAATGCAGCTGTATCCTCAAATAACACCTTCTATTGTTAGTGGCAGGTGGATTTCACAAACTGCAATGAACTTTCAGACGCCGAAGACTTAAGTAACCACTTCAAGGCAACTGATACTTTGCAGACACATCACGCTGGGGGTGTTCCACATGTGTCTCTATTTGTGGAAGGTTCAGTAGTTGCCATGGTGACACAATTCACACATTCGAAAATGCAGACAAAAATGAAAACATCAAGTCTCGCTAAAAACAAAATGGATTTAAACAACACATCTTCAGGAGCCTGTGATCAATATGAGCATCCAGGGCTTTATTTAGGCCAGACCTGGGTATTGTGCAGCTCCTGGGCCACTTACTGCCCTTTGGTTGACTCTGACTGGCCTGTTTAAGCTCATTTGGAATCACAAAATAAACGTGTTTTATCATTTTACCTCATGCATGGATTAAAGCTGCATTGCTTTAATTTTAGAGGTGTTTATTTAATGACATTTTTTTGTAAGGCAACGTCACTCTTTCATTGCTTAGTCATAACATAAACTCTTACCAGCTTGTCAAAACAGTGCTATTTTCTGCTTTTTATAAAGAAATACAATTAATATTATGCAGAATTTAGTTGCACATTTTTATTCGTCCCTCCACAATATTTTCTCATGTGGCCCCATGGAAAAAAGAATTGCCCACCCCTGGTTTAGATGGAAAAAGTGAGACTCTTGGTTGTTTATTTATTTATTTTTATTTTATTTTCTGGCATTTCGCCCACTTTTACTCTAAACCTTTCGTGTGGCGGTGCAAGGCGTGCTAACTTTCTTCTTCATAAACTCCATTACTTGCGGAGGGCGTTCGAGACATGTACGCAGGCTCTCATCTTGAGGCATGAAAGCAGTAAGTGGGTCCAGCTAAGTGCACTAGATACAGCCCTGGCTTCTCATTTACTGTAGGTCCCACTTAAAATGGTCACTCACAACAGCCCCGGGCCCTGCATATCCTGGACTCCCACCCGACCAAACCAACCAACTAACTCCAATACGCTACTGTAAGCTGATGTCATGACAGCAAATACAATGTGTTACATTGAAAACATGGGAATTAAAGCTTGTTTTGACTAGCCTCATTATAAAAGATTAGCATGCTCCACTCCTCTGCTTTTGTGCGTTCTGATTGGCTGCGTTTGCTCCATACTGTTTGTGTTGTGGAGGGTGAAAGATGTAGAGAAGGTACAAAGCTCCAGGCCTTTTCCACTTCAAAGCACCTCAAGTGTGTACATGTGTGTGTGCGTGTGTGTGTGTGTATGTGTGACAAGCTTGAGCAAGACATAGCCAGCACTACGACTGAAGCATGTATAGAGAAAAGAAGGAGCAAGGTCCTAAAGGAAGGAAGGAAGGAAGGAACAAAGTGAAGAAACAAGGTGTAAGTGAGAGAGTGAGAAAGTGAGAAAGTGAGAGAGAGAGAGAAGTTGGCAGGGCGGCTCGTGGTTGAAGGGCAAATCCTGATTATAATTAGATTTGAAAATATTTGAAAATTAATGTTCAGATGTAGCCTACAACAGTGAAAGAAGTCAATTTTCTGAAAAGGAATGTGTTAAAAATGGACGCTAAAGTACCTGGATTGTTAATAAAGTTTGGACACACTTTCCCATTTATTTTTCTGCTTTATTTACATGATTATTTGCATTGCAGATTCTCACTCAAGGCATCAAAACTAGGAATGGACACACAGAATGTAGCAAACAGAACAAAGCTAGAAAAACCTAAACTTGCCTTGAACCCTAGATTGCACATTTGGCATTTCAAAACCATTTCAGGAGACTTCATTAGGAAGCTCATGAGAGAGAAGAGCGAAGGTTTGCAGCACTGTCAGCAAAGCAAAGAGTGTTGGAAAAAAAAGCTGTCTTTAACTGTCTTAGAATGTTGTTACCCAGAGTGGTGTTTTTGTTTTATCCACACATGTTTGAGTAATCCTGCATTATCAATTATTAGCCCAGTAGATTCTAAATGAACTGCAACTTTTTAACCTTTTGTTCAGAAGAGATTGGCAATTCCAGGTCTGAAATCATCCAGCTGGTTCTGGAGAAAATGTATGGAGTTTAAAAACACAGTAGAGCACTTTCTGTACTAGGCTACCACGTGGCATCACAAGGTAGCCAGGCTGGCACCGCCTACTGTCTCCGCTCAATTTCATTTCTCTCCAGTGACTAGATCAGGAATCGAAATACACTACACGGTTTGCAAGAACCCCAAAAACTGTAGACTGCACACCGGCCAATCAGCGAAGAGCTGTGAAGCAATGACGTCAAACTCAAGCGCCTGTCTGGGTCCATTTTGTGGTACAGCACAACAGTAAACAAAGCAGTCGAGATGAATGTAGACGAAGCCATACATTCTGTGTTGGCAACGATTCCTAAAATCAAGGATTTAAAGCCGGAACAAAGAGAATGTTTGGTGAATTTTATCAAGGGGAAAGACGTTATTGCCCTTCTTCCTACAGGATTTGGCGCATTACATATGTCACGACCAAATAGTAGTGATTGGTTAAATAAAAAAAGCACCCGCCTACCGTCGAGCGAACGAATCCTAATGCTGCGAGATCAGACAGTTTCCACAAAGTGAAACCAGCTGAAGAATCAGACTAATTACAAGGTGGAACAGAGTGTTTTCTGTTTGAGAGGAGAACTCTATTTGTGTGTTAAACGTGTGAATGAAACAAAACACAACTCCAGGTATGTTTGCGATGAGGAAATGACTTTATAACCCAGATCGGAAGCTATTATTACGGTATTGAAATCAGCATTGAGCTTTCCTCTTAGTAGTATTAACAGATCTACCATAAATTGTGCTGGAACTAAAGCCTATATTGAGATGATTGTGAGGTTGTTTGTGTTAGCAGCAAGTTTCGTGAGTAGCGTAGCTCATTCACTTCTTTGATGTTGTGAGTTGATGACAGATTCCCGTGCCACACTTTCTATGGCGCTCAGGTTTTGTTTGTTTACACTGCTATTGTGTGTGTGCGTGTATGTTTGTGCGTGTGTGTGTGTGTGTTTGCACATGCGATGCCATTAAGGAATCAGACCTCAAGGACTTTTGCCGTCTTAACTTGTCCAAAGCACGGCCCTGGCCCCTATAATGAAATGTTCTCATTACTGGGTGTGCTATGTGCTTGGCATAGGAAAGAATTGCACTTCCTCAGGTTCCTGTCTCTATCAGATCTAGACCTGAGTGTTTTTAATCTGGTCACAAATGAGAAAGGAGGCTGAGTTTAATCTTTATAGAGGGGGTATTTCACTTCTATGGGGTATTAGCTGCTATCACATATACTTAGATCACCACGTTACCTTTCATTGTTTTGAAAATGATGTATTTGCAGATAACGACATATTCATATTTTTTATAAGTTTGATTTCAGTTTTTGATCCTCTGAGTCTTCCCTCTCTTTGCATCCCGTGTTAAGTCACTCTCCCTTCAGAGCACTATGACAACACAATCAGCGTGCACCCTGCTAATGAGACTACTGCACATCGCATCAGTGACGATGTAGTGTATTGTTTTGTCTCATGCTTTTGTGTATTTATGGAGAATGGTCGTGTGGGAGCATGGGCGATGTAGACATGTGAGCTGACCATTGCACAGAATCTTACAGCGAACCGTGAGAAAGGTTTGAATAGGGCCCGGGAGAGATCACTAAAAGACTCAAACATGCATGGCTGACATCTAAAAACCTCTTTAGGCATGTTTTTGGGAGCGTTATAACATGGTAGGAAGCTAAAAAAAACTTTAATGTGGAGGAATAAACACAACAAATAATATTAGAGTGGGTTTGTTGTGGAGGCACGCTGCGTCCAATACAGACACATAAAGAGCAAACAAATTACGTACACAGGCTGAAACCTAATGACTTTTTAAAATGATGATCTTAAATTGAAATAATTTGTAAAATAACTGCACTGTACATAGATCAGCTCACTGACTTCAATCAGACAGCAAGACCCTTAAGTATTAGCAAATCACAGAATCTGAGTAACTTACATTGGTAACACTGACTACCCTTAGTAATATATTATAAATACTACAGCTATATACAGTAATAATAACTCTGTATAATTCAATTTATCAGATTTTTTTTCATTGGGACAGACAGCTATGGAGCATGTGCACATTTTATAAACATGTATACTTACATATTACATACATACTGCATTATTTTACATTATAATTAGAGCTGGTTACTGAAACTCCATTCCAAGTAGGAACTGACCAAAAAGGTCCAGTCAATACTGGTATCGAAAAAACAAATTATTATAGATTATATGAACCAAACTCCAAAATCTCCTCCTCGTCAGTCCTGGTAAAAGCACGATTCTCAAATAAATGTGGGGTATACCCTCCTCTTTTGTCCAGGTATCCACGCAATAAAAGAATAAAGTTATTTATCAAAACAAAAAGCACATGCTCCGAGCGCTGCCTTTAATATAAAGTGCCGTGTGCAGCGAAAACAAAAGTGAAACCCAAAGTCAGTCGAAGTGGGGATCAGCTGTGCTCTGGTTCATTTGCATGCACATTTATTTTGAGTTATAACTGAGTATCATATAGTCTATGTTTTAAAATATCAATGAACATAGTTATAATGTAATTTTCTTAATAATATTGGCCATTAATTTACATAAAAAACAGGCACCAAAAATAATAACTGTTCAGGAACTGTGATCGAATAGCAGATATTGTTAAAGTAATGGCACTGAAAAAAAACAAACAGTACCCAGCCCATATTATAACTAAATTTGTCTGGTTTGTGCGTTGCCGTGTTTGGCTTTGGTACACTTACATCCTGTTCCCTCCCTTTTAACAATGGTCCTTTATATCTCAGTGAAAGCCACATACGAATGAATCTTTCATTATCAAGCAGACGTGAGAATGAAGAGTGTTATGTGGATTTACTTCAGACAGTGAGATCAGAGTCTGTTTAAAGGACCCTCTCAGAGCTTCACTGTTTTAAACGGCTTTTATTTGCATCAGAGGCTAGCACCCATGGGTGTGTCAGCTCATTTGGTGTCTAAAAGCAGAAGCATTCACCTCAGTGTACCTGTTTCAAGTACAAACAGTGCAGACTCAAGCAGAGACGAAAGCTTAATGGATGCAAATGAGTCACATTTTACAGTCAAGACGAGATTCAAGTATCACTCTGTAGCCTCAAAGAAATGAGAAGTCCCAAACAATACAGACTGAACTTTTGTTGAGTGTGGAGAATGTCACATGTCTCTGGTGTTGTGATGCAAACTGGAGGCACTGTTCTGTCAGAAAAGATATATTTTGACTTTAGTCTGAGCTTTATTTTAACACAGTCTGATCAGAAAGAGCTGATTTAACTGGAACTACAACAGATGAGCTGATTAGTGCTCTTAAACAAGTCTGTCACAAGCTAGATGGATTTGTCAGCCGTTTTTCAGTTAATCACCTCACATTTTTGTTGAGCATCAAGCACACATTGATCGCAGGCACCTGAAAAATTGCCTCGTTTAAATCCATTTTGCATTTTTACTTGAGTTTTCAGACGATCTTAAAACTTTTTATGGCAGTGTTTGCTCATCTGTACATTGTGTCACTGCGGTAACTGCTGAACATTCCATCATAAAGATACATGTGGAACACCCCCTGCTTGATGTCGCTGCAAAATATAAATAGTCCGTCATGTTTAAAGTGAATACAACAGGTTTAATTAAGTGGAAGCTGTAGAAGTTGAGAAGAAAAGTACAAAAATCAACATAGAAAATTCCAAAATACAGGGACAATTGACGTGCAAGGAAGGTGTTTTTCTGACAGAGAAAAACTTTATTTAACTAAAAAAAAGTTGTTATTTTTTATTTTCATTAGTCTAATCATTACTATTGCATAATTTAGACAAGCTTTGGTCCTTGTTAACATTACGGTTGCTAGGTAAATTTAAAAAAGGTTTTGTTATGGTTTATTAAACACCTTTTTGTAATGATTGTGTGTATGTGTTCTGCCATGAGAAAAACTAAAGAGGATTTTTCTCTTGTTTTTTTTGTTTTCATAATGCTTTCTGCTAAAGGAAGTGGAGGTTTGTATAACACATGTTATAAATTTGCATCAACCCCAACATTTAACTGATAAATTATGTTAAAATGTGTCTCTTTTAGGAGCCAAGAGCATGGAATCCTCCAAAACCATTTGACCAAGGTGAGCATAAGAAACCTTTTTATGTGCTAGACCTGTCACGATAATTACTATATCAACTTGTTGCTCGATATTTGAAAGATAGAACAGTTATTTTTGGGGTCAATATTTATCGTGGGTACTTTTCTTTGTACTAGTGGGGGAGTTTTTGTGTTTTTTTTCTGTACTACCTTTAGCTGAATAGGGTTGATTAAATAACTTATGTGACTTATTTGAAATGTATCCTTACTACTGAAGTATTTCCTTCTGCTATTGATATTTTGGAGCTAATATTATTGTAATTTTATTGTACATTTAGAATCGTTTTGGGGAGATAATCCTGGTTTTTGGTTGTATCAGTGGGTTAAATTTGTTTAAATATTACCGTTTATCGTCTATATTTTCCTTAGCAGTATATCGTAATTCAAAATGTGTTGTCATGACAGGCCTATGTGCCCATGGACTTTTTGAAAACACAGTCGGTTTAAAGGGACAGTCTGGACATAGGGCTTCATTTCCAAGTTAGCCAGAGTGTCGGAGATGTGTGGAGACACTTTTTAAAATATTTCATCCAGTCCTTGTATTTGCAGAGGTCGCTGGTGCTAGGCTAGCACATGTCAATGGCCATAGTTATCCTGCCACTAAAAACAGTCTTACCCACTCCACAAAACACCCGAAACAAAACTATTATTACATCAGACTGTCGATGTAAATGTCTGTGTTGATAGAATCATGTTTGGAATAAAATTAACCTTGCATCGCATGAATTGACGCATGTTGAGGGACTATTTTCTCACATATCAGTCCGCCGCTGCCAAGCTTTCTATCAGGAAGTACAACTCGCTGCTGCTGCTCAGACATAAATCCTTTAAATCCAAGGTTGGTTTTACTTTTAAAATTATTCTATCAACACAGACATTTACATCGATAGTCTGGCATAATAAATGTTTTGCTTCAGGTGTTTTGTGGAGTGGGTAAAACAGTTTTTAGTGTCAGACTAACTATGGTCATTGACATTGCGCTACCCAAGCACTAGCGACCTCTGCAAATAAAAGGACTGGATGGAATATTTTAAAAAGTGTTTCCACACGTCTCCAACACTCACTCAGCTCACTAGGAAATGAGGTCCTATGTCCAAAATTCTGAACTGTCCCTTTAAGCCCAAAAAGCATATTTAAAGATCTGGCAAAAATGCTTTAATAACTTGGCGGTTTATAGTTTCAGAAAAAAAAGTTAATAAATGATTGGTCTTGTACTCATTAGTTACCTGATTAGCCTTGAGCAACCTTGCAAACTTTAATTTTTTTTTTTTATTTCAGAACATGACTGGGAAAAATAAATGACAAATTTAGTGGGCGGACACTTTTGAGCTCCATTTTATTTTCTTTTGTAGAAAACATTCTCACACATACCTACATTTTTTTTCTTTGTTGAAAATAGAGAGGGAAAATTGAGAACAGTTGTGTCTTAATGGATTAGCCGTAGCCTCACTTGTTATTAACTAGTGGATAACTGACAGCACCTGGAGGATTAACAATGAAAATTATGTTTTTGTAAGAGCGCTACACAGCCCGAGCTACTGGGAAAAAATGGTCCGTTTTTCTCTAGCTAGAATATGGTTATAATAGAAAAGCCTGTCTCACGAAAATTGCAGTTTAACATGATTTGTTCTGTTTTAATGCATTAGCAGTAGCCGTGTTAATAGGAGTAATTGTCACCACCTGGAGCACGAACAGTAAAAATCATGTTTTGTAAAGACGTTCGATCCAAAACCAAAAAAAAAAAAATCACTTCTCTTATCCAGCCCGAGCAGCTGCAGCAGTTTCTCTTTCTTTGTTAATTCGTAGCAAGTGATAATCTCCTAAAACATAGAGGCAAACCAGGACAGCAGCACCTTCACTCTTTGACTCATCACCACCAGATCCTCCACCGCATCACTGCAAGTCCACACACACGCCCATATCATGAAACAATAGGTTTAGCCACGTGGGATCAAATGGAGATTATCTGACAAAGCTGCTCAGGGATTACTGTAAGGTTCTTTGGAGGCAGAGGTCACTGGCTAGTCGCTACAGTTCCGAGATCTGTACTGGTCCAAGCATGTCGTGCACAGGAAATACACAGAATACAGACCCAGGATCAGATTTTGGACATACGCGGAGGAGGAGGAGAGCTAGACAGTCAGACCTTAGATCAGCAATCTCTGTACGCTGTCGGATCTGATACCAGATCAGTTTGAAAGGCGCTTCAGGATAGATTCAATTAAGCTTCATGAGGATGTCACACCAGAAGAAGCCGTGCTAACTATGTCCATCTGTTTTTAGATCTGTGGATGCTTGTGTGTTAACCTTGTGTTCATTAGAAGCAGGCTATACCAAAGAACCACTGCGAAGATTTAAAACATGCGCGCTGAATTGAGAGATTAGACCCTTGTAATGTCCAAAGATTATGTTAGACTTTGTAAACAATATGGGTACCACTGCCAGCACACAGACTCCTTTAAAAGAAAAAAAGATAAGGTTTTACAGTTTGCAAATCAATAACCAATATGCATAAAGACTTAAAGATAAGACTCATATACCTGTATAGTTATCTTTCACTTCTGTAACTAACTACATGACTACATAGATCAGGACAGCGGCGTGTCTAGACTTTTTTTTTTACTTAATGAGTGGCCCAATGTTGGCACCAGGTCTGGCCCAAGTCTTTAAGGCAATAATTTTAAAAAATTATGCTTACATTTTAGATTTTTAGTGAGTAAATCATTTCAATCTGTAAAAATTGACGTCTATTTTGTGTTTTAGTTATAAATTTGTGTAATAATATGAGTATTATTAAACAATAATGGTAATTTTAGACCTGTGAGTGAGAAGGCACCTGGTTCGGTCAATCAGAAATACCATAGAAATGTTCTTTACCTGGACATTATTAATTTAAAGCAAATTAATTGACATAACATTAACTAAAATATTGCTTATTACCTCCGCCAAGGAGGTTATGTTTTTGCCGGCGTTTGTCTGTTTTTGTTTGTTTGTTTGTTTGTTTGTTTGTCTGTTAGCAACATAACTCAAAAAGTTATGGACCGATTTTGATTAAATATTCAGGATTTGTTGGAAATGTGAAAAGGAAGAAGTGATTTCATTTTGGGGGTGATCCGGAAGAAATCTTGGATTCTGGATCACTTTGAAATTTTAATTAACATTGTGGTAAATGGGGTCAAAAATTTTGTTTCTCAATATCTCGTTAATTATTGACCAAACCCCATGAAATTTGACTCAGGGATGGACAATGGGATCCTCTTTCATATTCCAAAGGCTGATCCGGATCTGATCCAGAAGACTGATTTTATCGCAATTTATATAAAAAATGGGGGTAGTCCTTGGCGGAGGTCTGCGCTCTCTGAGTGCTTTTCTAGTTTTGAATGTAGTCATGTATGTGTATGTATAAATGTACGTATACAGTACATACAGAGATAGAAATGCCCACACTGGATTCATTTGGTTGTTGTTTTGTTTTATGTTTCCAGCTCTTGATCCAGCCAAAGATCCCTGTCTGAAGATCAAGTGCAGTCGCCACAAAGTGTGTGTGGCTGAGGATTACAAAACGGCCACTTGTGTGAGCCAGAGGAGAATTAGGTAAGAGCAGTTTACATGGGCTCACATGCTCAGAGTGTAACATACAAACAGGGCCAGCTCCAGCTTAAGATGAGACTTAAAAACAGGGAAACAGGACCTTCTCTAAACTCTGGAACTCTCTGCCCCCCCACGTCCAAACAGCCTCACAGTGGAGCTTTATGTCTCATCTCAAGGCCTTCTTTTATTTTCTGGCTTTTCACTAGAATCATTTGGATAATTTCAGCTCTGGAATTGCCAGTCTCTACTAAACTAAAGGTAAAAGGAGCTGTTAAAGCTGTCAAAACTACTGCTTCATGACATCACAAGGTGGAACAGAGCATTTCGAGATTTGGAGATGTAGCCGGACTAATAATAAAGGATTACTCAAACATACTGTATGTTAATAAAATAAAACACAACTCCGGGTATGTTTTTGATGAAGTAACAATATTATAACATTTCTTAAAGCTCAAAAGAGAAAGTTTAAGTCTGTCCTTATTTTCAGTTCTCAGTATTTAACTTAACCAGAAATGAAACGCACACGGCAGCAGATTATGTGGAAATCAGATAGAGTTTTACTTCTTTCTTTTTCTTGTCTCACTTCTTAATTTTGGTATCTGACCATCTGATCTGACCATATCTATCTGTATGTGTCACATGAGCTGCTCTTTGTTAGCTGTGAAGAGCGGAAAGTACCAAAGGTCCATCATTCTTCACTTCTCTCCGTCTAATATACTACACAAATGTTTTGAAGATCACATTACTGCTACTGTGACTTTGACAATGAAATGGACTTCATGAGAGGCTGAGATCCTTTATTGTAAGACCCAATGACCAAGCAGAAAATATTATGTTTTTATTACACTGTTTTGGAGAAAAACATTTAAACTGAATGTAACTTTTCGAGTAGAGGGTCTGCCACCTGCTTGTCTTCATGGAGATGCTTTTACTTTGCGACACCCTCGCTTCTCCACAGATTTGACCTGTAACTTGGCCTGGTAGCAAGTTACATGTCATTCTCTCTTTTCCTATTAATTACATTTCACTTTGCCATGAAATATTCAAAAGGTAACTTCACAAATGATGAACCTGATCAGTTATATCAGTGACTAGACACGAGAATCACCAACTGTCCAAAATGATCAGCTTTTCCGACCAATGCATTGCTTTCCTGTGACATGAACGTTCAATCCAATTAACTCCCAACTCTGGCAATGCAGTTTAACGAACAACGAGTCCTGCCAAGTCATATGAATGGGCTTTCTATGTCTGTGCGTATTTCAGTCTCAAACACCATCAACTGGACCAGAACAGTAACACCACAATGACCTCATTCCCATTCTTAGCAACAGGACAATTACTAATGCACAGGCAGGCGAGCAAATCATCAAATAATCACACTGAAATCCTACAATCCTTCATTTTTGAAATTGCAGTAGGAATAAGATGACGTTGTTCTGACATAAAGCATTTGGCCAATGCTAGACTCGAGCGTAGCCGGCTTAATGGATGGAGGTTGCGATTAATGTCAAATGAATCATAACTTCTTCAGTTTTTTTGGAGGTGGAAAAGAAGAAGAGCTGGTATGAGAAAGTATTTACCAAGTGGAAGTGGAAGTTGCTAAAAGTTATTATTAAAATGGAGGTTTCAAGAGTTCCATTTAAATGTCATGGGCCACAGAACTGAAAGTGTGAGAAAGAACTAGACAAAAGAGTGAATTTTCTAGAAATGCAGTAAAACAAGTGCAGGTTGTGCAATAGTTTAACACTATTAAAAGGTATTTTCGATCTCAAATTTTAAAGGTGTACTATGTAACCTCTCTGCTTTTGGGTTCACCATCTGCTGGTCATCATGGAGATGTTATTGATTTCCACTTTCCAATCCAATCCACTTTATTTATATAGCACATTTCACAAACAAACTGTTTCCAAAGTGCTGCACAAATACATAATAAAAACAACAATAATAAAATGACGAAATAAACACTCAATTTAATCATACTAGTCTTAAAATAATAAAACCTGTAAAATTAAATAAGAACAAAATCATAGAATACCAATACATATATAAAGCCAATAAAATACATTAAAAATAAATAAAATAAATGCCTAAGTCTAGTCTTAGGCACCATGGGCTGAAACTGGCTCTCGGACCTCAGGGTGTAAATTTGGATGTCCATTCAAAGCTTTAAACAAACAATAAAATTTTAAAATCAATTCTAAAATGAACAGGAAGCCAGTGCAAAGACGCAAGGACTGATTTGCATGGAATGTTCCACAGTTTGGTATTAAACATCCTATATTCAGCCATGTAGTGGTAGTTTTCAAGTTAAAAGATACCTTTTACCTTTTCAGTGGAAATAGGCAATTCCAATTACACAGTGGAGCACTTCCTGTGTTTTCTGTTTGAGAAGAATTCAAATAGAAAATATGTAAGGTTTGTGTGTTAAACAGCTTTACAACATAAATCAAAAAATAGTATAATATGGGTCCTTAATACCATACTATGGAATATTTGCTCCTCACCTTCCACGGTGGTAGGTCTCTCTCTCTCATCCAGCTCAGGTCCTCTACCAGAGGCCTGGGACCTTGAGAGTTCTGTGCAGTATCTTTGCTGTTCCCAGTACTGCACTTTTCTGGACTTAGATGTTTGTGGTTTTTCCTGGTATCTGGAGTGCTCCAGTCACCACGGGCACCACTGATGCCTTCACCTTCCAGGCTTTCCCCTGCTCCTCCTACCAGGGGCTCAAGGAGGAGCCGGGCCCAACTGAAGTAACTTAAATCAAACTAAAGTAACCCAACCAGACAAAGAACAGGAGTGTTTAAATACATGAGGACCAACTAAAACTGAACACAAGGCGAGAATTACAATATAATACAGAAAATAATAGGTGATAATAAAGTGACCTTAAACAAACTAGACAAACGAACTTAGTAATGAACGAAGTAAAAAAAAAAAAAGAAAAGAACAAGTGTAAGTAAATGATTCAGACTTTCAATAACTAAAGAGTGTGCACACAAATTAAAATATAAGTCTAAATAAAGGACTTAAATTCAATCATGTGTGCTGTAATTAACTTAAATAAACTTGCAAATGAATTGAAATAAGACTAACACTGTGGAGTGGTGGCAGAGGTTTCCACCACATCCAAGGAGATGGGCAGGTGGCCTCCAAAAGAAGTTACATAGTGCACCTTTAACTTTCTTCTATTGCTTCTCAAAGACTAAGCTAAAAATGTGTTTCACTTCTGCTTTGTAGTTTCAAGGATCCCAGCTTGTACCAGAGCCCAGGGTCAAAGTGCACGCCCTGTCCAGTGGTGCACCCCTCTCCCGTCTGTGGAACCGACGGACACACATACTCCACCAAGGTACGTACCAAGCAAAGACTGTGTTCTAAATAGGAAGTGAGCATGGGTGTGTGTCTGGGTGCGTCAACTCTGGCTTTTTCACTTCACTTTGTCTGTGTCATCATTTTGGTCTTAAAACGTTTGTTGTAACCCACTCTACATGATCCTGGGGTTTTATTTCTGCTATTTGGTCCAGACATTAACAACAGACCAATGAGCAAAGAGGGCAGCTTTCTTCACTAATGTTTGACTCACAGCGTTTCTAAGACTCCGCCTCATGCTAAATCAGTCGTGAGTCTACGGTGGAAACATGCAATTCAGCAAAACCATGACCTTACTGTTACAAAAACATATATGACATACTTTCATTTCCTCTATAAGGGTCTTTCACATCCTAACTTCAGTTCCTCTATGTGTAATCTTTGGTTTCATTGCCGTGTATTGCTTAGTGTAAACTGGAGTACCAAGCCTGCATCACAGGAAAGAAGATTGCCGTCAAGTGTCCTGGCATGTGCCCCTGCCCATCTCAGCCCAAACCAACGCCAACAGAGAAAAGAGGTATCCAGTACAAAATGCAACACTACTTTTTGGAACTAAAGGACTGAAGGATATAAATATAGTTTGGGTTTATATGACAATTGCCCAAGTCATATTTTTCAGATTGCAGATGTTTTGTTTGATCTGGCTCATGGTAACAGCAAATATAAGTAACATTTTTACCTCATTAAACAACTTTGTAAGTCATGTAATGGCTAAATATGTATTTTTATGGAGTTTGAAGCATGTCTCCGCTGTCTCTGGGCGGAAAACTAACCTTGCGAGATGGCTGACATGACTCGAAGAGAGTTGACCTGGGAAAATCTGTTTTTTTTACATATATTTTTACATACAACATTATTAGTTTTTTATGTGATTATACAACCTTATATAACATTTTTAAATAGATAGTATCATTAAAAGGCCTGAGCAGCAACATAAGTAACAGAATGAACCAGTAATTAAAAGTAACTTATTCAACCATAGTATTGTATTTTTAATAACAGGCCTACTTAAAAAAAATGAATATTTTTTTAGTTCCGAACAGTCTATTCTCATAAGGGAGCTGCAGTGAAAGCTCTGTTGCTGAAAGTTGCATAATTCTGCTTTAAAATCTATAAATGATCCTGGCAAAAAAGTCTTATGTCAAATCTTATGTCAGAACAAATTAACCTAAATGATCATATTTTTTCACCATAGCATCCAAATGTGTTGACCTTTTTCAGTCAGAGTAGGCGTGACTGTCAGCTGACGTAACTTTAAGCCAAAATAGTTGAACATTTATTGATTTTGTCTGTTTTATTTGTCTTTCAAAAACAGAACACTTCCTAAGAAGTTCTATTAGTCATCAGAGTCTCATGCAGCTTAATGACTGTGGGCAGAAAAACGTGTGACTAATATTTTTTTTTAATTTCTGTCCCAAAGTTTGCAGTGAGACTGACCTGAAGGAGGTGGTGAATCGTCTGAGGGACTGGTTCAGAGTGCTACACGAGAATGGCAACCACAAGGCGGTCAAGAAGCCAGAGAAGAACAGTAAGTTTTAAATTACAGGTATATTATGCAAAACTGACTCTTATGAGGTTTTAGCCATATTATAATGTTGTTATCTCCTCAAAAACATACCTGGGGTTGTGTTTTGTTTCATTCAAACATGTTTGAGTAACCCTTTATTATTAATCTGTCTGCATCTCCAAAGCTCAAAATGTTCTTTTCCAGCTTGTCATGTCATGAAGTGGTAGTTCATATCACAGTAACAACTACATTTTACATTTTGCTCAATGGAGATAGGAAATTCCAGAGCTGATCTTTCCAAATGATTCTAGTGAACCTGTATTAAGTTTGAAAATAGAGTACATCCTGTATTAGCACATGACATCTGTTTGGGAGATGAATTCAGCCTAAATATGCAAGATTTGTGTGTTAAACATGTGTGAATGAAACGAAACAACTCCAGGTCTGTTTGTGGTGAGGGAACACCATTATATCATAAAGTGGATCAGAAAACTGCATAATATGGGCTCTTTAACATTACTTCAAATTAGGGCTGCTCGATTATGGAAAAAATCATTATCACGATTATTTTGGTCAATATTGAAATCACGATTATTCAAATGATTATTTTTAGTTACATGATGTATTTATTCAGCATTTCACTCTCAAAGAAAACACTTTGTTATTCATAATTTTCTTTCAAACTGAAAATAAATATAGGTTACAAATATGTTCTTTAGAGCAGTTTTGCGATGTATAAAACACAAAATGAATAAAATATACTCTGAACATGAAATAAGGCATAAAAAGACATATATATCCAAAATAAACTATATATCCAGCTGTTCTACAATCTCTATATTTAAAAAATAAAATAAATATACTGATTTATATAAAAAATATCCCAAAATAAACTTTGATAAGCTTTATTGTTTCAACTCGATTATATGAGTTTGGAGATCGTTTGACACACAAATCAAAATAGCAATCAGAGTTCAGTTAATTGCACAGCCTTACTTCAAATACACCTTCACCAGAGTTGCCCTGTTACATAAAGTTTTGTGTTTTTCTTGCAGAGTTTGAAGTGGGCGCGTCACCCATCTGTAAGGACCCTCTTGGCTGGATGTTCTCCCGCCTCGACACAAACTTCGACATGCAGCTCGACCAGTCAGAGATCAAGAGTCTGTACATGGACAGGAACGAACCGTGCTCTGATGCCTTCTTCAAATCCTGCGACACACACATGGACAAAGTCATAACCAGCTCAGAGTGGTGCACGTGCTTCCAGAGATACACAGGTATGTACTGTTTGGAAAAGCGCAATAAAAAAGATCCTATATTTCACAAAATACACTCTTGTGAGCTTTTAGCCATGTTAGACAGTTGTTACCTCCTCAGAAACATACATGGAGTTGTGTTTTGTTTCATTCACACATGTTTGAGTAACCTTTTATTATTAGTCTGTCTACATCTCCAAAGCTCAAAATGCTGAGAGTTTCCTGTTTGAGACAAGAACTTATCCTAAATATGCAGAGTTCATGAGTTAAACATGTGTCCAGGCATGGTTTTGATGAGGAAACATTATGGCGTGGATCAGAACGTAGCTTAATATGGGCCCTTTAAAACTCCTGGTGACAGAGTGGTTAGCCCTCTTCTGTGTTTGAATGTAATTGTGTTAGGTGAATTGGTGACTCATGATCTGCCCATATCTAATCACATGAGCTGTCTGTTAGCTGTAATGAGTGGAAAATACCAAACACACAACATTCTTCACTTATCTCCCTCTACGGCAAAAATAATCTGCTCAAATATTTGAAGATCTCATTTTCTGATCTGTTGTAATGTTTCCTCATCATAAACATACGTGGAGTTGTGTTTTGTTTCATTCACGCATGTTTAACACACAAACCCTTCATGTTTAAGTTGAGCTGTGCTGTCAAACAGAAAACACCTTGTGATATCATGTGGTATTACATAAACATATATCAAGCCAAACTGTTCTTATTTATGCCTGTTTTTAACACATTAACACCTTATTTGACATGTATTATAGGCTTATTTGAAGCTATAAGCATCATATTGTTATTTGATATATCATATGAATCAGTCAATGAATTTAAAGTGTTTTCAGCCAATCACTGATCAAAACAAGAGTCCAGAACAGTCCAACTCCGATCTCTCCGAGCACATTCTTTACTCTTGAAATATGAAATATGAAATAAAACATACACTGTATAAATTGTCATCTATCAGATAACAATTTGACGTGTCAAAAAAGAGCTTATCGCTTCAAATAAGCTTATAATACGTGTCAATAAGGTGTTAACGTGTTAAAAATAGGCGTAAATGTGAACAGTTTGGCTTGCCATACAAACACTCCGCTGTGTTTCTAAACTCCATACACCATCACTAGAATAATTTATATAATTTCAGCCCTGTAATTTCCAATCTCTACTAAACTAAAGGTAAACGATAGCTGTTAACCACGGCTTAATGACATCACAAGGTGGAACAGAGCATTTCGAGCTTTGGAGATGTAGACACACTAATAATAAAAGGATTACTCAAACATGTTATTCTGTACAGACTTATCGCTCTTGTGTGGGGTAAATGGCTGTCTACTGTATAAACCCCACTGTTGTAGACCACCGTACGACATAGTTTTGTGGTTATGAAGTTGTGTCTTTGGAGATGACTCACCAAACAAAGATACTGACAAAAGCAGAAAGTCCACACAAAAGCTGCACAAACACAAACCTTGGAAAAACCAGCCGACTTGAGCAGTTTCTCAGCTCTCCCTTTGTCCCGTCTCTGCAGACTCCCCGTGTAAAGCAGAACTGTCCAGCATCAACAAAAAGCAGTCGGGAAAGAAGCTGCTCGGTGAGTGACTCAGATTACAATGTCACATACAGACTTTTGGAAGCATTTCTTCAAATGCTTCCAATTTCAGCTGCTTTAGATAAACTTTATTGATCCACAAGGGAAATTATTTGGACACAGTAGTTCACATGTCACAATATTATATAACAAACAGCAAAATATAAATGGTAATGATAAATTCCAAATAAATATCAAAATTAGGAAGAGACTCGTGTCAAATAAGGCATAATTATATAAATCTATATGAACAAGTAAAAATAAAATATAGAAATATAGTAATACAAATATATCTCAGCTTTATAAGAGGTCAAAAGCAGTGCAGAGATAATAAGATGATGAAAATATTTAAATATCAATAGATATCGTATTGTTTAATGTGATGATACAGCCTCGATATCGTGGGCTGCTGTATCAATATATGTATTTTACAAAATTATTTTGTTACAGCACTACAGTTTTGTTGCTCATTCAGAGGAAGGGAACTCATTGATGAGACACATTTGACATTTCCACTTTATTGATGATTAATATGGATGTGTTTCACATTAACTTTTCACAAGAAGTGGTTTAACAAAGACTTTTAGTATCACAGTCAAGATTTAGCCATTATTTTTTACTGAACCATATCAAATCAATTTAAAATATATCGTATTGAATTGTATCCCACCGTAAGCTCACAGTATCGAGATATGTATTGTTATGAGGCTTATGTATCGAGGTATGTATCATATCGTCAACTTCTGAGTGTTTGTGTGTGCTTGTAGGTCAGTACTTGCCGTCCTGCGATGAGGAGGGCTACTACAGTTCCCACCAGTGCCACAGCAGCAGCGGGCAGTGCTGGTGTGTGGATCGTTATGGCAATGAGGTGGCCGGATCACGTACCCGCGGACCTGCCGACTGCGGTAGGTCATTCACTAATAACATCCTTTCAGCATTTCTTTGTTTGTACTAAGTTATAAATAACTTCCGATGTGTAATTATGGTCTAGTACTTACAATAGACGCTCCATCGAAGATGAACAGTGATGTGGTTTTCTGCAGAGCTGCCAGTATTTTGAATTAATTATATTTTTGAATAATGATAATAATAGGCTTTATATCTGAAGACCAGCTGAAAAGTGCGGATGGCTGAAAAACAGATTTTAAAATAGTTTTTTAAAAAATGAGAAACTTTGCTGAGAAACTTTGAATGAGTTGTCTTACTTTCTTTTTCTATTCTTCCTTTTCTATTCTTTTTCTGTTTTTTTGTTTTGTTTTGTTTTTTCAACAACCTTCAATCATAAGCATATAAATCACAATTATTTATATCAGACAGTGAAGCAATAATTAGCCAAAATGTGTAAAGCAAGTAAACAAACTCCCCTGTCTGACAAAAAGAATTGTTATTTCTAACAATAAGCACTTCCTGTATTACCACATGACATCACAAGGTGGAACAGAGTGTTTTCCGTTTGAGAAAAGAACTCAGCCTAAATATGAAGGGTTTGCATGTCAAACATATGAATGAAGCAAAACACAACTCCAGATATGTTTGTGATGAGGAAACAACATTATAATATAGATCAGAAAATAAAATAAAATGAGTCCTTCAAGGCACTGGCAACACAGATAAAGTTGTGATAAAGATTTTTTTTTTAATGAGTAAGGGCACAGACTATAGACCCTTCCTTTTAGTATTTTTCCCACCATATAGATGGATTTCTGGGCGACGTCTCAGAAAAGCTGCACGCACAACTGAGGAGCAAAAGATACACAGACAGATACAAGGAGAGATACACAGACAGAGACACAGACACAGACAGAGACACAGACAAAGACACAAACAGAGACACAAACAGATACACAGACAGAGACACAGACACAAACAGAGGCACAAACAGATACACAGACAGAGACACAGACACAGACAGACAGAGACACAGACAGAGACACAGACACAAACAGACAGACACAGACAGAGACACAGACACAGACAGAGACACAGACAAAGACACAAACAAAGACACAAACAGAGGCACAAACAGATACACAGACAGAGACACAAACAGAGGCACAAACAGAGGCACAAACAGATACACAGACAGAGACACAAACAGAGACACAGACAGAGACACAGACAGAGACAGACAGACACAGACAGAGACACAGACAAAGACACAAACAGAGGCACAAACAGATACACAGACAGAGACACAGACAGAGACACAGACGCAAACAGATACACAGACAGAGACACAAACAGAGACACAGACAGAGACACAGACAGAGACACAGAGACAAACAGAGACACAGACAGAGACACAGAGACAGACACCGAGACAGAGACACAAACAGAGACACAGACACAAACAGAGACACAGACAGAGACACAGACACAAACAGAGACACAGACACAAACAGAGACACAGACAGAGACACAGACAAAGACACAGACAGCAGCATTCCCCATGTTACAATGAAAAATTGTTGTGTTGTTAATTGCACAAACAGAAGTGAGAATAGTTTATGGATCAGGCAGCTGGTGCCCACTGCTGAGGACCAACTTACTTAGGCAGCCGGCACGACCACAACTATTCAGGGTTTCTATGTAATTTGTTGTGATGCTTGCCATCCTAAACTAGCAAACTTAGCCTCTTGTACTGTGGACAGCATTGGTCTCCAACCTGTAGCTTGGGAGGTACAGGTAGCTCTCCATCCAATTCCAAGTAGCTAAAGGGATTTCTGAATTCTACGTATTGTGGATAATAAGCGAAATTTGATTAATTACTACCTAACTTGGTGCAACGATAAATGGATAATGGTTTATGTTTTATAAGCGTCGAACTGTTCTCCATCTAAAGCCGTGGCTCTTATATTTACTTAGTTTGTTTGCGACTGCTGAAATTGGTAGCTCTTTGGCATTTTTGTTTGGTAAAGGTAGCTCACTGGAGAAAAAAAGGTTGGAGACCCCTGGTGTACTGTATACTCATAGTATGTTTAGGCAAGTACAGTGCAGTATAGTAGCCAATTCTGACATGTCGTAAATTAATTTGTCGTAAATATTGGAGCTACTTCACCTTAAGTTCCTGTTAATAAGATGATAAAGCAGCTCAATAAAAACATTGCGATTTTCACAAATTTGTTGGACATGATGTCAGCATCCTATAAAACGCTAACCATTCAGATCGCTCATTCATTTTAAACTTTTCTGTCACACATTTGATAATTCTGTGGATGAAGTGACTGACTGGTAGCATAGGCTCATTTGGTCAAGCCGCTATAATGATGCAAATGAAAAGCAGACACAAAACTCACAGACATAATTTTATTAAGCGTTTATATCAGTGGATCATTTTGACATAATATTCAGACATGACAAAGCACCAGGTGAATAAACAACAGTAACGGTAAAACAAGGTGCTGGTGCAACCTGAGACATAACTGGCTAGTCTACCTGCGGCTACAGAATATAATGTTATTATGAGAGCATATTAAACAAATAAGATCCAAACATTACATGATATGTTACTCTAAAGGGTGTCAGCAAGAGTACACAAACCATGTCTACAATGGCCAGTCAACTAGAAAACTGTTTTTCTTAGCACCTCTTGCTCCCCGGCTGCGTGCACATCTCCGAATGTTTGCCAATAGGATACCCATCTATATGTTTATTTCTAGCATTTTCACCATGTCTCTGTACTTTACAAATCTGTATTCATGGCTTCTGTACATGGCTTCTTTATTAACAATATGTTTTCTACTGATGATATTGTTTTTCAGGCGTGATTTTGGAGTCGTCTGGAGACCTGGGCAGCGGAGACCCCCCGGTGGACGCAGATGACGACGACGAAGTCGACGACGAGGACGATGACTACCTGCCCCCGCTTGACCCGGTCATCGACGACGAGTACAACGACGAAGACGAGGACGACGACGACGCTGGCGACGAATACCAGTCGTAATCTTTTGGCCCAAAAGCAAACGAGACCCCTTAACTGCTCAAACTGCACGCACCATGGTGACCCGCCAGGAACAAAACCTAATCGTACTAACAGCCAATAGACTTCTCTCTATATTGTTTGTTGAAAAAAAAAAAAAAAAAGAAAAGAAATATTGCTGGCGATTGATAATTTCTGATCTTATCTCAATATGACTAGGCACTTTTGTTGTTTATTTGTGTGTATATGATGGACTCTCAAAGACCAGCCAATCCAGAGCCTTGGATTCGGTCACATGGGCAAAGCTCTCCCCTGATTGGACAGCCCTTGTCTTCTTCTTTATGTCCTTGTGCAGAGGTATGTTGACGCCCCAAGGCACGCTGTTTTAAAAGACCCCCCCTCCCTTTCTCGCCAGTGTTCCTGTGTATTATAGGTGGGATGTCCCAGATGTAGATAAGGAATTATTGCACTCTTGAAGTTTTCTTTTGATCTATAATTTGTAACTTGTGTCTGTAACTCTATGGAACAAGCAGATAATGTTAGGATTTATTAGGGGAACTAAGGCAGTGTAGCAATCAGAACAGACATGCAAGCTGCTTTTAGTGAAAAACAAATCAAACTGAATAATCTCTAAAGGCTCTGGCAGCAAAGAAAGACAAATTACTGTTTTAGAGAAGAAAAGAAAAAAACATGGCGGAGCAAAATCGATCTATTTTTCTAATCTACTGAATATGAAAGATGAAACAGATTTGTCAAAGCATGTCTTAATACCGTGTAATATTTCTTTCTGTAGAGCCTAAAAAAACCTTTATGGAACTCAATATATTGTAGCTTGAGACGAAAAACAGAATCTCGCCTCAAAACACGTGAGATCAAAACGTTTGCTGACCAGTGCGTCGGCGATCCGTATCTCATTGTTCTTATGGTGTTGATGTTTTTCAGTTTTCTATTTTAGAGTCTTAACGTGTATCTGAACATGCAGTGTAAGAGATGCAAAAAAATAATTATGTTGCACATGTCATAGACCCATGTACGCGCGACCATACAGACCTGATGGAAATGCTTGTGGGGGACGAGGGGTGAGAGGTGTGCCTTTTCGATGATGCCGGGGATAGTAATGAAAAAGCTTGTAAACAGACTCATTATTACAGTAGATTATATTGGCTTTTTATTGTGGATACTAGATCGATACTGGTTTTAATACAGTTTTGTTGTCCCACTTACACCAGTTAGACATAACATTATGACTACTGAACTTTGGTGGGATTTACAGACGGGATGCAGGTTGGTAAAGTTAAATTGTACTCAAGAAAGTTACAAATAATGAAATAATACTACACAAGTTGAAGTACAAAGTAGTGATGTATTACTCAAGAAAGAGTATTTGCGTAAACTAGTAAGAAAAATTGGACATAACAGTTGATAAAAGACTTTCGGAAATGCAATTTAAGTATAAAAACATTAAATATTGAACAAAATCTTGTATTTTCAAATGATATATCACAAAAATGAGTAAATTATATAATATTGTCAACATAAAGTTTTTACCTAAATAGGAGAACTGTTACACTATCAAATATTACTTGTTACTTTAGTAGAAGTATGGTGCCTAAAAACTACCAGAAAAAATATGTAAATGCCAGAGGCGGCACTACCATTAGGCAAAAGTAGGCGGCTGTCTAGGGCCCTCAAACCTGGAGGGGCCCCCAACCAATTGATTTGAGTGCCACTAATGCCTGAGGTTTCCAGTCCACCATAATTCACATAAATAAAGATGTGCATGTCTCAAGAACAACGGGGAAAAACAGACAATAAATATATTAAAAACAAAACAAAAAAACTGTATTATAGTGAGGGCCCCAAACTCAAGTTCCCCTCGGGCCCCCAAATTGTTAACACTGCCAGTGGTAAATATAATACCCACTTCTGGATCTCTGGATGCCAAAAAATAAAGAAAATAATTTGATTAGATTTAGAGTAATTTTAAAGAGGTTTAAAAATCAGCAGATAAGAGATAGAGATGAGAGATGGTCGCCCACATGGCATTTTAACAATTTAAGTACAACAAACATGCATAATAAATCATGATTTCTGGAAAAAAATATTTGGTTTCTTGGAGGTCAGAGGTACTACAGATACGTGGTGAATTATTATGAAATTTGAAAATTTTTAAGTGAAGAAATTGGAATTGGGGCAGAAAATGTAGGCGTCGTGTCATGGACTCATTAGGCACCAACTTCAGTACAAAAATAAAAACTTTTTGATAATTTCTGCGTATCCAGACCAAGAAATGAAAATGAGTTTAGCATGGACCAGCGTGCAAAAATAGGTGGTCACAATGTTATCTCTACAAGGTGTACAGTTACATAATACAGATCACTTTAATATCGGGATGCTACATGTGGGACAAAAGCACAGACAGACACAGTTAAGACGTAGAACAGTGGATTATATTGGATTTTATATCACACATTGGCTAAGATCCGTGAGCTTTGGTTTCTACAGCTTGATAGAAAAGAGCTGCTTATGTTACAATGACATTTGCTTTGATTTGATTTGTACATGCTGTAATGACTTTTAGTGTAATTCAATGTAAAACGGGCTGATCGCCGGACTGCACATACAGATCCGGAGACAGCCTCTATACTAATACATTCACTTAACATTTTCAGAGATTCCATGTTGAGAAGTGCCATCTAAATGTCCTGTAGATCTAGTGTCTTTCTTTTAAAGGCGCACTGTGTAACTTTTCTGGTAGGTGTTCCGCCACAAACTTGTTTCCATGGAGATATTATCGTTTTTGCCCAAAAGGTTTTACAGTATGGCCTTAAACGAATCTACTGTATGTTGCTTTTGTCCAGTTATGGGTGTTTTATTGCTCAAAAATACTGTCAGAGTTCCCACGGTCATGGAAATCCTGGAAAAGTCATGGAAATATGTAAATTCAATGACATTTTTGGAATTTTAGTGTCTCTTTCACTCAGTTACAGCATTCTGTTAAGTTATCATTAGGGTATTATGATAAATTTGTAAACATATGCGCCTTTTTTTTTTTAAAAGAGATGACAATAAATGCATTGACAGTATTTTGAATGTTAAAAAATCTATAATGCCAAACCTTAAGGTGAGTGGAAAGGGTTAACATTTCATATTTAGCCCTAAAAGTTTGCTAAATTTATGAAGGGTGCCATAAAGTCATGGAAAATTCACTTTAGGTCACAAAAAATCATGGATAAGTTTTGAAATTTTGTCAGTGAAAAGCGTGCGAACACTGTGTTGCGAAAAACTTGCATTCCTACAGTGTGTGAGCTTACCTCTCCACAGATCTGACCTTTCATTTGGACTGGAGGAATTGGTGGCTTGTCTCCACGGTCAGATAAGTTTAATGCTATACTGTGGGACATTCTAGTCAATGCAGTAAGATTTCCACGAAGCCAAGCACCAGAAAGTTACACAGTGCGCCTTCAACTTGGAATTTCGCCGCACTTGAAGCTCCGCCTCCAGGTTCAGTTCAAGTCTCGTATTTTTGTTGATTTATTTTATTTTCCTGTGTGTAATAACAAACGGTTTGAAAATGACCTCAGACACTGTAGCCACTCCAATCACACACTCTGTCATCACTTTGGATAGCGTTAGGTTACGCTACAGATTACATTTTTTACAGTGTACGTATGATTTGCTGAAATAAAAGCTATATTGACAAATGAAAACGGACTTCAGTTTGTGTTTGTGGGGTGGTCCTACTTCTCCAGATCTGTAGAGGTTCGACTTGCACGTCGTGACTTGGATTGGAGTCAAACTATTTTTAGGACTTTAACTTGATTTGAAGACTTGAGACTCAATTTGGACTTCAAATGGTGAGAGGTTTGCCTTTTTGATGCTGGGGAGTGTAATAAAAAATCTCATTATTGCAGTAGATTATATTAGCTTTTTATTGTGGATACTAGATCGATATTGGTTTTAATACAGTTTTGTTGTCCCACTTACACCAATTAGACATAACATTATGACTACTGAACTTTGGTGGGATGTTCCGACGGGATGCAAGTGGGTAAAGTTAAATTGTACTCAAATAAATTACAAATTATGAAATAATACTACTCAGAAGTACAAAGTAGTGATCCATTACTCAAGAAAGAGTATTTGCGTAAATTACTAAGAAAAATTGGACATAACATCTGATAAAAGAGTTTCCGTAAATGCAATTGGAAGTTAAAAAAAATTTTAAATAATGAACAAAATCTTACATTTTCAAACGATAGACCACAAAAATTAGTAAATTATATAATACTGTCAACATAAAGCTTTTGTTCCTTGTCGTGGGGAAACTTTTACCTAAATACACTATCAAATATTACTCATTATTTTAGTAGAAGTATGGAGCCTATAGTCAGACTTGAGTCACTATTTTTAGGACTTGAGACTTGACTTGAGAAAATAGACTAAGACTTGGGACTTTACTTGGACTTGAAGCTCATTGACTTGGGACTTGACCTGGACTTGAGCCAGGTGACTTGAGAAAACTTTCTAATCTGACCGTAATGATTCGCACTAAGATCTTGACAAGACTTTAAAAAGGAAAAATTTACATTTCTACAACTCTTATAAATACTCATACATAAATATACCATGACTTTTTATCCACTCCAATCCTTTTTATTTATATAGCACATTTCACAAACAAACACAAGCAAAGTGCTGCATACAGTACTAACAACAAAAATAATATAATGATTAGGGGTGTCAAATTATCGCGTTAATTGCGATTAATTAATTACAGTCATATTTAGCGCGTTATGTTTTTTAATCGCGTTAATCTCATTTTTAATCTATAACTTTAGTGTTTCTGTATGTGAGTTGTTTTATTATAAAACCTGTTTTTATGTGTTGTTGGGACAACATCAACACACACACAAACAAAAAACACATTTATACATTTTTTAATTTCGGCAATTCCACTCATTGTCGGAAACCCACACAAAACACGCGCAGTAAGAGCGACGTTTACGGCGTCAGTCGCACAATGGACGAGGTCGAAGAGCCAGTAGAACAGAGGCAGCAGTGCACAGGTAAAAACGCATTTGTGTCTTGGAAATTATTCTCCCGACGTGAAATATAAAAGAAAATAACAAATATAATATCGCCTACAACTTAAATGTCACTGGTGAAAACAACCTGCATAGGCTCATGATGTCTGCACTACTGTCCTATAGTGACCTGCCACATGAGGGGACACGCACACACACACACACAAACACAAACACACACACACCTTCATCATCGTCATTAACCTGAGAACGCGCGGACCACGTTTCCTTCCGTAGTTACTGCGCGGACACCGACGTGCTCCCGTGAGCCGCGTGTGGATCGTGTTTTCTCGCGTACGCGGCGTAAACCGCGCTTCCTCCTGTGCGCCTCTAAACCAGAACTAACACCAAGACTAAAACCAGGACTAATTCAGTCCAGGACTAAACCAGGACTAAACCAGGTCTAAACCAGGACTAAACCAGGACTAAACCAGGACTAAACCAGGACTAAACCAGAACTAACACCAGGACTAAAACCAGGATTAATCCATTCCAGGACTAAACTAGGACTAAAGTAGGACTAAAGCAGGTCTAAACCAGGACTAAAACCAGTGATTTCATATATAAAGCATTTCTCTATCAATAATATTTTTAATATGGTTAAGGAAAGACTGGACTTTTTATTGTCTTTAAGTAGACAAAAGTTATTATGTTCAGATTTCCTCGTCTTTGCTACTTTACAACAAACAGTTTCTTATTCATGGAGACTTGGGCTCAACAGCCAATTTGGAGAGATTTGTTAAACAATAAATGACTTTATAAAGTCACTTTTTTAAATCTATATCAGTCTTTTGATCTGCCACAATAATGTAATAATGAATTTAAATGAAAATACCTCAAATTGAAGGCTTTTCTCAGCAATTTTTAGGTGAGATTAAAATTAGATTAATTAGATTAATTAATTACAGATCATAATTAATTAATCTCTCAATTTTTTTTAATCGCATGACAGCACTAATAATGATACAATATAGATTTAATCATATTAGAAAACATTAAAACCAGTCAAATAAAATAAGAGCAAACCCACAGAATAGTAATAATTTAAAGTACAGTTTAGTTTAAAAGTCTAAAATTTAAAGTACTTTTGGTTTAAAGACTTGAAATGACCTGAAGCTCAAAGCAGACAACTTGGTCTTGACTTGGACTTATGGGCCAGAGACTCGAGACTTGACTTGGACTTGCCTGTATTTGACTTGGGACTTGACTCGGACTTGAGGTCAAAGACTTGAGATTTACTTGAGACTTGCAAAACAACGACTTGGGCCCATCTCTGCAGATCTGAGACAGGATTTTAATCTAGACTAGAGTTGTCTGATTCTCTGCAGCTGATTTTATTAATATTTCTTGGGGATGTGAAGCTAAATGTAGGCACTGCTCTGTCTTTATCAAATTAGACTTTAATCTGAGCTTTGTTTTAACACGATCTGACCAGAAAGATCTGATTTAGCTGGAGGTACAACTGTTGAGCTGATTTGTGCTGTTAAACACGCCTCTCACACATAAAATAAAAAAAATAAAATTAATCACAAGCTCTCACTCTCATCTTTTTGTTGAAAATCAAACACATAAACAGGACCATAAACGCTCGAATTGATCACAGAGCTCCTCATAGAAAATGTGTTGTTTAAATCCATTTTGTATCTTGGTTTTTTTTACTATTCCTCTGAAAAAAATCAGGCTGTGTTTGTGCCGAACATACCACCATAGATATCCATACAAAACACCCCAGCGTGGTGACACTGCAAAGTATCAACCTAGAAGAAAAGTATGAAATTCCAGAAAAGAAACACAGAGATAGAAAAGTATATGTTAGGACTTGTGAAAAAAATAAAATAAAATAATAGTAATAATAATACAAATGTGGTTCGATTTGCAAATTATGCGCAAAAGGTCAGATCCTGTTTCAAGTGCAATTGCGAGTCAACTCCAGGAGCATGAACATTTAAGAAGACTGAAATATGAACAAAATAAACTAATAAGAATCCTACTTACTTCATTAGAACAAGCTTCTAGAGGTCTAAACTACACGCACAACAAGATTTTTCCTGGATATTTTGGTTCTTTGGAGAGGACATCTATAGAAATAAGTTGATAATTTGGTTTAATTTAATAACAGCTCCTCAAATTGCAGTGTCAATACAACTGTGATATACTGTGTAGCCTTAATAAACATGGGATCTTCTTACTAAGTGCTATGAGGTATTCTACTGTAACACCACTACTACTGTTACACACGACTGCAAACAAGCTCTGAATTGGATGTGTTGAAATAGGAGGACACGCACACACATTAGTGAAACAACTCAATTTGTTTTCCCAAAGCAGGACAAAGAAAAAGCTCAAACATAACTCAATTAACTCTCAATGAGAAAATAAACATAGTATTAGTATAATAGAAAACTCTTGTTACTTTGCAGTCTGTAATAGCCTGGTGGCAACCTTAGCGGTTTTAGGAGGAACAGAGTCAAGTTGAGCCAGTTTACAGTGCAGATCCCAGTACATTTATTAAAGACAAAACAAAAAAACTATTTACAAAAGTTCCAAAAAGGTTAAAAACCAGGCATAGCGGTTACCTGCGCTCACACAGCACCTCTCCCTGAACAAGGTGAGGCTGGCTTCTTTTAAAGGCCCTGTCCTAATTGGGTGAGCCCACTTTAACGATCAGGTAAGCACCAATAATTTGTACATTTAATATCTAAAAACCAACTATCAAAACAGTGCCCAAATAACATCCAATTACATCAACTACCAAAATATATATATCTTTATTTAAATTAGCAGTGTTCAATGTTTTAAAATACTAAATAGAACCAGTTAAAAATTTGTGCTCCCCTCCTCCAAACACATGGTTGGCTGCCCCGGAACCTTCTTAAGGTGCTCTGGCTCCCCGGGGACTCTTTTGGCCGGAGCACCTGAGGCAGACCACACCAGAGGGTAAGTACAATTACTTCGATTTAAATGCACTTTTACTTTTTTCCTTTTCTTTTACAGGTAACTTCAATCTGCACATAAATTTTCAATAAACATTTCTAAAACTTTGTTTCAGTTCCTCATTTTACCTTTTAACTAAGTAATGGACTGGCTACATTACACAGTCCAATTGTTATGTGATTTAAAGGTTCCATATTATGTTTTTTCCTCATCAAAAACATACCTGGCGTTGAAATCCTACGTAGAAAAACACTCGGTTCCACCTTGTGATGTCATGTGGTAATACAGGAAGCGCACCACCGTGTTTCTAAACTCCATACACCTTCACTAGAATAATTTAGATAATTTTAGTTTCCAATCTATTGATCAAAATGTATGCGTTTGAGATGTTGACAGAGTAATAAACCAGGATTACTTAAACGTGTGTGTGTGAATGAAACAAAACACAACTCCAGGTTTGTTTTTGAGGAGGTAATAACACACAGGACTCAATTTTGCGTAATATAGGACTGTGGTTTATCATTGGCATCCATGCTTTTCTTGAATTTTTTTTTTTTTAACATCACTTTTTATTATTATTTTTTCTTTTGCATTAAAGTTTATTGGAAACAAAGGAACAAAATATATCGTACATTGACACAGCACGTCAATTACAGTCCCCTTTCTCTTTTTCTAAATATATTATAGAAATGATCAACATCGCCTTTTATTCTGATACGATCTTACACGATACATTTCATGCCTTCTTTATCGTCATTATTAGTTTGTACGACCGCAAACGAAAACAAAAAATCCTTACATTTTTTTTAACATCACCTTTTATTTTGATACGATCATAAACGATACATTTTGTGCCTTCTTTATCATCATTATTAGTTTGTATGACCATAAATGAAAAAACTAAACAAAAAAACTTGCATCTTTAAAAAAATGAAGATAAGAACTAAGAAAAAAGTGATTGTATTTCTGTTTGAGGGGTTAGTATATGAAACAATCTGAGTGATGATTTAAAAGAAAATAAAGCACTGTGTTTTAAAAGATATAGCACTCTGGAATCAATGAATTATGCATACAATTTTTTTGATTTTAAGAGTCTAATAGATTTTTTGTCTCTTATATAAACAGCAAGTCTTAAGTGAATTGTAAATGTAAACTTGCTGTTCATACGCTGCTTTTCTTTCTTGAAAGTCTGTCATTGTTTAATAGGGTTTGGCTTTATAAGTACTTTTTACTTAAGCTTATACCCTTTCAGTCATAATCCATGGGGTTGTAGTCTATGTTTTGTTTTGTTTTCTTTTGTAGTGCTGCAAAATGACCAAATAATCTACTACTAGGCTACAAATTTGAACCACTATTACTACAAATACTTAAATATTGGCTGAATATGAGTGTATACTGTACTTGTATCTGTATTTCTGAATTCGTGTTAGCCTAAATTTCACCTGATCCGAGTCTGAGAGGTCCCTGCTGTTTGTTTGTTGGGGGTGGATTGTACAAAAACACTGCTGCATTATTTAGAGGCTGAAATCATGCATATTTCATGAGCCCTGATCACGCCCACATAACGACTTTGCATATGACCGAACACGGCTGACTAAACGAATTAACGGAGTGAATTAGTTCTGCACACTGAGGCTCTTTTGTGCGGGAGAAACACTGTCACAAATGGCTGCAGGAGGTCGCGTTTGTGTATTTGTGTATTGATACTGTGCAGCTGATGTCATTCACATTCTCCAGGGTGTGAAGCTAACCGGAAGCACTGCTCTGTTAAAAGCCTGTTACTCGTGGTAGACTTTAATCAGAGCTTTAGTTTAAACATCCTATACTACACAAAATTGACTCTTGTGAGCTTTAAGCCATGTTCTAACGTGCGTAACTGCAGTGACATCATGCTGGGGGTGTTCTACATGTGTCTCTATGGTGGAATTTAAAGTTAGCATAAAGACACAAACAGTGACAAAAAAGATATAGTCTAAAAAAAAACAAACGCATCACTCAAAATGGATTTTAACAACACATCTTGCGGAGCCTGTCCTCAATATGAGTGTACGAGGTGTTTAGGTGTTTGATTTTCAATAAAAAGGTGAGAATGACTAACTAAAAACTGTGTTAAAATGCCCATATTACGCTATTTTCTGGTGTTATAATGTTGTTTCCTCATCACAAACATGCCTAGAGCTGTGTTTTGTTTCATTAATGCATGAGTAATTCTTATATTATCAGTCTGTCTACATCTCCAAAGCTCAAAATGCTTTGTTCCACCTTGTAGTGTCATGAAGCGGTAGTTAACAGCTATGTTTTACCCTTTTTTTTGTAGCTGTAAGAGAATTTAAGTATTTTATCCTCCACGTACATCTCTTAGTTTAACATTGACTCACAAAAGCTATATTTACACCATGTTCATATTCCCTTGGCATACCATTATCTAAATCAGACATGTCAAAGTCAGCCCCAGGAGCCAAATTTGGTCTGCGATATAATTATATTTGGCCCTCATGATTATATCAAATATGTATTAGATCTGGCCTGGTGGCTACAGATAGGCTATAGAGACATCATTTATTTCAAATTTTGTTATTATTTTATATTATGCTTAAACTATTATTAAACATTTGTTTTAACGAGAAAAGGTTTAACATTACATATCTCAAAAGAAGAGGAAACATGCAGCTGTTGTTGAAAATTTTCAGTAAATATTTAGTTTGACCCATGACTTAGTCCCAGTTTTTAATTTTGACCCTCTGTGAATTTGAGTTTGACACCCTTGATGTAAATTGTGGTATATTGCTGTCTAACTGGTGCCTACTGGCTTTCATAGTCTCACCACACTTGCTTTATAAACCTCCTCCTTTGGAAGCAAAGTCAAGGGGCTTGAACACTCAAAGATCATACAATGTCCCCTTTGGAAATCATACTAGGTTGACTTTTCACGTCCCCCCCGGGCCTGTATTATTGATGGTAAATAAGCTTCTCCTGCTTTAGACATCCAGTTGGTCTCCAGCCTTTTACTTCCACACTTTCTTGGACAAGCTGAAAACTTCTACAATAGTAGCGAAGAGTAAGCCTGATTCATCAGCCAGTTTCACTTAATGAAAGCTGTCTGACCTTGCAGTGTTAAAATGTGTTCACTCGACGGTAGGCAGGTACTTTTTTTCATTTAACCAATTGCTGCTATTTGGTCGTGACATATGTAATGCTCCATTAACGGGGCTAACTGCTGTATTAAGCTTTTCCCAAATCCTGTAGGAAGAAGGGCAATAATGTCTTTCCCCTTGATAAAATTCACCAGAACATTCTCTTTGTTCCGGTTTTAAATTCTCGATCTCGGGAATCATTGCCAACACAAAATGTATGGCTCTTTGCTGATTGGCTGATACCCGGACTCACACTTCCGGGTTTTTTGTGAACCGTCTAGTGTAATTCTCATTCCTGACCTAGTCGCTGGAGAGAAATGAAATTGAGTGGAGGCATTAGGTGGTGCCAGCCTGGCTAGCGATGAGTATTTCCAGTGCTGAAATTATGTAGTGATTGTTATGAAGGTGTATGGGGTTTAAAAACACAGTGGAGCACTTCTTGTAGTACCACATGAGTGAATAGAGTGTTTATTTCTGCCTTAATATGCAGGGTTTGTGTTAAACATGTGTGAATGAAACAAAACACAACTCCAGGTATGTTTATGATAAGGTAACAACATTATAACACCAGAAAAAAAGCAAAATATGGGCCTTTGAACACAGTTTTTCCTCACTGTTTTGTTGAAAATCAAACACCTAAACAGCTCGTACACTGATATTGATCACAAGCTCCTCAAAATGTGTTGTTTAAATCCATTTTGTGTGTGTGTGTGCTTTTTTTTTTTTTTTTTTTTTTTTTTTTTGAGCTTTCAGACTATATTTTAAAACTTTTTTGTCACTGTTTGCTAATGTGTATTGTGTCTCCATGGTAACAGCTGAAAATTCCACCATAGAGACACATGTAAAACACTCCCAGCCTGATGTCACTGCGAACTATCAATTGAGCTTGGGCCAAAAATTCTCTTATCTTCGGAAAGAAGGAAGTGACTGGGTAAATATGTTTAATGTATCCGGCTGCTTTCCTCTTCCTGCACGAGCCGGGCATGGTGTGAAGATAACAGCTCCGTGTGGTCTCGTTTTAAGCCGAGTGCAGAAGGACGAGTATCTAAACAAACAAATAATAATGTGCAATTGTGAGACAACCTAACCCTGACCTTTTAAACAGGAAGCAGTTGTGATGTTTTGGAAGTGAGGGTTTGTTGATAAGAAAGACATTTTTTTCTAATAAATTATAGACTAATAAGTAGCAGTTTATAATATTTTAGTCTAATTTTGTAGAGCATGTGTAGTTTTTAGGTTAATGTTCATTTATTTAAAGAGCCTATATTATGCAAAATAGAGTCTTGTGAGTTTTAAGCCATATTTGAATGTTGTTACTTCCTCAAAAACAGACCTGGAGTTGTGTTTTGTTTCATTCACACACACATTTAATCCTTTTTCTATTAAGTTGTGTACATCTTCAAAGCTAAAAAATGCTCTAATCCACTATGTAAACCAGAAAACATTCAATATCACAATACATAATACACACATTGTTGTCAAAAGTAGGGGTGTCAAATTATCGCGTTAATTGTGATTAATTAATTACAGTCATATTTAGCGCGTTATGTTTTTTAATCGCGTTAATCTCATTTTTAATCTCTAACTTTACTGTTTCTGTATGTGAGTTTCTTTATTATAAAACCTGTTTTTATGTGTTGTTGGGACAACAACACACACACACACAAAACACATTTATACATTTTTTTATTTCGGTAATTCCACTCATTGCCGGAAACCCACACAAAACGCAGTAAGAGCGATGTAAACATCATGTTAACGTTGGCGGCGTCAGTCGCACAATGGACGAGGTCGAAGAGCCAGTAGAACAGAGGCAGCAGTGCACAGGTAAAAACGCATTCGTGTCTTGGAAATTATTCTCCCGACGTGAAATATAAAAGAAAATAACAAATATAATATCGCCTGAAAACAACCTGCATAGGCTCATGATGTCTGCACTACTGTCCTATAGTGACCTGCCACATGAGGGGACACGCACACAAACACACACAAACAAACACACACAAACACAAACAAACACACACCTTCATCATCGTCATTAACCTGAGAACGCGCGGACCACGTTTCCTTCCGTAGTTACTGCGTGGACACCGCTGTGCTCCCGTGAGCCGCGTGTGGATCGTGTTTTCTCGCGTACGCGGCGTAAACCGCGCTTCCTCCTGTGCGCCTCTAAACCAGAACTAACACCAAGACTAAAACCGGGACTAAACCAGGTCTAAACCAGGTCTAAACCAGGACTAAACCAGGACTAAACCAGGACTAAACCAGGTCTAAACCAGGTCTAAACCAGGACTAAACCAGGACTAAACCAGGACTAAACCCAGAACTAAACCAGGTCTAAACCAGGTCTAAACCAGGACTAAACCAGGACTAAACCAGGACTAACACCAGGACTAAACCAGGTCTAAACCAGGACTAAACCAGGACTAAAACCAGGATTAATCCATTCCAGGACTAAACTAGGACTAAAGTAGGTCTAAAGCAGGTCTAAACCAGGACTAAAACCAGTGATCTCATATATAAAGCATTTCTCTATCAATAATAATTTTTTTAACATGGTTAAGGAAAGACTGGACTTTTTATTGTCTTTAAGTCGACAAAAGTTATTATGTTCAGATTTCCTCGTCTTTGCTACTTTACAACAAACAGTTTCTTATTCATGGAGACTTGGGCTCAACAGCCAATTTGGAGAGATTTGTTAAACAATAAATGACTTTTATAAAGTCACTTTTTTAAATCTATATCAGTCTTTTGATCTGCCACAATAATGTAATAATGAATTTAAATGAAAATACCTCAAATTGAAGCTTTTCTCAGCAATTTTTAGGTGAGATTAAAATGAGATTAATTAGATTAATTAATTACAGATCATAATTAATTAATCTCTAAATTTTTTTAATCGCATGACAGCAATAGTCAAAAGTATTAAAAAATCTGTACTAAAATCAAAACTAAAACTAATCTTGAAACTAGATACTCATTTAAGTAAGTATCAATATTGAAAAAAAAAAAAAAAAAGAAAAATTTGATCTTTCCTGGACAGTTTGAACTTAAGTTTTTATCAGAACTAGTGCAACAATAAACAAATACTACGATACTTTGCAGTGGTATCATGATAGTTGTGTTATGTGTGTTTCTCTATGGTAGAATGTTCAGCAGTTACCATGGAGACACAATTATTAAGCACTGACAAAAAGTTTTAAGACCTGAAAACTCATGAAAAAAATGCTAAATGGATTTGAACAACATTTTAAATCCAGGAGCCTGTGATCAAAATGAGTGTTCCTGTTAAGGTGCATGATTTTCAAGAGAAAAGGTGAGAGTAACTAAATGAAAAACTAAACTTGTGAGTGCAATTATATGTGTGGAAGAGTTGTTTAACAGCCCAAATGATCTCACCTGTTCAGATTAAAGTCTCATAGAGCTTCTGAAAAGAGCCTTTGCCTTCAGTGAGCTTCATATCACCAGGGAATATTGTTGACACCATCTGCAAAATATCAATTACTGAATAAAAAAATGCAGTATTGTTGGAAAAAAAGAGCTTTTTAAATGATCGTTTAGGTATCGAAATCAGTACTGAGTATCAGGTCTATTCTTTAGCACTGAAATTGAGTTTGAAATGTTAGTATCGTGACACTAACACCAGTGACGGGAAGGATACTTTGAAAATGTATTTTGTTACAGAATATTGGATTTTGTAACATATTCTGATACATGGGCCAATCAGAGTATTGTATTCTGAACACTTTTGCATCATGTTGCTTTTAAATTAAGGCACAACATAGTAAACAGCTTTATATTCGCCTCACTGCTTTAAAAAAAAAAATAGTAATAATCACACATGCCTCACCACAAGAGCAGAGTTTTATATTTTTCTCACTGATTCTGTTGCTGTCTGCAGTTTGAAGTCAAAATTACATGATCAAATAACGTAATGTATTCCTTTGATTTTAGAAAAGTAACTGTATTCTGAATATTATCAAATGAAAAAGTAATTATACCTGAATACAATAACTCTGAATTATTTAGAATATGTATTTTTGGTACATGTACTTACTACATCAACTTGACAAGATAAGTGTGTTTTTCTTAATTCTAACAACATTAGATTTTGTTTCTTATTGTGCAAAGAGTTTTTCTTATCTTAAACGCAGCAAGACGTGTTTTTCAAATTACGAAAAGTCTTGTTCCATTGATAGACTTTTTAAAAAAAATATTACTATTTATGTATTTACTTTGGGCAAGTAGAGATTTACCTTCTTATACAGTGGAACATATAACATAAGTGAAATCATAATAGAAATAAAAATAACCACAACAAAAAAAATGTCCCTAGATAATTTTACTTGTCAAGTGAAATTTACTGAAATCATGAGAAGTGTAAATAACCTTGAGTATCATTTGTCTTGGTTAAAATCTCTTGTGACATTTTTAATTATTATTTTTATATTGCACTATTTTCTGTTGTTAATCATTAACTTACGTGTTTATGTTTAGTGCTTTTATTTTGAAGGGTTTAGTTTCATTTAATTGACAACGAGAAGGGAAAAACGTCATACGGAGCAAATGTATACACGTATTTTTTTTTGTATTTTCTTTGAAGAGGTACAAAGGTATGTTATTGATATAAATATATATATTTTTGAATAACTTTGTGTCTCTAGTTTTTATCATTGTTGATTGATGTTGTCAAGATGAATGTAAATAATAATCAAACTTGCATTGAGTTTTGTGTATGCGTATTTACACTCTATTTTGTATTCCTTTTAGCTCTTACTGCAGATTGGAGGATTTATTTCCATTAAATCTAAAAATGGCCAGTTCAAGTGTGAGTTTTCAATCAGAGGGATACGTTACAATAAGATTACTTGAATTAAGAAAGTTTTAACCTGGATAGATTTTAGATTAAGTAAGTAAGGAATACATAAAACCAAAAATACGTATTCTGGTTATTTTTACTTCTATTATGATTTTACTTATGGTATATGTTCCATTGTATAAGAATGAAAATCTCTGCTTGCCCAAAATAAATACATAAATAATAATAAGACTTTTCGTAATTTGAAAAATGTCTTGCTGCGCTTAAGAAAAGAAAATACCCATTAAATAAGATACAAAATGTTGCTGGAATTAAGAAAAACACACTTATCTTGTCAAGATGAAACTACTCAAATAAAGCAAAATCATTAATCATCATTGCACTTCCCAACACTGACTCACACATATAAACTAGACATTTATAGAGTTTATATTTGACTTCACAGCATCATTTCTGCTTACAGGATTCGTAATAGTGCAGAGACAAAGCCCTGCGCTCATCAGTACTTACAGCTACTCACTCAGAGGAGGAAGAGGGTCAGGGTCCTGAGTCAGCTCAAACACAGACATCCACACAGCAACGCCATATAGTTTTATGACCCTGTGTCTCCCATCGTCCAGCTCCAACCGGGTCTGATGAAGAGCCCCTGATCATTATTTCATGCCCTTCACATAAATATTGAATCAAATAAATAAATGAAAACACAACACAAATATCCACCTATAGAGCACGGTGAGTCAGAGATTGTGTGCTCATTTAAAATTCATTACAGGCAGCGTGAACAGTCCATATAAGGGCAGAGAGAGACACTTTCAGATGTAAAAGTTACAGAATAGAGCTTTAAAAACACATTAAAAGGCCTACATTATGCCAATTTAAAAAAAAATATATACAAAAAAGTCTATGTTATAATGTTGTTTCGTCATCACAAACAGACCCGGAGTTGTGTTTTGTTTCATTCACACATTTAATACACAACACCTACTTATTTAGGTTCAGTTCTTCACAACAGAAAACACCCTGCTCCACCTTGTGATGTCACGTGGTAATACAGGAAATGCTCTGCTGTGTTTTTAAACTCCATACACCTTCACTAGAATCATTTAGACGATTTCAACCCTGGATCTGCCCATTTCTACAGAACAAAAGGTAAAAAAAAAAGGAGCTGTTATGTTTAAAGTACCACTTTATGACATCACAAGGCAGAACAGAGCAATTTGAGTTTTGGAGATGCAGACAGACTAATAATATCAATAATACAGGATTACTCGGACATGATTGAAACAAAACACAACTCAAGGTATGTTTTTTTTATGATGTAACAACATTAGAACATGACTTAAAGCTCACAGGAGGAAATTTTGCACACTGTAGGACCTAGTGTCACATTTTAAACTTTAGTCCATGTTAAGTCCTTTAAGTGTGTTTAATTGTTGTGATTTTTGTGAGTTTCCTGTGCGCATAGTTATCTACAAGGACACAGAGTTATGAGACTGGACAAACTAATCACTCCTCCCTTCTTGTGATGAGTGACTGGCAGGGAACACTTGTTTTTGGCACTTTATATTATAATTTTTTCCTCTTTTAAAGGTTAAATTGTGTAATTTTTCTGTTGGAGGGTCTGTCAAATGCTTTTTTAAATGGAAGATGTTATTACTCTGTCTGAAATGTTCCACAGTACAGCATTAAACCTGCCTATCTTCATGAAAACCAAACCAGACCTAGGTACAAGTCAGATCTGTGGAAAGGCAACCCGCTCACAGTCAGAATGCCTGTTTTTTAAGTATTTTTGAGCCATAAAAACACTTGTAATTTAATAAATGTAAGGTAAATACTGTGGAATATTCAAGGCAGAGCAATGACATATCCATAGAAACAAGCAGGTGATGAAACCCTAACCAAAAAGTTACACAGTGCATCTTTCTTTCAGTCTTTAACACTGAACAAATTCAACACAAATTCAAATCCATGTCAACCTGTGATAATGAACAAAGCTTACAACTTCCTGTAAAAATGGGCATAGCGTTTTCCCATCTTTTTGTCCAAGCACAAAGGATTCCAGGAACATATTTTCTTAAGTACTGTGGAAATGGTGAGGTGTGGCCAGCCACAGAGCAGCTTTTCTCCGGATTCCTCAGTTTTATGGCCGCAAACAGTGCAGAGCTTTCTCATCAATAAGCTCTAACTGCTTAGTGGCTGGGCGCTTGTCCGGTCAATGGCTGACAGGAAAGAAACTGCGGGGGGTAAAACAGATCTATACACCAGCACACGGTAGTACACTCACTGGACAAGTTTATGGCATGTCAGCCTGTCGCCATAGTGATGAGCCAGTTGCAACGCTTTGTGTGTTCAAAAGCTTTTATATAAGACAAAAACACACTTAAACACAAGGTGAAGGCTCAAATATAGTGAAAAGGCATTTGAATAAAATAAAATGGCAAAACAAAATCTGCGTATAATATACAAATGCATTTAAACTGAACAAAATGTGAAATTGTTTAAGGTCCTGTATTACACAAAATGGAGTCTTGTGAGCTTTAAGTTTTAAGATGTTGTTACCTCATCAAAAACATACATGGAGTTGTGTTTTCTGTTTGAGCAAAGAACTCAGCCTAAATATGCAGGGTTTGTGTGTTAAACATGTGTAAATGAAGCAAAACAAATCTCCAGGTCTGTTTTCGATGAGAAACATTGTAACAGATCAGAAAATAGCTCAATATGGACCCTTAAGACTCAGGAGTGCTCAATTTGATTACAAGACTGTACAACACTGTGAATTAGACAGTGGCTGCAGTTACAAGCTCAACAAATCTGATTAATATCTGATTTGCAAACCTTTAAAATGACTTAAAGGACATGCAAACTGCACAATTTGATTTGAGTAATTAGAGAGATCATGATGAGACAGAAAATCAAATGACTTTGCTGTTTACATTTCATTTTAATAATTTTTAGCTCTAAAAGTCTGATAATTATCTTGAGTTTGAGTCACCAGCCACTAGAGATGCGCGGATTGCGGTTACAACCGCGGAATCCGCGGTTAATCCGCGGGTACCGCGGATGACGTGACGAAAAATTATATTTTAATTAAATTCGGGCGGGTGGCGGTTTAACTACTTTAAAAAAAAAAAAAAAAAAAAAAAAAAAGATAATGTTAGTATTGTTACCTACATCTGAAAAGACGAGTCTCTGTCTATGCTTGTAGTGTGAAGTGTACGTCATGTCCTTAATTAGCCCATTTCACCTCGTTTTATGTTCTGAAGGTTAAGGTTGTGTCGGGTTATTGATGCCTAAGGTTTACGAGGCACATATTATATGCAGTTTATTTTATTATTTCTAATTTATTTCAGCTGTTTGCCAACACCTAAGTGGATCTAGGGCCACTGATTCATGTTGTGGGATTTGCTGCCCTCTGGTGGCTAAACATGCAAACACACACACTGAACCAATGTTTCTCAAAAGACATTTTCATTTATTGAAAACTTCAAGATATTAATAAAATATTGACTAAAGCTTCTATTATATTATAAAACCAAACATCTTCACACTGTTACACACAATACGTTAAAGACAATAGTAAAAAAACAGCTCTTAGTGTTAAACTTGTTCTGCTGCACCATTTTTATGTAAAGGCACAAATAGTTACAGTAAGGGCTGACTGTGCGCCCAGACTTGTTTTATCCCTGCATTATTTTGTTAGCTCTAAGCATATATAAAATACTTTCAATGGTTCAGTATGTTTGTTTTTTCAATGACTTTCTTGACTCTGTGGTTAGGCCACCGTCCCTCCTCTATGCGTCTACAAATAAAAGGAAAAACAGGTCACTTGGTTAGTGTTTGCCCCTTTAAAATAACTGTATTTAATTAGCCAGTATAAAGCAAATAATTAACTTACCATAGACTCCATTTCTTTTGCATTACCACCTGATTTGTAGCGCCCCGTTTTACTATTCTCAATAAACTCCTGTAAATAAAGAAGATGATAGTTGAAACTTCTATTATTATCTTAAAAGTACATTGTGGAACTTTTCTGGTGGAGGGTCCATCAAATGCTGGTGTCTGTGGAGATGTTTCACAGTATGGTATTAAACGTTTCTATGGAAATCAAACCAGACCAAATTACAGGTCAGATCTGTGGAGAGGCAACCCCGCTCACAGTCTGAATGCCTTTTTGAACATATTTTTGAGCAATAAAATGACCTGTAATTGAATAAATGTAAGGTACATCTCTTTAATGTCATACTGTGGAACATTTCAGGCAGATCAATGACATGTCCACGGAGAAAAGCATTAGACAGACCCTCCATGAGAAAAGTTACACACTGCACCTTTAAAGCCACTGCATTAGTGTACTCTTGTATAAGTGACTCACCATTAGGGCTTTGTCCATGTAATATTCATGACCAGGGCTGCCGTCATTGTATTTGGTGTCCACGGCGAAGCAGAGGAAAAGCACATCCACAACATTCTCAAAAACAGACAGGAAACAGTGCGCCACCAAGAACGCAAACAGACAAACTATGAGCAGAGGAAGGACCCAAACTGTGTACTCTCTCTGGTAGTTTAAAGCCAGGACCCCGGCAAAGGCTGTGCACGATACTATAAGCACCTGGAAGACACAGAGATATGAAAACAAAACAAAACATGAGTGATGACAAAATACAGTGTACAGATACTAGGGATGTAACAATATCCAAATCTCTCGTTATGTTATTTTCACTTTATATATCTCACATGTTTCTGTGCCTCTGGACTAGGCTGTCGAGGCCTCTGAACTCGACCACCGCCTAGTCCTCTTTACACTCGACCCCCATGAATGAATAATGCTCTGTAAAGCTCTGTAAAACTGATACATTATTATTATTACTATTATCTGCTCTGGATGCCTCCTGGGTGCCTGTTCTGTGCCTTGGGGAAGACCCAGGACACACTGGAGGGACTATGTCTCTCGGCTGGCCTAGGAATGCTGACTTAGAGTCCCCCCGGAGGAGCTAGATGAAGTGTGTGTGTGGAAAGGAAAGGCTGGGAGTCCCTGCTTAGACTGTTGCCTCAGCGACACGGCCACGGATAAAGCAGAAGAAAATGGATGGACGGACATCGCACAGTATGATATGAATTGTGATATTTTCTGAAGGCTAAAAAAACTTAATCCAAAGAACTAAGATTTAAAAAGTGCTTAGAACGGTTATTTCTTCATCTAGTCTGCACTGAAACGGAGCAAAGGATCATGGTCTATGTTAGGGATAGGCATGATTAATCGATAATTGATCATTAAGAATTTCATCGATTACGTTCATTTTAATCGACAAACCGAATGTAGGTTGCTGTGCGTAGCGTGACCAAACAGGGGTCCGTACATGTAGCTCTCTGACACTCAGAAGGAGCGAGCAAACACAAACAGTCAGCACGCCTGCAATGTACCGAAGCACAAATGTGTATTTAACGATGATTTGTACAAGAAATTCCACGCTTTCCGTTGCGTTCGGGACAAGTGTGAGTCCATGTGCACAGTGTACAAAGCAGGAACATATGTTTCGGTGTCCAGTGGGAAAAAGATTTGCCAGGTGAGAGTAGCGCAATGTCGATGACGAGGAACCACCTCCCTCCCCCTGTACGGTGTCCTGGTTTTGAATATGGTCACACTAACCTGTATTCCACTGAGTCGTGTCTTTTAATCCGACAGAAACTGACCACATCAGCGACACAAGAGCTGTAGTTTTATCTTAGTCTTGCTTAGTTTATGCAAATCAGCGATGCGGTTTTAAGTTTCGTTTCTGTGACAGTTGCGCAAAACTGAATTAAACACATTATAATGTCAAATGGACTGATGTGGCTCTAGAGTCGTTATGTTTATATGTCGTAAAGTTGAATTTATTTATGCAGATTAGTAGTGCAGATAGTAATAATGATGATAATTTTAATATAAAAACGTTAATGATTAATCGATAATCGATCCTTAATTCTTCCGACGATCGATTAAGAAAATTTCATCGAATGTCCATCCCTAGTCTATGTAGTTCTGTTTTTTTTTTAGCAATTGCTGCACCATAACTATTAATTTAAGAAAAGACACTTGTAATTCGATATACTGTGACGGACCTCGATATTATTTTGAAACCTCTGACGATATTGTTGCATCCCTAAGAGTTATTGGCCAATTTACATCCAAAATTATGAAACGCTCAGTCCATTTCTCTCCGTGTGACCGAAAGCAGCTGACAGTTTTTGGTTAACTCAGTCTTATGATCCCATTTTACTTGCTGATTTTATGTACCTGCTCCCCGTAAAGCACTTTGTGGTCTTAACTTGCTCAATACACACCATTTCCTCTTGTCTATAACCCCCACACGTGACTCATTACTGTTTTATCTGCCCTGTCCTTGGTTTAGTGTTACTTTATTACGAAGCATCTTTGTGTTACTGTGAAAAGTGTTATATAAATAAACTTACATCTTAATCTTTGTGTCAATATTGTCAGGATAGTCAAATTTCAAACTGGATTTCGATACTAAGGAATAGACTTGGTACTCAATACAGATTTCAACACCCCAATGATAATAAAGACTCTTAAGACAACAGAATATAATTTTCAATATTAAATAATTGTATTTTCTTTTATAATACCATTTGACCATATATTTGTATAATTCCTCAGTGGTCCAGGTAGACGTGCTCTTATATATTTGTTCTGATACAGCTCAAGATCATTTTAAAGCGATTAAAAAAAAGGTTCATTTCTATCCTGTGAATGTAACTTTTTAGTACTGAAGCAGCTCCAATGAATATCTAGTTTCGATACTAGTTTTAATATTGATTAGGATCTGATTTTCAATACCTCTGACACACCTATATTCACAACCATCATTATGTTTGCTTTACCTTGCCTAAGAAGAGAACAAAGTCTCCCACAGTGTTTATAGTTGCCACACGGAGGGCGTTTTCCACCAGGATCACAAAAGCATCACGGGCCGAAGTGCAGAAGTTTGTGCTGTTAATTGCTGTAGCAGTGTAAGCATTCTGTAACAGGAAAGAAATGTAATAATGAATAATGTCCAAGACGGATGTGTCCTTGATCTACAACTTCAACTTAGACAACGTTTATTGATCCACAAGGGAAATTAATTTGAACACAGCAGCTCACACATCTCAATATATTATAATAACAAAGAGAAAATAAAAAATAAATATCAATGGTAGTAATAAATTTGTAGCAAAAATAACAAGATACTGATGTCAAATATGGCATAATTATGTAAATATAAAACAAAAAAGAAAAGAACATAAATATAATAATGCGACCTCTTGTATATAGCTGAGAGATCTATTTGTAAGGAGAAAACAACACAAAGATGGAATAATACTTACTTGATTCAGGTATGCGAGGCACTTCTCGAGACACCACAAGCAGCAGACGCAACATTTCACCATACAGCGAGCACAGGCATTTTCCTAAGAACATAATTTCCATTTAGTGTGATGTCAGGCATGTATAATTATCCACTTTAAAAGCTGCAGTATGTAACTTTTTGGTTGGGGGTCCGTCACCTGCTTGTTTCTATGGATATCTCTTTTCTCTGCCTAACTTGGTCTGGTTTGGTCTCCATGAAGACATGTTTCAGACAAAGCAACAACATTTCAAGAAAGAAAAGTATCTGACGGACCCTCAACCAGAAAAGTTCCACAATGCACCTTTAACACAACATGGTCCTCACCTTTCCTTTGAGCTGGGTGTGGATATATGTGAGGATGAGACGAGGGATCTTAACTAGAGTGATGATGAATGAACCTTTGGCCAGCGTTCCCAGGTGATACCGAAGTGTACGGCCCATTGCTTTGAGAATTGGGATGGACGTCATCTGGGATTTGTTCCTTTAAAAACAATTTTAAAATGATATTTAAAGACTGGAGCTCACACGCAATACTTCATAAATATTATAGCAACTGTAGACATATTGATGCTTTGTAGTGACATCATGCTGGAGGTGTTCTACATGTATCTCTAATGGCGGAATGTTCAGCAGTTACCATGGTGAAACAATGCACATATTAGCCAACAAAAAAATGTTTTTAAGACAGATTAGACAGGACTTTTTCATGAGTATTTACACTAAATTTTCAGGAGCCTCTGGTCAATACGAGCGTTCATGGTCCTGTTCAGGTGTTTGATTTTCAATAAAAAAGGAGAGAATAAACTGTTTGACTAATTTTCTGTGTGAGAGACTTGTTTAAATTTCACCTGTTTAGCTCCAACCAAGTCGGCCTTTAGTGGTCCGATTCTGTTCTGCTCAGATTAAGTGTAACTTCCTTAACAGACTAGTGCTTCCGGTTAGCATCACACCCCAGGGAAAGTTGATGACATCAGCTGCAAAGTACCAATACAGTACACATTTATACTTGCAGTGCTGTTGGCTGCTAGTACCTGGTGAAGTAGTAGGTGACCACAGCTCCAGCTACGGTCATCTGCTGAAAGGCCAGAATGAACTCACTGATCCAGATGAGACCCACCGCATGATACCACACCATGTACTGAAGAGGGCCCGCCAATTTATACTCAACAAGGTTGGTAGAATTGTTCTTAATTCGGTGTTCCTAAGGAAGAAAAAATATTTCACACGTTATAAAATACCAGAGCTATGCTTATTTTTGGGGTGCAAAAAAATTCATAACACTGGCACTGCACATCATTAAAGGGCCCATTTTACACGATTTTCACTTCTATGTTATAATGATGTTTCCTCATCAAAAACAGACCTGGAGTTTTACTGTTTCATTGACACATGTTTAACACAAAAATCCTGAGGTGAGTTCTTCTCTCAAAACTGAAAACACTCTGTTCTACTTTGTGATGTGCTCTACTGTGTTTTTAAACTCCATACCACTTCACTACAATCATTTGGATAATTTCAGTTCCTGAATGGCCAATCTCTGTTTGCCATTCTGGTAGCTGTTTACATGAAAATTACCACTACATGACATCACAACGTGGAACAGAGTATATTGAGATCTGGTTTCAAACTAATAATAAGAAGATCACCCAAACATGTTTGAATGAAACAAAACACTCATCATGTCCTTGATATGCAAACAGTATAACTTGGCTTAAAGCTTACAAGGATACATATATAAAATATATAATATACACATAATATAAATATATTTAAACAATCCTGTAAGTTAATTCTAAAAAAAAGAAACTTCAAAGAATTTGCTGCCGAAAAACAGAAGTGGGAGCTGAAGAGAGAAGTTGTTCACTGACGGCATCCTCCCCCCATCACGAGGCAAGCAAAATATTCCAAAAGTGGGAGACAAATCAAGCTTTGAGAAACGTCACAATGTCACAAGAAACAGATGCAATCTTCATTTTGGAAACTATTTAAAGCAGAAAAAAACTGTGAGCTTTTAACAATGTTATAGTTGTTTTCCCTCACCATTTCCTCATCTGAAGTTGTATTTGGAGTGATTCGTGCATACTAGAGCAATCTTTAATCTCTTCTTTTCAAGACGTCATTTTGTGGATCAACCCCTGTTTTCACCGCCAACAGCATATGCCCACTGCTCTGTACCAACTTTGTTATTTTCTTAAACTGGTGATATGCGTAGGATTTGTCAGCGTTACGTAGTCATTTTGGTACAAATGAAAAATAAATGGCTACAGCTGCACAGCTCTCACTCCCACTGGGCACCACAATTTTCTAAAGCGCAAGTTTGAGATGAATAATGTCCAAATTAATGCATAATGCTTTACAGGTGTAATCAATTAAAAATATAGAGCAGACACAAACACAACAGGCCTTCTTTGATATAAGCATAAGCAATAAACCACTACATTGAAACCTTGGTGTAAAATATTTCTGTAGAACAATAATCTGACCTGCTGTCCCGAGAAACAGCAGCACAGTGATCCAGTAAACCCAAAAGAGCATGAGGCAGAGGAAGGTCCAGAAAGGCTGCAGCACCAACAGAGGCAGGTGGATGAACACTTTCCCCGCCACGTGGAAGAGGGCGATAGTGAGCGAAACTCTCTTCCTCATGAAGAACATCACAAGCAAGAGCACAACCTGGAGGAGACAAACAGCCTCATGTAATACAGTCTTTGTATTAAAGGGCCCATATTACACTATTATCTGATCTATGTTATAATGTTCCCACATCATAAACAGACCTGGAGGTGTGTTTCGTTTCCTTCACACATGTTTAACACACAAACCCTGCATATTTAGGCTGAGTTCTTCTCTCACTCAACTGAAAAGGCTCTGTTCTATCTTGTGATGACATGTGATAATACAGGAAGTGCTCCTTACGACTTCCCTAGAATCATTTGGATGACTTCAGCCCTGGAATTTCCTGTCTCCACTACACTAAAAGTAAAAGGCAGTTGTTAACTTGACCACTACTGCTTCATGACATCACAAGGTGGAATAGAGCATTTTGAGCTTTTGAGATATAGACAGACTAATAAGAAAAAGTTACTCAAACATGTGTGAATGAAACTAAGCACAACTGCATGTATGTTTTCGATGAAGTAACAGTATTCTAACATGGCATAAAGCTCACAGGAGTCAATTTTTGCGTAATATAAGACCTTCAAGATTTATGCCGAATGAGCAGTTGTCCTGTCTTACCGTGAAAACTGTAGCTCCGATGGCGTAGATGAGCAGGGCTTTCACATTGTCTGCTTCCACTTCTTTCCCAAATACATTTGTTGTATTACTATTAAGAGCTTTTCTGTGGTCGGCATACAACCACCAGAGAACACCAACGCCACCTGCAAATGTACAGTTATCGATTATATTGTATTTTATGACATTAAAAAAATATAGGCATAGGATGAGACAATTCCCACAAGACAAAACGAGACACGAGATTGGGTCCAGGAGAATGAGACAAGGCGAGCTTTTGAAATATTTGTAATAAATAAATCGTCCAATCCAGTTCAGAATTTTGGCCAAAGATTACTTACGTTTGTTGTCATTACAGTGTTATGTTTTGAACTATATCTCTCAAGTATGTGTAAGTGACGAGCATGTAATGTTTTTGTCCAGTCGAAATGTGGATGCATGGAAAGAAAATCTCACAAGATCATTTTCATCATGTTTTGTCAGTTTTGTCTTGTGAGATCTTGTCCCATCCTTAATAAACATTATGGGATAAAAATTACCTATGGAGCAAATAATGACCAGGATTGTTAAGATCCACACCAGCACTCTGGAGATGTATCGAATCACGACCATCATGGCCAAGGACAACGCTACAGACAAGAAAATGCATTTGATGTAAAAATAAAAGCAACAAATAAAGTAAATTTGATTCATATTTTTGTTTGTTGCCGTGAAGTTACATAGAAGTATAAAAACAAACAAACATATAAACAATTACTTTTATATTTGACATTGACGTTCTTGTCCTTACATTTTGTTTGAAAACTAATAAAGAGACTGAATGTATATATGACATTTAAAAAAGTATATTCTAAGATAGGGCTGGGCGATATGGATCAAAAAATATATCTCGATATATTTTGCTATATCTCGATATACGATATATATCTCGATATATGTTCAAGAAAAAATAACCCCCTAAAACTGAAAACTGCAAAAACAAATCTGCCAAATTCCACAAGGTCCTTTTTTTTTTTTAAATTGAAGTGTAAGAGGTCAGCAGTTCATATAGGAACATTTAAGATTACAAAAAAAACCTAATTACATAAATAATAATTTAACTGTAAAATAAAAGAAATAATACATATTTCCTTCTTTTCATTCATAAATAAAACAACTCAAAACAAGCTCATCTTTGCATTAACTCTGTTATCCAAACCAGAACCAGAACCATGAGCTCATTTAGCAGAAGAAGCTCAGGATGTTCCTTATTTCAATAGATCCATGTTATTATCCAGCAGTGAGGAGCTCTGAGGTTTAATCCCACAATCCACTGCAGATCAAACCCAACGTTTCCAAACACTATTGTACAAGTGACACTGCAGCAGATTATTAATTAAAATATTCTGCATAAATAAACTTTACATTGCTAAACTTTACAATATATAAAGCATAACGAATATAGAGCCACATCAGCCCGTTTGCGATAATAATGTGTTTAATGCAGTTTTGCGCACGTGTGTTTACATTTTACAGAAACGAAACTTAAGCGCATGGCTCATTTGCATAAACAGCGCACTTCTCATGCAGCTCAGCTCGTTTAGCTTCTTTCGGGCTAAAGGTCGCGACTCGGTGGAATATGAGGATGTGCTGCTGATGGTTTTGTCTGCAAATCGTGGAAAAGGTTCGTGGTGCTTGAAGTTTTTCACTGGCACCAACTTTCGGCGTTCATGGCGGTAGTGAGAAGTGAAGGAGACACGAGCGAACAAAATTAGGGAGGCGGCGGCGCGCGGGCGACGAGAGAGAAGGTAAACAAGTGAAGCGGCGAAATCAGAATTTAATATAAGCATTATATCGATATATACGATATGTCAGAATTCATATCGAGTTTAAAAACTATCTCGATATATTTAAAATATCGATATATCGCCCACCCCTATTCTAAGATATTCTATTTACAAATGAGTTTCATATGGTTTCAAACTAAACGCCTGCTTATCTGGCCTGTTGTTACATATTAAAGTGACTCAACAGACATTTCCTGTTATTCTCAGGATAAAAATAGCTTGTTCTCCAGATTGCCGTCCTAAAGCCTGGACAAAGGAAGTGAGAAATGCGAATATAAGAAAAGGAGAGTTCATACCCAATGCCAACAAACAAAGCCCCATAATGATCTCCTTGCTGGCCATCACCCCGGCTGTAATCCGGTGTAAAACGCTGTTGTCACTGACGAATGTGACAAACGCCTGGATGAACTCTGCGTAACAGTCAATCTCCACAGGAATACACCGATGAAAGAGTGGGACTGATTTACTGCAAATGGAAAGAAGAGAAAAATGTCAACACATACAATACAGACACATAATTTATGTTTAATAAATCAATAAGTAAAAAACCTTGCATGTACTGGGAGTTTGGGACACTTAGTCGCCCGTTCTGAGTGACTCGTGTATCGTGCAGGAGTAATGTCATAGGTGCAAAGTTCTGATCCTGTGAACAGAGAAAATATATATTTAGAAAAACATTTTAGTTTTGTAGAGGAATGTACTTGTAATAAAATGTAAAAAAAAAAAGTTATTTGTAATACTTAGAAGTGAACCTAGTAAGAAAATGCGCAATTAGACAAATCCAGAAGACACAAAAATGTGTTTTCGTGGAATAACATTGTATGTAAGACTTTGGTTCACTAAACATGGCCTAATGTGAGGTAAACATGTTAAAATCCAAAATCACTTTTTCTGATAACAACTGTAACAATGATTTATTGTTGCTTACAGAAACATTGGACATGATGGCCAAGTTGTTTAGGTTATAATTTGTTGTTTTGGTTCTCAAGATAATTATCCATTCAGAAAGCAGAATGAGCCTCACATGAGTCATTTCGGTTGCCAGTGGCAACTGGGTTAAGGCAGGTTGTGATGGTAGTAAGATTTTAAAACTAAGAGTGGAGGCTACATACAATCCTTTAAAGTAAATAAATATATACAATTACTGTAATAATGCTATAAATGATAAAAGAGCGCAGTGACCCACTAAATACATGATTAGATTACAGTGACAGTTAAAAGTGACGTTGCACAGAAAGATTAAATGATGATTCAACATGTTTATCTGTACAGAGGAGATGTAGAGTGTAATAACAAATGACGTTAATTATAAATTGAAGCAAATCTTGAGAACATATATATGTGATTTTTTTTCATTTCTTACCATTTTGGAGTGCAAACTGTTTTATATCATAGTAGGTCTTTAGCTGAATGGAAGGGCATTGGAAGACACACAGGGCTATAGACTTGATCTTTCTGTTGATCAAATCAAAGTTGCATGGCTCTAGGAAGAAAACATAACTGAAAGAAAAAAAAAAAAGTATTAATTTCTCCAAATAATAACTAAAGCCTGTTCAACCATACATCAGCTGCTCTGTGTTTACCATGGCAGTCTGCACCAAAATAAAGCCTGGTGACATTTACTCCCCAGACTCACAGACCCGTCTTTGTGGCAGAAACGTCTTTTGTTCAAAGCGTTCATGCGCAATCGGCCCATCTTTAAAACATGACCCATTGTTTCAGCAGAACCAGGCTATAGCACAATAAAATCTACTCTCAAAACAAGGCTTTTCATAATGATTATCAATTACTGAAATATTAGAACGATATTGTGGGTTCTCTATAGTTGACAGAATAACACCAGCAAGTTAAACTAAACCAAATGGACATACTTTTACTTTTGAAGACCAGGTAGCTTCATCAGGGCTTGTTTTTATACTGTTAGCTTAGTTTAACTCATAATATTTTATTCCTGATGTCTTAAAATATTCATTAGTTACCAGGATAACCTAATTATTATTGTTTTTATTTTGCATTTGTTATAATATTGTAATGTGTGTCCTACTGTATCCAAGTAACGCTCACTGGATTAAAAAGATTATCTAAGTCTATGTAATTAAATAGCTTGCACTGTTTTCAATGATTAAAAATGCATATTGTTATTGTAAAGTGTACAGGGATATTGCATGTTATTAAAACTCACTTTTTTTCTCTCATGTCTTGACCGCTCAGCTCCACTCCTTCGATCTTGGTGTTCTTCTGTCCACAGGTGTTACCATAACTGTCATATCCGGAGATAAGTCTGGAGGCCGCTCCGGTAAAAATAGCAAAACCACATATACACAACTGCAAAAGAGGAGAAAGAAAAGAAAAAATGTGTTTTGTTTGGACATTTTTTGGATCAGTGATAATGGCACCATGGAAGATCTCCATAGCTGATACTGAAGAGGAGGAAAATGGAAAAGAAAACGATACAACACGATACTTCAAAGTAACTAACCTACGCAAGAACAAGTAAAATTGTAGTGAATATGTATATATAAAGTATATAGATTTAATATGCCATTACCAGAGTTTCCCCATTAATAAAGGAAACTGCAGCGCTTCCCCATAGTCTAATATTCTTCCTCATAATCTAAAAACAAACTTAGGCTACATTGGCATAACAAAAATAAAAAGAGACTATGGTGGTCAAATGTGACTATCTAAAATACTGGCAGTAAGTGACATTTATACCTGAGAAATTGAATGAGACAAAACATATGAAAATACCACCATAATCTTAAACATTAAGAGAAACACTGCATTACTCTTATTACTTATCTGTACATGCAGAAAAAGTGAGTAAGCAAGTTAAAGTTTTAATTTTAGTTTTGTTATGTTCTAGAACAAGATGAAAAAGTAAGATATTTCATTTAAAAAAAAATCTAATCTCTGTAATATTTGTAAAGAGACGCTATTATGTACTTAACTGTATGGTGACGGTTTAAGTATATGGTGAATGCTGACATTACTTTGCAAGTGATGACAAACAAAACTGCTAAGAGAAGTGTGAAAAATCCCTCAGTCGTCCAGATAGAATCCATGGCAAAGGAGAAATTCAATTTGTCAGCTGGACAAAATAAACCAAATGAACTTTTGTCCAACTGACAAATTGAATTTCTCCTTTGCCAGGGCTAAGAGAAGTAAGATATTTAAATATTTCAAATCGAATTTCTCTAATACTTGTAAAGATACACTATAATGTACTTAACTATATGGAAAATGCTGACATTACTTTACAAGTGATGACAAACAAAAGTGCTAAGACAAGATATATTTTTAAACCCAAATTTCTCTCATATTTGTAGAGATACATTATAATGTATGGTGAAGGTTTAACTACATGGTGAAAGCTGACATTACTTTGCAAGTAAACAAACAAACAAAAGTGCTAAGAGAAGTATGATATTTCTTTAAAAAAAAATCTAATTTCTCTAATATTTGTAGATACACTATAATGTACGGTGAAGGTTTAACTATATGGTGATTGCTGACAATATTTTACAAGTGATGACAAACAAAAGAATATCATGTAGATGGAATATTGTAAAATAGGGGTAGGATTAAATACACTATGCTTTTTAACAATTTTTCTCCTTTCTTAAGTAAATGTATATGTTTTGAATGTCTTTCCAAGTATGGAGACTATATGCTGTGCTTTCTTTAATTATAAAATGTTAAATAAAGTAGCTCCAGCTCACATAAGCCTGTTGTTATTCTACTTCTCCGGCTGTAAACACTCACCATCCCCAAACAGAAAAGCATGAACAGGAGCAGCCATGGTATGTCTGTGCAGCTGCGATCTTCCAGCGGTTTCCAGTCTCGTTTGCCCTAAACACGCCAAGAAAATCAGATCCCTCCTACATAACAACAATAATCGTGCACAAAAGCGAATACAACTAGTAGTTTTTTGCACTAATTTACCTCTTTACTCTGACAACATCCCATTATGCGCAACAAAAGTGGGACAACTCCTCACAAGTAAACGAAACTTCAGACTCGACTTAGACGCATGCCCTTCTCTTTCACTCACCGGATTCCGAAAGTGATAATTGTTTTAGAAATTAGCTTAATCCAACTTTGTTTATACCGCGCTAAAGTTATAATCTACGCCCATTAGAGTCTCGGGGCGAGGGCAGGTAAACGCGGAAGAAGGAAATGTTCTGGTGCTGCCTTCTAGTGTCATGGGAAAATACTAAACAGCACTCAAAACGCACTATATATATTATTTAACATTTTTTGGTTCGGCATTTTTAAGATAATTTACAATAATCGTGCAATTTCAGAGAAAGTTACGCCATTTTTTTCTAGAAAAGTACACATCTTAATAAATAAAAACGTAAAAAATAAGTCTCCTTAAAATTCTGAAAGTTGGCTAACTTGCTTAACACGTGTTGGATTTGTCGCCCTGCACTGGTCACATGAAGACTTGCCTCTGATTTTTACTGAAAAGTTGATTTCATAAAGGTAAAAAAAGTAGAATTTGCACATGCACAAATGCACAAAATGTTATGTTATTTTGGTGATGTTGCACAATTTGTTCATCAGACAATAAGGTAAGATATGTTGTTTATTTTCGCGTTATGCATGGCAATTTATTGTTAATAATGTTGCTATGTTTATATCCGATTAAGAAATGATCATACCTATTGTATCCAAGCAAAGTGACAACCATAGTCTATGGTGACAACATATTGACAGAAAATAACAACTTTTTTTTTTTTTTTAAATGCATTACTAGCATTACACAAATCATTATGGGGGTTTGTCGCCACCATCTGTTTGTGTAACGTAATAATACACTTAGCTCATGCATAGCTCATGATTCATTCAACAGGTGCCTCAGAAGAATATGCTTAATTCAGAGAGCCCAAATTTATGTTAAAGGTCCTATATTATGTAAAAACTGATTTCTGCAAACTTTTATGTCATAAAGTTGTTACCTCCTCAATAACAGACCCGGATCTGTGTTTTGTTTCATTTACACGTTTGAGTAACTTTATCATTACTCTGTCTACATCTCCAAAGCTCAAAATGCTCTGTTCCACCCTATAATGTCATGAAGTAGTAGTTTTTATGTTATGTTTCATGTTACCTTTTACCAGATTGTTAATGCCAAGGGTCAAAAGATCAAAATTATTCTAGTTAAGGTGTATGAAGCTTAAAAACACAGTGGAGCACTTCCTGTATTACCACATGACATCACAAAGTGGAACAGAGTACTTTCTGTTCGAGAGAAGAACAGAGTTTAAATGTACAGGTTTTGTGTGTTAAATGTGTGAATGAAACGAAACACAATTCCAGGTCTGTTTTTTATGAGGAAACAACATTATAACAGATCAGAAAATAGCATAATACAGGCTCTTTAAGGATTGTGCAACTGAATGTATGAAGCTGAGCCACTTTGGTTGAATCGTGCAGTCATGTGAGGTTTTTTTTCCTCTAAAATGTAATGCAAAAACATTTCCTACGAATTTCCTGAGTATAGTCTTATGATTATTTATAGCGGAAAGACGGTTACAGATGACTGCTCTCCAAAAATGTCCTCAGTATGACCCACATCAATGGAAGAATAACCACGTAAGTGAAATTCTAAGTATTAAAACACACAAACCTTCTCCCTTTGACTTAAATATTCCCCTGTAGACTAAAATAACCTGGATTATGTATCGTCACAGTCACATTAGACTTTGTTGCTCATTGTATCATCATAAACTTGAAACATCATTGCTCAAAAAAGATTAAATATAGGCACTAAGTGATATTTATACTTCACAAATTGAATTAGATTAAACTGTTAGAATAAAACAAAACCTATAAGAAACACCCTAAATCATCTGAAACACAATGAACAGTATCATATAAAATCTATTTTGGTCTAGTTTGACATTTTCAGGCCTTTTCCGTGTTTTCCAAAGAGAGGATTGTGTTTTATTATCTATTGTGTTTTTTATAACGAGTTATTTCAGTATTTAAGTAGCATTTATTTCATTGCTAAGGACGAAAGTAAACTTCAAAAACTGGGATAAAACATTGCTCAACACATGGCGCCCATTTGCACCTTAATCTGATGCGAATGTTACTTGTGAGCAAGAGTGAACGCAGATGTTGGGTGGTTTTAGTTGGACTCGAATTGTAAATGAACACAGATCGGAAGCATGTCTTCTTCTGATCAAGTCATGACACCACTTTTTGGCCATTTCACATCAACGAGTGGTGGTCCAAGTGACGAGTGTGCTATGGCAACCGTATCTAACGACAACAGATTACATGGGTCTTATAATGCGATGCTCAACGCCAGCACAGCATATGGTCAGCAGAGATGTGGGTGGGGGGTGTTAATGTGGTCCAAGAGAAAAAGATAGTCAGTTGTTTTTGTTTGGGGAGGAAAACACATATGTAATGTAAGATGTTGCGACACTTAAGCATGGGGCAAAGTGACTGTTTTGCTCATTGTAATTCTCTAGAAAATTGAGTGTTTATATGAAGAAATTACGCAGCTGCATCATGGATCATTTTGGTAATTGCGTTACCAGAATGATCCATGATGTACTAATCTCTCACTAACAAGTTGTAGAAATCATAAAACATCAAGACAATGGGCCTGCTACTTCTTCTAAAGGCACTATAATGATTAAAGAAAGTTAAAGTTATTACACTAAAATGATTCTTCTGAGCTTAAACCATGTTTGAATGTTGTTAACTCATCAAAAATGTACCTGGAGTTGTGTTCTGTTTCATTCTCCAAAGCTCAAAATGCTCCACCTTGCCATGTCGTGTAGTTGTAGTTTTCAGATTAACAGCTACCTTCTACCTTTAGTTCAGTAAAGATAAGCAATTCCAGAGCTGAAATTATCCAAATTCTCAGCCTAAATATACAGGGTTTGTGTGTTAAACATGCGTGAAAGAAACAAAACGCAACTCCACTTACTGTACGTCTGTGATGAGGAAACAGCAGTATAACAAAGATCAGAAGACAGTGTAATTTGAGGTTCTTTAAGCATGGAGCAAAGTGGTAATATTTCTCATTATAGTTCTCTACAGACAGTTGAGTATTTACATGGAGAAATTATGCAACTATATCATGGATCATTTTGGTGATTACATTATCTGATCTGTTGCCATTTCCACACTAACAAGTAGTAGAAATCATAAAACATAAAGACAATGGACCTACTTCCTCTTCTAAAGGCAGTATAATATTTAAAAACATGGCTATTACGACAATTATTATGACTAACGCAACACTAACTTACTCACTTAAGAAAGTTAAAAGTCCTATATGACTCAAAATTAATTCTTGTGAGCTTAAGTCATGTTAGAATGTTGTTAACTCATCAAAAATGTACCTCTGTTTTGTTTCATTCACACATGTTTGAGTAATCCTTTATTATTACTCTGTCTACATCTCCAAAGCTCAAAATGCTCTTTTCCACCTCACAAAGTTATGTAGTGGTAGTTTCAAGTTAATTTCAGGGCTGAAATTATCCAAATAATTATTTTTGAGAGAAGAACTCAGCCTAAATATGCAGGGTTTGTGTGTTAAACATGCGTGAAAGAAACAAAACGCAACTCCACATACTGTAAGTCTGTGATGAGGAAACAGCAGTATAACAAAGATCAGAAAACAGTGTAATTTGGGGTTCTTCAAGCATGGGACAAAGTGCTCATTATAGTTCTCTAGAGACCTAGAGACAATTGAGTATTTACATGAAGAAATTATGCAACTACATCATAGATCATTTTTGTGATTACATTATCTGATCTGTTTCTATTTGCACACAAACAAGTAGTAGAAATCATAAAACATAAAGACAATGGGCCTGCTACCTCTCGTAAAGTCACTGTAATGATTAAAAACACAGCTATTGTGAAAACTAATATGACTAACGCAACATCAACTTGCTCACTTAAAAAACTTAAAAGTCCTATATTACACTAAATTGATTCTTGTGAGCTTAAGCTATGTTAGAATATTGTTAACTCATCAAAAATGTACCTAGAGTTGTGTTTTTTTCATTCACACATGTTTGAGTAACCTTTTATTCTGCCTATCTAAAGCTCAAAATGCTCTTTTCCACTTCACAATGTTGTGTAGTTGTAGTTTTAACAGCTACTAACAGTATAGATGGGAAATTTCAGGACTGAAATAATCCAAATTCTCAGCCTAAATATGCAGGGTCTGTGTGTTAAACATGCGTGAAAGAAACAAAACACAACTCCACATAATGTACGTCTGTGATGAGGAAACAGCAGTATAACAAAGATCAGAAAACAGTGTAATTTGGGGTTCTTTAAGCATGGGGCAAAGTGGTTATTTTGCTCATTATAGTTCTCTAGAGACAATTGAGTATTTACATGAAGAAATTATGCAACTACATCATAGATCATTTTGGTGATTACAGTTTCTGATCTGTTGCTATTTGCACACAAACAACTAGTGGATTTCTTGGCTTGTAATAATAAATCTTTTAGAAAATCTTGGTTTATTTGGCTGCTACTAAAACCTGCTACCTCTTGTAATGCCTCTGTAATGACTGGAAACACAGCTATTATGACTACTAATATGATCAACTTAAAATACTTAAACTTCCTATATTACACAAAATGGATTCTTGTGAGTTTTGAGCCAAGTTTGAATGTTGTTACCTCATCAAAAATATACATGTGTTTTCATTCACCCATTGAGTAATCCTTTACTATTAGTGTGTCTACATCTCCAAGCTCAAAATGCTCTGTTCCACCTTGTGATGTCATGTCATAGTGGTACAGTTTTCACGTCAACAGCTCCTTTTACCTTTAGTTCAGGAGAGATAAGCAATTCCAGGGCTGAAATTATCCAAATAATTCAATTTGAGAGACGAACTCAGTCTAAGTAGTGGATTTCTTGGCTTGTAATAATAAATCTTTTAGAAAATCTTGGTTTATTTGGCTACTACCTCTTCTAATGCCTCTGTAATGACTGGAAACACAGCTATTATGACAACTAATATGATCAACTTAAAATACTTAAAGGTCCTTCTTATATTATACAAAGTAGATTTTTGTAAGTTTTGAGCCAAGTTCAAATGTTGTTACCTCATCAAAAACATACATGTGTTTTGTTTCAGTCACACATGTTGGAGTAATCCTTTATTATTAGTCTGTCTACATCTCCAAGCTTAAAATGCTCTGCTCCACCTTGTGATGTCATGTCATAGTGGTATAGTTTTCAAGTTAACAGCTGCCTTTTACCTTTAGTTCAGTAAACATTGGCAGTTCCGAATGATTCTAGTGAAAGTGTATGGAGTTTAAAAACACAATGGAGCAGTTCCTGTATTACCAAATGAGTGTTTTGTGTTCAGGGTTAACCATGTGAATGAAACAAGACAAAACTCCACGTATATTTTTGATGAGGAAACAACATTACAACAAACACCAGAAAATAGTGTAATATGAGCACTTTAAAGATAATACAGAACAATTTATTTTATTAAATATTCTAAAAATCAACGCATAGAGCAGGAGTCGCCAACATGTAGCTCGGGAGCTGCCAGGAGCTCTCCACCCCCTCCCAAGTAGCTTGCCAAGCAATTTCTGAGTTATATGTATTGTGGATAATAAGTAAAATTGAATTAATCACCATTATATGTCATTTTGATGCCTAACTTGGTGCACTGATAAATGGATAATGGTTTATGTTTTATAACCATCTAAATGTTCCTAATCTAAGGCTCGCCATCGTTCTTATATTTACTTAGTTTCTTTGCGACTGCTGAAGTTGATAGCTCTTTCATTTTTGTTTCGTAAAGGTAGCTCACTGGAGAAAAAAGGTTGGAGGCCCCCGGTGTAGGGAGTTTAAAAACACAGTGGAGCACTTCCTGTATTACCACATGACATCACAAGGTGGAACAGAGTGTTTGAGAGAAGAACTCAGACTAAATAGGCAGGATTTCGGTTTTAACCATGTGAATGAAACAAAACACAACTCCAGTTACTGTATATTTTTGATGAGGAAACAACATAGACCAGAAAATAGTGAAATATGGGCACTTTAAAGATAATACAGAGCAATTTATTTTATGAAATATTCTAAAAAATCTGTGCATAGAGAGTAGAATATCTTAGCTAAAGGCATCCACTTATTTTTTATTTCCACTTCTGTTTTACATTGCTTCTGAAATTTGTATTTTGTTTATATTTATTAAAGTGACAATGCATGTTAAAACACAACATAATGCAAAATAAAAATCTTTAAAAATGATGTAACTGTAAAGGATTCTAGCCAAAGCTAATTTCCATCCTCAGTCCCCTGCTGTAAATAGAAATACCAAAAGCATTCTGTTTGCTTGCGTATTTTCTGGAGCTAATGTGGAGCACAGAGGTGTGAGAATGCGCCTGGATGCATGTATTTATAGGCTTTTGTGGCATGCGCTTTAAAACCAGAGGCACTCAAATGTATTCCAGCTGTGGTCTCTTTTGCCCCGACTCATATGGAGATGTTTTCAACGCCGCCGACTTATTGGTCCCAGCGGTGTAGAGTTGTGTGAAATATGTGTAGTGCAATGTTATGAATGATAACCTCCAAGACCTCTACTGCACTGTTGACATTAAAACGCTGCCCTCTAGCTGTCATCTGCGTAACGGCCCCTTCACATGCTGTCCACGGACGCTAAGAAATGAAGACCAGATGGGACACAATGAAAAGATCTTCAGTGTTTATCAACAGTTTGGATTTAAAATGTAAGACCCCAAATGAGTCAGATTAACGCTGGCAGTGCAAGCAACGTATTACAATGGTCATAAAATAAACAAAGATAAACTTCAACAAAGCTGATCTATAAACATTTGGGCACTTAAGGAAATTTGTATAAAAAGAGAATGCAAAGGATGGCCAACAAAATAATTTGTTAAAATGCATTTAATCTACATCTCAGTTCATTAAATAGTTTACATAGTTTCCTTTAACTTTATACCACTGTTAAAACTTTATCACCCAAGCAACTGTTCCAACACTACTTATTTCTTCTCTTTCTCTTTCCCTTTTCTTCTGTAGATTCATTACTTTTGTTGGAATCTTAAATCTAAAATTATGCCTACCTCATTCTTTTTTATATTCAGTTTAACGAGTTTTGTTTGTCATTATACTTTGAACAGTCTGCACTTTGTGTTTTGAGTTAAAATACTGAAAATATATATACAAAAAACTAAATATTCTTTTTGTTAAAGTATGATACACTTTATTGTCCCTTCTGGTAGTGTTGTCATGAAAATTTCAGACTTAATTTTGATACTAATGAATAGACTTGATACTCAAAACTCAATACTGATTCTGATACCATGATGATTATAAAAACACTTTTTTTGGATAACAGAATGTCATTTTCACCATTAGATAATAGTACTTCCTTTTATATTTTCATGTGGCCTTATATATCTGTGTAATTTCTCAGTGGTTTAGGCAGAGGTGGGACCAAGTTATTGTTTTGCAAGTCTTAAGTAAGTCTCAAGTCTTTGACCTCAAGTCTGAGTCAAGTCCCAAGTTAAATACAGGCAAGTCCAAGTCGAATCTCGAGTCACTGGCCCGTAAATCCAAGTCAAGTCCAAGTCATCTGCTTTGAGCTTCAAGTCATTTCAAGTCTTTAAAGCAAAGTACCAAAGATAGCTTAGATTTTTGCTAATTATTTGGATTTTAAACTAAATTAGAAAAAGTCATGGTATATATGTGTATTTAGAGAGTATATAAGAGTAGTAGAAATGCAATTTTTTCCTTTTTAAATGTCTTGACAAGATCTCAGAGTTAATCATTACAGTCAGAATAGAAAGAATTCAGATTTAAAAGTGTTTCTCAAGTCTTCTCAAATCCGAGTCAAGTCCCAAGTCATTGACCTTCAAGTCCCAAAGTCCCAAAACATGCTACACAGGTCTCCATGAAGTAAAGTTGATAGCCAAGGTCAGTTAAATACAATCAATCAGTGAACCTGCCCAGGGACTACAGGCGGAAATTATCACTGGTGCTACAACCTGGTACAATGCATCTCTCCTGTTAATTTTTATGTAAAAATTGTGCACTGTCCCTGTCTCATCAAATAAATAAATAAGTCCAAGTTGAGTCCCAAGTCTTAGCCCATTTTATCAAGTCAAATCTCAAATCCTAAAAATAGTGACTCAAGTCTGACTCGAGTCCAAGTCCCGACTTGCAAGTCCCAACCTCTGGGTCCTGGTAGGTTCCAGGTAGTGGTCCATGGGCGTATTCTAGTCTGTGTGCTCTTATATTTGTTCTGATACAGCTCAAGATGATTCTAAAGATATTCAGGAAAGGTTAATTTTTGCCCTATGAATGTGACAGTTTTTAGTATTGATATCTGCTTAAATGAGGATCTAGTTTCGATGCTGGTTTTACTTTTGACAATCCTACTTCGAGGAAAAATTGTCCTCTGCTCTGGGGTTGTCAAGATCTAGTAAACAAATGTATTTCAAATTGGAGTTACACAATGTAAAAACTCTTCACCAAAGGGCGCACAAACCTCCTCATATAAGAAGATTAGACAGATTACATTATCTTGGGGATTATTAAGAGCTGTATCTTCAATAAGTCACTTCCTGTTCCCACAGTAGCAGTCACCATCCCAGGCCCCCTCAGCGTCTCCCATGGCCATTTATTACATTTTGATCCACACAATCAAAGCGAGCACAAATGAGCCGATGCTTCATGGATTTCCTTCAATTAAAACTACATCATTTGGCTCCGTATTGGAATCCCAAACTCCGTTGTCTACATCGGCTTGTTAATTCTTCTAAATTGGGGTAGCTTATGTTTCCACTAAGGCTGAAGCAGTGTTATTTAAAGCACCATGACTCTTGGCCTTTCAAAAGAAGCTGTTAACCACAAAGCAGAGTAAGTGACAGAGAAGGATTTGAGGCTCATGATGTGGTTTGCTAATGTTATTTTTAAGACTCCGAATGGGATGCAACAGTTTAAAATGTTCATATAAATGCAAATTACAATTTCTAGTGATTCACATAACTACTGTATTTGAGAAAATTGCTGTTTGAAGTCTTTTAAGGTTCAGCTAAATATTTTTTAAAGCAATTCACGTGTATATGCGGACTTAAATGACTCACTTAAGCGTCGCCTACTTATTTTCCATGGGCAAACATTATGTGTTCTTCAGTGCCCATGATTTAGGCTGGCTTATTTTTCCAATAATAAACTATATCAGTAAGGAATGTGAGGCTGTTTCCTTTGGGCCCACATCGCTCCCCTTAAGAATGAATGACATATGAGTTTGAACAGTGGGGAATTATAGGGTGCATCATGAATAGGGCTTTTATGCTTCCTCTATGTGATTGCTCAAGACATGTGACTAGAGACACTTTCACTTTTCATCTTTTTGCATTGGAATCAGTCACATGTCTCAAATGTTCAGTGTTGTGAAATAATTTTTGCATCCTGTCACAAAATGTAGGCGTTTACAGAAGATACAAGATATAAGATTGAGTAATATTTTGTGATGATTTGGTTAAACGTGCATTGCGTAAATTTCTTGGTGGAGGGTCTGTCAAATGCTTTTCCCCGTGGAGATGTTATTATGTTCTCGGGGATGTTTCACAGTATGGCATTACATTTTTCGATCTTCAGGTCAGATCTATGGAGAGGAAAACCCGCTCAAAGTCAGAGTACCTGCTTTTCTAGGTATTTTTGATCTAGAAAACCAACTGTAATTTAATAAATGTAAGGTAGAAATGTTTAATGTCATACTGTGGAACATTCCAGGTAGAGCAGTGAGGTATCCATAGAAACAAGCAGGTGACAGACCCCCAACCAAAAATTTACATAGTGCACCTTTAAGAAAAGTAGCATTTGCTCCTGATCCTGCATGGTAGTGCATGGCCTCTTGTGTATTGTTGCATAAGAGTTTCTGTCTTATTAATCATTTTGTTTATATCTGTACAGGAAATATGGAGTTCATTCATGTCCGAAGTTCTATTTAAAAACTAAATCATCTGAGGCTTGGATTTTACCAATGTTTAGCAAGGGTGTCCAAACTTTTTTCAGGGCCGCAAATATAGTAGATACATATTGGTGGTGAAGGAGCACACACTGGTGTTCAGTACAGCAAGTCTTTCGATTGATGCATTTTACATACTGTAGGTTTGACAAAGCCACAGTACTATAATGCATTGAAATGTTGAAGTTGCAGTGATAAAAATACTTATATGTGCAGTAAAAAGTTCTGTTTATTACCATTTGAGCCAATTCAGCTGGAGACTTGAGGGGCAACAGAAGTTAGGACGCCCCTCTCGTAGAACAGTGTAATTATAACCCAAATGTATTCAATGCAATAAAAAAGTTGATTTCATTCATTCTTGATAAAATTCACTCAACATTGCTTTATATAATTTATGTGCAAATTTGAAAGCAGTAGTAACTGTTTTTGTAGGACTACAACTAATGATTATTTTGCTAACTGATCTAGTGATTTTTTACTTTCCAGTAGTCGGTTAGTTGTTTAAATCACAAAAGGCCTGTGAATGTGGTATATTTACTAAATTCAACCCTGCTAAGTGATGCCACTTGAGTACAATTACAGACATATAAAAATAAACTAAATGTTTCCATTTCCAGTGTCATCACTGTTATAAAAACTAATCTCTCACGACATAGCGTGTTTGGAGTACAACCCAATAGCCCAGATAATAATTATTCAATTACTAAATTAGTTGGAGTTTCAGGAGACACTGAAACTCCAACTGACCAAACACTGATTATTTCAATGTTTAGTCAGTGTTTTTAAAGTCCATACACTTTCACTAGAATCATTTGGATAATTTCAGCCCTGGAATCCCCAACCTCTGCCAAACAAAAGATAAAAGTGTTGCTATTAACTTGAAAACCACCACTTCATGACATCACAAGGTGGAACAGCATTTAGAGCTTTGGTGATATAGACAGACTAATAATAATTACTCAGACATTTGTGAATAAAACAAAACACAACTTTTGTTTTGGTTATGTTTTTAAAGCGGTAACAACATTCTGGCATGGCTTAAAGCTCCCAGTAGTCAATTTTATGTAAATTGGGACATTTAATTAAATAACTACAGCTCAAATTTAGTACTACAAAACATTTTTCAGTTTAAAATCAGTTGATAAGTATTTAAATATTTGATTAGTTGCAATTAATTGATACACTTGTTTCAGCCCTATGTGTTTTTGCCATTGAATTTTTCCTTCTATTTTTCTTCTCCTCACAAATCATTCTCAAACGTTTTACAATACTCATCTTTGTACGTCGAGGCTAGTCTCATGATCCCTATGTATATGTTCGCATTTGCTTTAAATCAGTATAATTTTTAGTAATGGATTTGAACCGTAGTAAACTAAAAGCTCGAGGCCTTTCAGAACAAGTCCCACGTTGTTTTATTGCAGCCATTATAATGTTTGCAGCTCACAACTAAGACTTCCATAGATCGCCTCCGGACATATTCTCACACATGTTGCTGATTGAACTTGTGTTTTGGACGTCATCCTACACCAACAAGAAGGGCCCTGTGACGTAGAGAGCTTTACCCCATGCTCGCTGATTGAGGGGGCTGGAGCAGGGGCTTAAATTATAGACTCATGTTGGCTGCGTCGCCGTGGTAATGAGTGGATATCCTGAGTCATGCCCTGTACCCTCTCGGTGCACGTGGAAGCTGGGACTGTCCGGATCTGCTTTTCATTACAGTGGAGAGCCCCATGTGATACTGTGAGGCTGCAGTTGGGTCTGTCACTACCACTGAAGCCAAAGCGCTAAAGCAGGATGGTAAATGTGGCCAGCAAAACATAAATAGACTTAGACTTAGACTTACATAAACTTTATTGGTCCACAAGGGAAATTTTTTCAACACAGTAGCTCACAGAATATTTATAATAACAAATAGAAACTGTGTAATAAATTCTAAATAAGTTACAAAAATAGCAAGAGACTGGTGTCAAACAAGGCATAATTATATAAATGTATATGTACAAGTAAAAACACTTAAATTCGTAGTTAGTTTTTGTACCTATGTGTCACAGATAGATTATTTACAGCTCAGATTTAATACAACAATACTACAATATTAATACTACTACAAAAATATGAGGAAAAAGTGCTCTAGCAGCAAAGAATAGAATTTTCTATTTTTTATTGAACGATAAGTTGATAATGAAATTAAGGATGTAACAGTTAATTCAATATTTTGATAATCATTCAATTGTGGGATGTTTCATTGTATTTTAATCCATGTTTGAATCAAATTGATTAATCTAAGGTGTGTAAATGTCATTTTTAAAAGTAATGCAAGTAATGTTTCATTGTAAATTACATGTTATTAAACACGTAATTCTTTGGATTGTGACCAAAGGCTTGTCAAGGCATTTTAAAAGGAAAAAGTAGCATATTCACAATTGTGTTTGCCTCCACAAAATATTGCAATTAATACACCTTATTAATGAGATGTATACTATGAAAATATTGCACTTAGAGATTTGGATATCGTTACATCCCTAATAATAATCATCGTGACTAGCTGCAGTTTGTTGAGTTTGGATGTTTTTTGTTGAGAGGGACCATCTGTGTCCCGAGAGGCAGCAGAGACAGAGACTTTCCCACTGTGGCCTCATCCAGGGCCTCTGCTCTGCACATCTGCATGACCTCCGGGTTCACAGGCTCTGACCCTGCTTCACAGACACAAACTAAGGCTGGTGCTGCTACAACTGGAATATTCATTAGGAACTGACCATCAGAGAGTTTGATTCTCGCCAATGTTGATACTGAAGAATACAGTAGAATCCAGAGAAGATGACTGAGACTGATAAGCATTATTATTATTTTGGGAAGATATATACAGCCACTTTTGTTTATTTGCCCCAACTACACTATCAGTCAAAAGTTTAGACACACCTTCTAATTTTTCTAGGTTTTATATGTTTACTACTTTGTACATTTTATATAAATACAGAACACATCAAATATGTGAAGCAACGTATGGCATTATGTAGTGAAGAAAAAATTTGTTATTATTTATTTATATATTATTTTATATTCAAATCCTCAAAGTGTCCACCCATAGACAGGGCTGCAAACCCTTGGCCTTCTCTCACTGAGCTTCATGATGAATTCTCCTAACATGATTTTCACTTCACAGTTGTGCCTCGTTAGGGTCAACAAATACAAAAAGTACAAAACAGGGTTCAAAGCAAAGGGTGACTATTTTCTATTTTAGTTTAATCTAAAACAAGTTTTGAGTTGTATGTTTTTATTTATTAAACAGCAATTTTAAATTTGCCAAAGTAAAATGAGTTCCTTATGTTTATTGGTTCTGATAATTGAATAAGGAAGTGGCGGGTCCTAGAAAATGCAGTGTGGAGGCAGACGTTGAGACTGTTTGTTTTGTAACAAGATACTTAAAAAAATGAGCTTTTGTCCTTATCTGACCCAGTTTTTATTCTTAGATTTTATATAGTTTAAGGGCTGTGCAATTAATCAAATTTTAATTGAAGTCCTCTAATTTTTAATTGCCAGTTACATACATGTTTTTAATAGATTAAGGGGTTCACAATCCTCTGTCAGTAAAGACTATTTCTCATGTTTTGTTAAAATTATGTATTGTTTGATATAAGATATATTGAAAAAAAAAAAAAATAAAAAATAAAAAAAAAAAAATATATATATATATATATATATATATATATAATATATATATATATATATATATATATATATATATATATATATATATATATATAGGCCAGTGTAAATGCTGTAGGTTAAAATCAAATTGAAAACTGTGATTGAACAAATTGAGGAGGAAGAATTTATTTACTTTATGGTTGTCATATCTCCAACCCTAGTTATCATACAGAATTAGTGACTGATTATTGTTATTTCTTATCTGTGCTGTTTGTGCTTAATACTGTGCAGTGATTCACCAGTGATTTGGACTTTTTACTCTATGACTGCAAACCAAACACACTCTTAAATTCTCCTTTGTCCATTTATTTTACCAAAATTAACTTTTCCTTTTGTTTTAGTACACTGGAAAGACTGAATAAAGGTCCTATATTACCCAAAGTTGACTCATGCAAGCTTTTAGTCACATTGTATTGTTTTTACCAATTCAAAAACATACATTGAGTTCTGTTTGAGTAACCCTTTATTATTAGTCTGTGTACATCTCTAAGGCTCAAAATGCTCTGTTTCACCTTGTGATGTCACGTAGCTGTAGTTTTCATGTTATCAGCTACTTTTTACCTTTAATTCAGTAGAAATTTGCAATTCCAAATGATCCAAATTATTCTAGTGAAGATGTATGGAGTTTAAAAACATAATGAAGCACCTCCTGTATTAACACATGACATCACAAGGTAAAAAGAGTGTTTTCGGTGTGAGAGAAAAAGTCAGCCTAAATATGCAGGGTTTGTGCGTTAAACATGTGAATGAAACTCCAGGTATGTCTTTGATGAGGAAACAACATTATAACATGGATCAGAAAATAGTGTAATATGAACCCTTTAGGAATACTTGCAAGGTTAACCAAGTGACAAATCTGAAGCAAAAGCATGCCTCAGATAAAGCTGCCAAAACACAGTGCAGTCTGCTCTGGCTGTGTGTCAGAGGTCTTACGAGGCAGCCTGTTCCTAATCAAATCCAACTAGAGCCGAGAGCCATTCCCAGCGCTCCGAAAAGGTGATGAAGAACTCCAGCTACAGAGAGAGAAGATTCTACCAACAGTGAGCGGAGAAAGTCCACGAGGCAACGGCACTGAAGGCATACAGTGTGTGGTAGGACAGGGGGAGGGGGCTCCTTGGATGTGAGTCAGACGTCCTGTCCACAGAGCTGGGAGGGGACCACGCTGAGGAAGAGCTCCAGCAGAGGAAAGCAGAGGTGGAGAGGGGGAGAGAGGAGAAAGCCAGCCCCTCTAGCACAGCCACCCTTCGCTCTGTGCTCTCAGCGTCAGCAAAAACCTTAATGTGATCAAGATGGAAGTGGTGCGTGGACTCTTCACCGCGCTCCCGGCTTCTCCCCTGCCACTGGCTTCTAACATCAAGGCGGACACAGCTCACAAGATAGTCTACAAACTGAGAGGACGACCAGCCACTGACACCAAGACTAACCTTTTGGATACAACATGGATTAATCCTTACTTCTTACTTCTTAATCAGATGAATGGAAAGACAACCTGAAGCTGCATTTGTTGCCAAAGAGGTGGATTACAACTTCATGTCTAATAACTGTAATTCTGTTTTTAGATTATAGGGCTGCACAACGCACTCATCGTTGGAAAATTTACAAGGCATTTATCAAAATGTATTCAGCTTGTCATTATAACATTAGCAGGGTACATTTTTACAAGGTAAGAAATAAAGTTTAGATTAGCTGCCATAAAATTTTACTTGGCGATATCCAAGGCAGACTTTATTGTGTTTGGTATAGGCTTAAGGTTGTTGTCATTTGAAAATTCACCTTTGACCTCTTTTCGTCATACAGTGGTGCCATAGCTTTGTCAGAGTGGCAGATGTTTAGCTCACTAAGGGGACATCCTGCATGTTTGGTCTTTATGTTCTCAGTGTTTGTGCTGTATGGTAAAACAGAACAGGAAAAGTCCCACAGTGTTGGAGTAACTGCTATAGTGTTTAAGACTAAATTCTACTTTGCGCTTTATGCTTTTACTAAAGGTGCACTGTGTAACTTTTCTGGTTACCATTAATTTTTTAATTAAAACTTACTAACTTACATTCTTACTGTGAGTGGGCTTGCCTCTCCGCAGATTTGACATGTAACTTGGCCCTATGTTGTCAACTCCTGCATCCGTAGAGATAAATAAGTGTAATGCCATACTGTGGAACATTTCAGGAAGTATCTCTATGAAAAGTAGTAGGTGATGAACCAAAAATGTTACATAGTGCACCTTTAATCACCTTTAAGTACAGACATTTATAAGATATTAGATACTGCAAAATCAAATTCATATCATTCATAATTTTTTTATGCTGTCAGTAATTAGGAATCAGATTTGTGCAAATAATGTAGCTCAATCTTGATTCAGCAATCCTGTCATATCTTACATCTCTCTTTCTACACATACACACATACACACTGCCTCTATGCGTAGTCTTTAGTAGTTGACGACGGAGGATCTGTAAGAATAAGTGTGGACAGTTTTAAACATTACATAGATTACATTATTTTGCACAAATCTGATTCCTAATTACTGACAGCATAAAAAAATTATGAATGATATGAATTTGATTTTGCAGTATCTAATATCTTATAAATGTCTGTATTTAAAGGTGATTAAAGGTGCACTATGTAACATTTTTGGTTCATCACCTACTACTTTTCATAGAGATACTTCCTGAAATGTTCCACAGTATGGCATTTACACTTATTTATCTCTACGGATACAGGAGTTGACAACATAGGGCCAAGTTACATGTCAAATCTGCGGAGAGGCAAGCCCACTCACAGTAAGAATGTAAGTTAGTAAGTTTTAATAAAAAAATTAATGGTAACCAGAAAAGTTACACAGTGCACCTTTAGTAAAAGCATAAAGCGCAAAGTAGAATTTAGTCTTAAACACTATAGCAGTTACTCCAACACTGTGGGACTTTTCCTGTTCTGTTTTACCATACAGCACAAACACTGAGAACATAAAGACCAAACATGCAGGATGTCCCCTTAGTGAGCTAAACATCTGCCACTCTGACAAAGCTATGGCACCACTGTATGACGAAAAGAGGTCAAAGGTGAATTTTCAAATGACAACAACCTTAAGCCTATACCAAACACAATAAAGTCTGCCTTGGATATCGCCAAGTAAAATTTTATGGCAGCTAATCTAAACTTTATTTCTTACCTTGTAAAAATGTACCCTGCTAATGTTATAATGACAAGCTGAATACATTTTGATAAATGCCTTGTAAATTTTCCAACGATGAGTGCGTTGTGCAGCCCTATAATCTAAAAACAGAATTACAGTTATTAGACATGAAGTTGTAATCCACCTCTTTGGCAACAAATGCAGCTTCAGGTTGTCTTTCCATTCATCTGATTAAGAAGTAAGAAGTAAGGATTAATCCATGTTGTATCCAAAAGGTTAGTCTTGGTGTCAGTGGCTGGTCGTCCTCTCAGTTTGTAGACTATCTTGTGAGCTGTGTCCGCCTTGATGTTAGAAGCCAGTGGCAGGGGAGAAGCCGGGGAGCGGTGAAGAGTCCACGCACCACTTCCATCTTGATCACATTAAGGTTTTTGCTGACGCTGAGAGCACAGAGCGAAGGGTGGCTGTGCTAGAGGGGCTGGCTTTCTCCTCTCTCCCCCTCTCCACCTCTGCTTTCCTCTGCTGGAGCTCTTCCTCAGCGTGGTCCCCTCCCAGCTCTGTGGACAGGACGTCTGACTCACATCCAAGGAGCCCCCTCCCCCTGTCCTACCACACACTGTATGCCTTCAGTGCCGTTGCCTCGTGGACTTTCTCCGCTCACTGTTGGTAGAATCTTCTCTCTCTGTAGCTGGAGTTCTTCATCACCTTTTCGGAGCGCTGGGAATGGCTCTCGGCTCTAGTTGGATTTGATTAGGAACAGGCTGCCTCGTAAGACCTCTGACACACAGCCAGAGCAGACTGCACTGTGTTTTGGCAGCTTTATCTGAGGCATGCTTTTGCTTCAGATTTGTCACTTGGTTAACCTTGCAAGCATTCCTAAAGGGTTCATATTACACTATTTTCTGATCCATGTTATAATGTTGTTTCCTCATCAAAGACATACCTGGAGTTTCATTCACATGTTTAACGCACAAACCCTGCATATTTAGGCTGACTTTTTCTCTCACACCGAAAACACTCTTTTTACCTTGTGATGTCATGCGTTAATACAGGAGGTGCTTCATTATGTTTTTAAACTCCATACATCTTCACTAGAATCATTTGGATCATTTGGAATTGCAAATTTCTACTGAATTAAAGGTAAAAAGTAGCTGATAACATGAAAACTACAGCTACGTGACATCACAAGGTGAAACAGAGCATTTTGAGCTTTAGAGATGTACACAGACTAATAATAAAGGGTTACTCAAACACAACTCAATGTATGTTTTTGAATTGGTAAAAACAATACAATGTGACTAAAAGCTTGCATGAGTCAACTTTGGGTAATATAGGACCTTTATTCAGTCTTTCCAGTGTACTAAAACAAAAGGAAAAGTTAATTTTGGTAAAATAAATGGACAAAGGAGAATTTAAGAGTGTGTTTGGTTTGCAGTCATAGAGTAAAAAGTCCAAATCACTGGTGAATCACTGCACAGTATTAAGCACAAACAGCACAGATAAGAAATAACAATAATCAGTCACTAATTCTGTATGATAACTAGGGTTGGAGATATGACAACCATAAAGTAAATAAATTCTTCCTCCTCAATTTGTTCAATCACAGTTTTCAATTTGATTTTAACCTACAGCATTTACACTGGCCTATATATATATATATATATATATATATATATATATATATATAATATATATATATATATATATATATATATATATATATATATATATATATATATATATATTTTTTTTTTTTTTTTTTTTTTTTTTTTCAATATATCTTATATCAAACAATACATAATTTTAACAAAACATGAGAAATAGTCTTAGCTAAGTTGATGCTTTTACTGACAGAGGATTGTGAACCCCTTAATCTATTAAAAACATGTATGTAACTGGCAATTAAAAATTAGAGGACTTCAATTAAAATTTTATTAATTGCACAGCCCTTAAACTATATAAAATCTAAGAATAAAAACTGGGTCAGATAAGGACAAAAGCTCATTTTTTTTAAGTATCTTGTTACAGAACAAACAGTCTCAACGTCTGCCTCCACACTGCATTTTCTAGGACCCGCCACTTCCTTATTCAATTATCAGAACCAATAAACATAAGGAACTCATTTTACTTTGGCAAATTTAAAATTGCTGTTTAATAAATAAAAACATACAACTCAAAACTTGTTTTAGATTAAACTAAAATAGAAAATAGTCACCCTTTGCTTTGAACCCTGTTTTGTACTTTTTGTATTTGTTGACCCTAACGAGGCACAACTGTGAAGTGAAAATCATGTTAGGAGAATTCATCATGAAGCTCAGTGAGAGAAGGCCAAGGGTTTGCAGCCACTGTCTATGGGTGGACACTTTGAGGATTTGAATATAAAATAATATATAAATAAATAATAAACAATTTTTCTTCACTACATAATGCCATACGTTGCTTCACATATTTGATGTGTTCTGTATTTATATAAAATGTACAAAGTAGTAAACATATAAAACCTAGAAAAATGAGAAGGTGTGTCTAAACTTTTGACTGATAGTGTGTAGTTGGGGCAAATAAACAAAAGTGGCTGTATATATCTTCCCAAAATAATAATAATGCTTATCAGTCTCAGTCATCTTCTCTGGATTCTACTGTATTCTTCAGTATCAACATTGGCGAGAATCAAACTCTCTGATGGTCAGTTCCTAATGAATATTCCAGTTGTAGCAGCACCAGCCTTAGTTTGTGTCTGTGAAGCAGGGTCAGAGCCTGTGAACCCGGAGGTCATGCAGATGTGCAGAGCAGAGGCCCTGGATGAGGCCACAGTGGGAAAGTCTCTGTCTCTGCTGCCTCTCGGGACACAGATGGTCCCTCTCAAGAAAAAACATCCAAACTCAACAAACTGCAGCTAGTCACGATGATTATTATTTAGGGATGTAACGATATCCAAATCTCTAAGTGCAATATTTTCATAGTATACATCTCATTAATAAGGTGTATTAATTGCAAATATTTTGTGGAGGCAAACACAATTGTGAATATGCTACTTTTTCCTTTTAAAATGCCTTGACAAGCCTTTGGTCACAATCCAAAGAATTACGTGTTTAATAACAGTTATTTCCACATGTAATTTACAATGAAACATTACTTGCATTACTTTTAAAAATGACATTTACACACCTTAGATTAATAAATTTGATTCAAACATGGATTAAAATACAATGAAACATCCCACAATTGAATGATTATCAAAATATTGAATTAACTGTTACATCCTTAATTTCATTATCAACTTATCGTTCAATAAAAAATAGAAAATTCTATTCTTTGCTGCTAGAGCACTTTTTCCTCATATTTTTGTAGTAGTATTAATATTGTAGTAT
>NW_026571190.1:30119148-30271648 GCF_026225935.1 Boleophthalmus pectinirostris
GGAACAGTACAGCTATGACGACCTCCACTTGGTCTGCTGCCATGAACCGGGCAGGAAGGGATCCTGGGTGACCACTGGCCCCAAACAAGGGCGTCGGACTAGGTGTGCTTCCATGCCGGAAGGATGCCATCACGAGTCATCAGAGGTCATGGGTCAAACTGTGGAAGTAGCAGCTCCCATTGACGATATTGAGGTTTATTGCGAGTTGCCGGGGGAATCTAAAGTTATTGAGTCAGTGCATGCGGACATTTCAGAGACCACATGTACTGAACTGGAGACTGACCAGAACAGTGGGATGTCTAGCGCAAATATTGGCTGTGTAACTGATACCGAGACAATAGCTTTAGGTGATGCGGAAAGCAGACAGGATTATAACTTTGGGAATAATGAAAATATCTGTGAAAGTCCAAACGCATGTGAGAACCCACAATGCATCACTATCCATTCTAACAATGAGTCTCCACTGTGCGCGGGTGACAGTCCTGGCAGTTCTCCAAATCACCAGGAAACAAAAGAGACGCATACTGCAGGGCACAGCATTGCACCTCAAACCTCTGACCCCACAGCTACGACAACTGACCACAAACATGTAGGAGATGGGCATCCTAATTCTAGTTTGGATGTCGCAGCGGTGCATGCAAAATCATTGGACAGTTCTGTTCTTATGGAGAATCATTGTATTTCACCCATTTCTAACCAAACAGAAGATGCTGTTGTGATGAGGGAACAACAAGTTGACAAAGGACTAAGTCAGACCTCGAGGAAGGATTGTGCTGACGATCGAGATGGACTGAGTAACCCTGGAGGACACCTGATCGAAAATAAAGACAATACTTTAAAAAGCATTCAAGCTGGAGAGGGGGAGTGTCAAGAGACCAGTGAGACATTGGCTGAAATTGTTAACAGTGAACTAGCCAACCAGATGTTATTGCAGCAGGAGGCAGGCGAAATGCATGGGCCAAATGAAGACAAAAGTGAAGAATGTACAAATGAAAGAACTGAGCCTATATATTGTGAAATTCTGACCAATGGCGACAGTGATGTTAATGTCACAGCTTTTGAACTGTATTCAGAAGAAGAGTTTACACAGACAAGCGCGACTCAGTGTGCAGATAAACAAGTGTCAAATTCTATTATAAATTCAACGGAAAAAACTTTTGTGGACCAAGCTGTGTCTCATCCAGAGAAGTCCATCTCTAAGTTAGACACGATACCAGAGGCTACCTTGGCTGAACCACATGCCCAACAGAGATTCAATTTAACTGCACTTGAGGTTTTGCCTAATGGTCCGACTGCTGAAAAACAGACCCCGGAGACGCAGCTGTCTTTTGCACAGGTCAGAGATGAGGTCGCCCCATCTGATTGTTATGGCAACCGAGCGTCCAGTCCGCCGCGCCGTGACACACCCGCTGAAGAGGTGACAGATGGTCCCAGGGAGCAGCATACACCTGTACACGCTGCCACTGGTGACACAAATAAGACTGAGCAAGTTTTAGAAGGAGAGCCCAGAGTTAAAGTGCGTGTAAAAAAGGTAAGGCTGCACCATTAGTTGCATTTTTATTTTTTTTATTTTGTTTTCAGTCTAATTCATAATTGCGGTTTCAATAAAATGACACGCACCATGTAGTCAAGGCCAACAAGTCATTTTGGTCCCACACTCTGGCGAGCCTCATGGAAAACAATGACTTCACTCTCACATGCTTCGAGAGATCTGTGAGTGAGTGGGGGGATCTGCGAAATGTTTTACTCTTTCTCAACGGCTCATTGCAAAACAAGGTCCTATAAGGGCATAAGGCTCCCAATGCAGAGGCGAGCTCAAGCAGCCTCCGCTGTGACACACTCCAACCACCTTTTCAAATTTAGTTATTAACATCATGCTCAATGACAGTACTTCATTCATCTGGTTGGACTGACTACGGTCTGATAAGCACCAGAGCTTTGAGCTTTTATAATGACTCATTATATTACCATTTCCCTTGCACTGTTAGGACCGCCGTTATTACAATGTATTTGTGTAAAGCTTAATGTGAAAACACTTGATGTGGTAAACATACAAGATATTCCTGCAGTTTGTTATAATCACATTACAGTAATTAGCATTTTAAAATTGGCCATCTGGTTTTTAGCTGTGGCTTTACATGATCCTGCTGGACTTTGTCTCTAAGTTTATTTGTTTTAGCGACCAGCTCTTATCCTGACCTGAGGCCTAATGAGCTCCAGTGTCGTTTATCTGCTCAGCAGAAGAGCAGGAAACACCTTTTGCTGATTGCTTTTTCTCAATGTAATTATGAAGGAAACAAGACTAATTGAATGGTTATGGATGTTTGGTTATGGGCTGTAAAAACATTAAGAACACACAAGAGTTTTGTCAGAATAAGGCTTACATTGGTTTGTGGGGCAGATGTGTGAGAGGAAAGAGAAAGGAGTGGTCTTAAAGTGCACACAGTGTGAGAACTGTCTCCCATGTTAAAAAAAAACAGGATGTTGGGAGGAATGTAACTGAAACCTCAAGAGATGGGAAAGCAAGAACACAACCTAACATGCGTGCCCTTAAAACAGAGGTTTCTAACTGGCTGCACTTGTTTTTAATTTGTTCATTTTGTGGTTGTTTTTTCCATGCTGAGCATGATGCCTTTGTTCATTCAGTGAGGCCTCGTAAAGATGTCATTGTTTTACCTCGTACAAAGTTTCATTGTGAAAGTTTCCTTGGGAGACAGAGTAGAGTGGTGATGAACAGCCTGAGCTCAGACTGGAAGCACCAATATGGATGCACATGGCCCCTCATGTCTGTGTCTACCCCAGCTAACCTAACAGGGACTGCTTTGGACAGACTAATTGGCCTCTAACTGGAAACAAAATTAAAGTGCCTGTCATAAGACATTATTAAGATGCTGGTGAGAGTCGGCCCTATGCTCCGCGCACAGTGTGGATGTGACAGCAGACTTGGTCTAGGAAGAACCATTAAACACATTAACATTACTGACAAATAAGCTCATATGTGGGCTGTAATCATACACACCCCGAAAACCACAGTTTGCTGTGTTCAGTACAAAGATCTCTTCTAAACAGTTAACAGTGTCCTATAAGCGTGAGCACACACAGAGTGACTGAATGAGCTCATTCTCATAAAAACAACTTCATAAAAATAGTACCCATTAGAAGGGAATAATACAAGGTTTGTTTAGCACCACTGGGCCAACTTTGTGACATCATCTCTGGATCTTTCTTGAGAGTAAAATGAAACAGAATGCCATAAGATACGCTGTGGGAACAAAACGCACACTGTTTTTATACAAGCCTATTACTTGGGGACTTAAACTTCATGAAAACAACTTGACACAGTGCAGTAAGCTTATCTCTAAGCTGCCTTACAGCCTAACAGCCACTAGAGGTCAGTGTGCGACTGAGTTTTAATGCTGAGTAAAGACTAACGTCTAGTTCAAAATTTAGTTGAACCTTGTTTGAATTAAAGACAACAATGACAACATACATGTGCTTTGTGTTAGCATGAACAAGTACGTCTGGACTCAATGATTCTTCTGCTGATGAAGCTGGATCAGCTCGACCAAGAAATCGAGAACGCTCTGAGTGCAACATCCTCCACAAGGAGCACGGCGACCCTTCCCCGGCATCAGGTACAGCACAGCTCTTTAGAAAATATTTAATAATAATACATTTTATTTATTTTGTTATAGATGTTCTCTTAAATAGTGAATCCATTATTATAGTTTAAAGGGCCCATATTAGCCCATAAGGGCTGTTTTCTGATCTGTGTCATAATGTTTCCTCATCAAAAACATACTTGTGTTTTGATTCATTGACACGTGTTTAATTAACACACAAACCCTGTATATTTAGGTTGAGTTCTTCTCTCAAACTGAAAACACTTTGTTCTACCTTGTGATGGAATCCATATAATACAGGAAGTGTTCCACTCCATACACCTTCACTAGAATCATTTGGATAATTTTGGCTCTGGAATTGTTCATCTCTACTGAACCAAAAGTAAAAGTAGCTGTTAACTTGCAAACTACTGTTTCATGACATCATAAGGTGGAACAGAGCATTTTGAGCTTTGGAGATAATAATAAAGACTAATAATAAAGGATTACTGAAAGATGTGTGAATGAAACAAAACACAACTCCGGGTATGTTTTTGAGGAGGTAAGACCATTCGGACATGGCTTAAAGCTCATAAGAGTCACTTTTGCATAATATAGGACCTTTAATAATAAGGTCATGCTACTATTCTTCCATGCAGGAGTTTGATGGATCTGGATTAACAGTGAGAAGATCTCCCCAGCTGAATGACAGCCCCTTCCCCTGGATCCCAGAGGCCGGTCTTGGAGCAAAGCCCAAAAACGGAGTAAGTGACTGAACATATTTAACATAACATTACAGGTACATGGCACATGACAAGGTACAGCCCCTCTGTAACACTGTAAATCACCCTTGTTAAAGGTCCTATATTACACAAAATTGACTCTTTTGAGATTAAAGCCCTGTTCTAATACCTGAAGTTGTGTAGAGTAGTGATCCAAATGATTGTTGTGAAGGTGTAGACTTTAAAAACACAGTGGAGCACTTCCTTGTATCGCCAAGTGTAAGTGTTTTCTGTTTGACCAAAAAACCTAAATATGGTGGATTTGTGTGTTAAACATGTGTGAATGAAACAAATCACAAGTCCTGGTATGTTTGTCATGAGGAAACAACATTATAACAGATCACAAAATAACATAATTTGGGCCTTTTATCATTTCTCTGTTGTTTTTAAATCTAGTTATCAAAGCCAAAACCATAGTCTTGTGTACAGACGGCTTGTTTTGATCTTCCTTATAATTTTCTGAAAACCGTATGGGAACAGAACAACAGTGTCATATTTGTACAGAAACAAACATCAAAAATATGCACATAGTTGTTGTTAATCTTGCAATTGTAGGAATGTCTCCCCATTGCTTAGAGCTCAGCCAAGCAGACGTTAAACTCTATAATTAGCTGCTCCCAAACCTCTAGATCCTTTCGCCTCAACAAAGGGGTCAATCGGGAGGGTCCTGGAGGTGAAAAGCCAACGTCGGGGGAGTTGGGGGGGCATGCTTCTGGAGAGATGTGCTTGCTTGCTCACTTAATGATTTTGTCAGGCCTTTTTTACAACTGACTTCAGAATGAGGGCAGAGTGAAAGGGCCAGTATGCAGCGGTCTGACCCTGAGCTGTTGTTCAAATAGGAAAAACTGACACTGGTTTGACATGACTGCCAAGATTTGAATTGAAAAACACTTATTATCATGGTATTTGAAAACAGACGGTTAACATTTTTCTTAGTATTTGCAGTCCTTTGTGTGTTTTCTGAACTGCAGTAGTTGGTATCTGTGAAACTGTGGCGTGTTGTGAGAATAACGCAAGTCAGATTACTTTAGAAGAAAATGATTGTTGTTCAGAATCAAAAATCTGTCAGAAAAACTTCCTTTTCACTGTCTGTGAACAATTCACAAAAACAATGAGTTAATTGTAAAATTTAAAGGTCATATATATTGTGAAATTTACTCTTGTGAGCTTTAAGCCATATTTAAATGTTGTCTGGCACCTAGGGATGTAATAATAACTGAAATATCCTGATATTGTATCGTCAAAGTTCTCACAATTATATTCTGGACCATCACAATATATCGAATTACAAGTCTCTTTGCTTAAATTAAAAGTTATGGTGCAGCAATAGCTAAAAAAAAAAAAAAAAAAAGACAGAGGGAACTACATAGACCATGATCCATTGCTCCATTTCAGTGCAGACTACAAGAAAAAATAACAGTTCTAAGCACTTTTAAGTCTTAGTTTAAGTTTTGTCAAGGCATTTTAAGAGGAAAAAGTAGCATATTTACAGTTTTGTTCACAGCCTCCACAAAATATTGCAATAAATATCGTACCGTGAGGTTCATACCTTGATGATATCGTATCGTGAGACATGGATATTGTTACACCCCTACTGGCACCTCTTTAAAAATCTGGAGTTGCGTTTTGTTTCATTCACACATGTTTGAGTAATTTTTTTATAATTAATTTGCCTACATTTGCAAAGCTCAGAATGCTCTGTTCCAGGTTATCATGTCATGGAGTGGTGGATTTCAAGTGAACAGCTCCTTTTACTTTTTGTTTAGTAGAGACATGTCCTACCACATGATATCAGAAGGTGGAACAGAGTGTTTTGTTTGAGAGAAGAACTCTAAATATTCAAGGCTTGTGTGAATGAAACAAAACACAGCTTTGGGTATGTTTTAACATTATAACATAAATCAGAAAATAGTTTAATGTGGGCCCCTTAAATTACAAGCCATGTGTCTTATAACTGAATCCTGCACATATTTATAAAGTTTTGTTGTGTTATAGAAGAACCTCACAAAAAAAAATATTATGAATGCTTTCTAGACAAGATAAAAATATGGCTGCGTGTTGAAACATCACAACATCCACATGAAACCACATCTGTCATTCCAGGATTATCTATTGCACATGCTTGACATTACTTACTTTTCATCGCATTTCACAACTGCATTACTTTGCCTGGTTGTGGGCTGGTAGACACTTGTTATATATGGTTTCTAAAGATAGACCTCTGATATTTATTAGCGTATGGGCCTTAAAGGTTTCAAAGGTTCAAATACTGTTAATGTTGTTATTGTTTTTGTCTGGAATGTTTCACAGTATGATATTAAATCTCTATCTTCATGGAGACCAAACCAGACCAAGTTACAGGTCAGATCTGTGAAGAGGCAACCCCGCTCACAGTCAGCCTCCAGGTATTTATGAGCTGTAAAACCCCATCCAAATCCACTTTATTTCTATAGCACATTTTACAAACAAAGCAGTTTCCAAAGTGCTGCACAGAGATCATAAAATGAAGGCAACGAAAAGGTAAATTGCTAAAATTTGATGATACCAATCCTAAAACAATAAAACCAGTAGAAATCAAATAAAAGCAAAACCATAAAAGTCATAAAATAGCAATAAATAAGTCAGAGAGTAAAAGTGGGTCTTGAGACAAGATTTAAAACACTCGACTGTGGAGACTGTTTGGACATGGGGAGCAGAGCGTTCCAGAGCTTAGGGCTAACCACAGAAAAGGCCATGTCCCCCCGGTGATGTGCCCTTTTTGTTTGAGGAGGTTTGTAACTCATGTAAAAAATAAGCATTCGCGGAGATCCAGATCCATTTATCCATTTATTTTAAAGAACAAAAAAATAATATTAATATTCTCCGTGGCTGATTTTCTTTTCGATATAATGTGGTCCCCCCCTACTATTATATAAAAAGTATCAAATTAATAACTTCTTAAATAAATATAAACTGGCTCCAACACCCGGTTTTGAGTTTCATTGTAGACACCGCGAGCTGGATGTGGCCCTCGGACCGGAAATTTGGAATGAGTCAGAGATGTATTGTGGAGGCAGTCCATTCAAAGCTTTAAAAACAAACAATACAATCTCTAAATCAACTCTAAAACGATCTGAAAGCCAGTGCAAGGGTGCTAAAATCGGGGTAGCGTGATCATATTTTTTGTTCCAGTTAAAAGTACAGCAGAATTCTGGACCAACTGTAAGCGAGAGAAATGCAAGAAATGACAGTAATCTAAACAAGACACGTGTAGTTTAATAAATGTAATGTAGAGCTGTTTAATGTCATACTGTGGAATATTTCAGGAAGATTAATAACATCTCCACCGAGAGAAGCATTTGACATACCTCCCACCGGTGCACCTTTAAATCTCTAGGACGGGGTGATATTTTGTTTTGGGTGACCTACAGCCAAAAAATACCCATAGAGCTTTATTTGAACACTTAAGTGCAAATAGATAATTGCTGAAAATGTGACTCCACAGCTCTCTTATAGGTCTGTGGGTGAGTTTTTAGTAAATTTAAATGACATAATTTGGGGGAGAAAATCTAAATCAACCTCACATATCGTCTCAAAAAATATCGGAGTAATGGTTTCCAAAAACACATCAGGGTTCCTTGTGGAGTGATTGATTCAGGCCAAAGGGATGGTGGCTTTTTAAAGAGCCTCTCCTTAATACTTGTGGAGGAGGGTTGAATCCCTTTCGAACTCTCAAGTGCGTGACGGGCACTTGATCTTTTTAGTGGCACAGTACAAGTGGTTTCCGTGATGAGGACAAATGTTCGAAGAGTTCCTAGAAGATGTTGTACTTGTACTATACCCAGAATCAAATAATACTCCACATTACATTTTGTTCTCTCATGAATTCACATAGTTATTGACTTGAATGTTTTAACTTTCATGATTTTTTTGTATTAGTTATGTGTAAATTATGTGAACTCATATATATTTTGCTAACTACTGACTTGAATTGACTCATTTTGTTCTCCAAAAGTTCGATTCTCAATTCAGTTGTTACTTTTTTCCATCGCCACAAAAAAATTTTCTACAATCTACAGCAAATGATAAAAATGTAAAAGATTGTATTCATCATTTTTAACCCATTGGCCATTGGGGAAATTTTTTAGGAATCAGATGTGAGGAAATAAAAACTGATTTTCTTCCAAGCGAACTGATTTGAACTTTGTTGGAATCAGACCTGTTATTATAACAAATGTGAAGTGCGATATATTGCTTTAGAAAATACAGATAATGAACGATAGCACTGAAACTAATTTATGTCACTGTCACAATAACTCAAAAACAAGATTATTCATTGAAAAAATAGCATTAAAATGGCAGAAATTAAACACTTTAGAAGCCAGTTTTTATCTCTACTAAGTTATTTATTTCAACCTTCTACAGCTCAAAATGTTATCATAGTACAAGAAAATAACAAAAAACTGATATAGTAATTATCGTGACACGCCTACTTGACATTTGTATTTGTTGTTTGTAACTTAGTAAGATTTGTACCCTGGAAATAGATTACATTCTGCTGTTTTCTTGCACTGACAAATGTACAATAATAACATTTGCTGAGGACAGACACTTGTTTGCATTCCTTCCACCACTTGTTACAAAGGCATCGGGTTCAAGTGAACTGACTCAGGGCACATGCTAGCGTTACCCTGTGATATTGTTAGCCTTCAGCAGGTGGTTGTTGTTCCTGCATCAGATTTGGGGCCAACATGAGAGGATGTTGTGCCTCAGCAGGTGTCTTCTCTGTGGGGGAAAAGCTATTCTTTCCTCTCAGTGTTTTTAAGCAGGTCCATACTCAGTCCTCTGTGGAGCAGGTGGCTCGCTGGGTTGTTTGTTTTGAATTGTTGTTTTTGTGAGCAGGTGGGTTTCATTGGGTTTATAAAACCACACACTATACTTTATATCTATATATGTCATATACCTACATATGGTTTATATTTGTCATGTGCTGTTTTTCCGGATTTAAAATGGGACTGGGGCCTTGATAGTTGAATAATACCTTTTTGCATTACAAAAAATGAGGTTCTACTGTTACCAAATAGGGTAAAAATCAGCTCCTAATTGATACTAAAACTATGGTAAAAGAGAAATTCAATCTGTCATCTGTCAACAATTTAAATTTAAATAAACGTTTGTCCATTTGACAGATTGAATTTCTCCTTTGCCATGGATTCTGCCTAGCCAGGCTGGCATCACCTAGTGCCTCTGCTCAATTAAATTTCTCTCCAGCAACTAGGTCAGGAATCGGAATACACTAGACGGTTTGCAAGAACTCCGGAAGTGCGAGTTCAGGCACCAGACAATCAGCGAAGAGCCATATATTCCCGAGATCGAGGATTTAATGCCGGAACAAAGAGATTGTTTGGTGAATTTTATCAAGGAGAAAGACGTTATTGCCCTTCTTCCTGTGGGATTTCAGAAAATCTTAATATACCAGTTAGCCCCGTTAGCAGCGCATTACATATATCACGACCAAATATCAGCGATTGGTTAAATAAAAAAGTACCCACCTACCGTCAAGGGAATGAATTCTAATGCTGCGAGGTCAGCCGGAAACCGGCTCATGAATCAGGCTAGATTCTATCTGGATGACTGAGGAATTCTACCCACATCTTGAGAAACTAAAACTAGTAACTCATTTGAGCAGATATTGATACTAAAAAGAAGAAATAAACATTTACTGAATAGAAGTACAGTATCTAGATGTACAATTTTGGCTTGTTTTTTGTGGCTGAACAAATGTTTTCAAGATACTAAAATTAGACTCGATACTCAATACTGTTTCTAATAACATAATGATAATAGAAAACACTTTAGAATGTGATTTTCAAGATTAAATTGTAGTACTTTCTTTTATATTACCATGTGGTTTTATATCTGTGTAATCCCTCAGTGGTCCAGGTAGGCCCATAGTGGTCCATGAGCGTATACGAGTCTATGTGCTCTTATACTTGTTGTGAAACAGCTCAAGATCATTCTAAAACTATTCAGGAAAAGAAATAACTTTAACTTTAATTAATCTAAGTTATTTATGATTATTAAAGTCCTTGGTTAAATAGCCCAGTCTATTTTTATCCCTGTGTGGCTGAGAAGGATGTGACAGGCCTCAATGGCGGGTAGAGGCGGGTGGAGGCTCCTGACCCCTGTGCACTTTCCTCTCCGCGTTACCGTCGGAAACAACACATCATTCAGCTCTGACTCACGGCGTTCCCACTGGCACGGCTCTTCACAATCACCCGGGGGACAAACCCTGGACGAGGCGCAGGGCAGGTCTGTCTAGTAAATATAGCACAGACACGTCTTACATTTCGTGCACACGCTGAAAGGGAAGACCTCGTTCTATCCATCAGCCCCTCGCCATATCTGTGAACATTCCATAACCGAGTCACCTTTGACCCAGAGTGTTTGGATCTGCAGTCTGTCTCCCTGACGACCGCACTTCAAACAGAGCATCACTGGTACCTGTTGGTGCCTTCTGCAAATGAAAACAAAGGAAACGGAAAAACCATGCACATAGCGCTATATATTCAGTCGGATATTATTTTTGATACTTTGCAGTGACATTACGCTGGGGGTGTTCTACATGTATCTCTATGGCAGCATGTTCAGTAGTTAAAAGTGAAAAAAATGCCTAGCACACTCAGATGGCCAATGTTTTAAATTTTTAAATAACTAGAGGTATGCAAAAATATTGAAATATCGCTATATATTGTATAGTTTAATGTGATGATACAGTATCGATATCGTGGGCCGCTGTATCAATATATCGCCAAGAGTATTTTTTGGTATATTTTAGTAAATTATTTGTTACAGCGCTACAGTTTTGTTGCTTATTCAGAGAAAGGAAACTTGTTTATGCGACACTTTTGACATTTTCACTGTTTTGATCATTAAGATGGATGTGTTTCATATTAACTTTCCACAAGAAGTGGTTTAACAAAGACTTTTTGTATCACAGCCATCATTTAGCCTTTATTCTTATTGAAACACATCGAATTGATTTGAAATATATCGTACTGAATTGAAAGTGCACTGTATCGAGATATGTATCGTATCGTGGCCTATGTATCGAGGTGTGTATCGCAACTTCTCAGCTCTATAAATAATTGGCAAAAAAATTCTTAGTCAGTTATTTCCTTTTGCTCTGGACCACAGTATGGAAAAACAAAAAAGCAAGAAAAATTACCTGATGAAGGCTTTTTTACCAAAACGTTATTTAAAAAAAAAAAAAAAAACAAAACTTTTGGACATCGATATGTTTTACTGTTCCTTGCATTTGCACCTCTACAAGAACTTTGGTGTGCGTTTTCTGTTTCATTTTATGTTCAGTTGTTTCCATACATTTGCAAAAACAGTCAAAAAAGTTTTAAGATAAGAAGAAAGAAAAACTACAAAATGGATTTAAACAACACATTTCAGGAGCCTGTGATCTACACGAGCGTTCATGGTCTGGTTTAGGTGTTTGGATTCAACAAAAAAGGTGATCTTGTGAGACGTGTTTAACAGCACAAATCAGCTCACCCGTTGTAACTCTTTCAGGTCAGATTGTGTTCAAAAAAGCTCAGATTAAAGTCTAACTTGAGTAACAGATCTTCAGATGGAGTAGTGCCTTCAGTGAGCGTCACACTCCCAGGGAAAAATATCAGTACAAACATGAGTGACAGAACAATTCACTGTGATATGGACTGGCATTGACACAAGAATAAATAGACCCGTTTAGTACAATACATACAAGGTAACTATTAATGAACTTTTTTTGTAAACGGATACATTTTTCCATGTCATCCGAGATAGCATTTTATCTGTGAAGGGACAATACTATCAGAGTGGGTTGCGTGCTAAGGCTGTTGCAGATCTTTGCTCTGTCCTTCCTCCCTGATCCGGTTTGGCTCTCACAGTCCCCCAACATCCTCTGTCCCAACCACACCTTTAGTAAAGCTTCTCAGTGTTCAAATACACAACTACTTTAAAGGTCCTACATTATGTAAAATTGACTCTTGTGAGCTTCAAGTCATGTTAGAACATACCTGGAGTTGTGTTTTCTTTCATTTCAGATGTTTGAGTAACCCTTTACTGTTAGTCTGTTTGTTCTTCGAAGCTCAGAATGCTCTGTTCCACCTTGCAATGTCATGTAATGGTAGTTTTACAGTTAACAGCTGCTTGTTACCTTTCCTTCAGTAGAGACTGGCAGTTTCCGGACTGAAATCATCCATCATTCTAGTGAAGTTGTGTAGAGTTTACAAGCATCCTGTATTACCACATGACATCACAAGGTGGAACAAAGTGTTTTCTGTTTCGGACGAGAACAAAAAAACAGTCTAAATGTGCAGGGTTTGTGTGTTGTCATGTGTGAATGACCCAAAAAACAACTCCAGGTTTGTTTTTGACAAGAAAACAACATTATAACATAGATCGGAAAATTACGTAATATGGGCCATTTAATTTTTCCACTCGGTGTTTCCAGCCACTGAACAGCAGTCAACAGTTTTATGATCCGGGCATTATGATGTTTGCTTATACATTCCACCCACATATTTGACTTTTAGCACAGCAGAGAACGAAAGAGCCACTGAACCTCACTGTACTCAAGGTTGACCTGCTATTCAAAAGCTTTATCTGGCTGAAAGACGTGGCATTTTTTTAGCCTTTAACTTTTTTAGCTTTTCTACCATGTTATGTTTCTCATCCAAATTATGCCTGAAGAGGTTTTATATCATACAATCATACATGCATGTTTCGGTAATTTAGCGATCTTTCACAGGCCCTATTCAAACCCTCCTTTACATTCTCTAGAAATATACTAAAGCATAATACAAAACAACACACTACAACTTGACGAACCTGACCTGTGTAGTAGTTTCAGTATTGGGATGCGCCCTGATAGTGCTGTGATGTCACTCTGAAGGGGGGGTGACTTAGCGCGGAGAGAAAAAGGAGCAGGGACTCAGAGTAAGTCAAAATTTTCAGGGAAACTTATAAAACAGGTGAATATGTTGTTTTCAGTGAATATTAATACTTTGCAGCGAGATCATGTGGAGGTGTATTTGTATGTATATCTATGGCAGAATGTTTAGCAGTTACTATAGTAACACGGGGCGGCAGTAGCTCAGTTGGTAAAGCGTTTGTCCACTGATCCGAAGGTTGGCAGTTTGAATCCCACTCTTGACATTAACATCATTGGTTGAGCTGATCAGATCCACTGACCCACAGGTTGGTGGTGCGATTCCAGCTCCCACAGATGAATGCTGTCATTGTGTCCTTGGGCAAGACACTTAACCCACCTTACCTCTAGTGTCTGTGTACACTGGTGTGTGAATGGGTGAATGGTTCCTCATTGTAAAGTGCTTTGAGTGCCTTGAAGGTGGTAAAGCGCTGTCTAAAAATGTGACCATTTACCAAAAAAGTTTTAAAATTTTCTGAAAAAATACATAACAGTTTGAAACAACATATTTTTAGGAGTCTTTGATTAATATAAGCATTCATGGTCCTGTTGGTGTTTGATTTTCAACAAAAAAGGTCAGAGTGACAAACTGAAAAACTGTTGGCGAATGTAATTTTATGTGAGAGAGACTTTTTTAGGCGCACAGATCAGCTCGCGTGTTGTAGTTCCACGTAAGTCAGCTCTTTCCGGTCAGATTGTGTTAAAACAAAGCTCTGGTTAAAGTCTAACTTGAGTAACAAAGCTTCAGACAGAGCAGTGCCTACAGTTAGCATCACACCCCTAGGAAAAGTGGATGAGATCAGCTGCAAAGTATCAATGGCATTTTCAAAACCATAAAAGGTAACACGATGATAAATATGTCATGTGGTGGCAATTAAAGCTACACTATGTAACATTTCTAGTGGAGGGTCCGCCATCTGCTTGTCTGTCTCCGTGGAAATGTGATTGCTTTGTCTAGAATGTTCCGCAGTATAGATTAAAACTATCTATCACGAGAGAGACAAGCAGGTTACAGCATGACCCTACATTACAATTCAGATCTGATGAGAGTCGCCCATATTCACAGAGGGAGTTATTGTATTTTTGAGAAATAGAAATACCTGTAATGAATAAATGCAAGCTGAATATGTTTAAAGTCACGCCATGGGACATTCCAAGCAGTGCAATAACCCAAACCCCCCCATAGAAAAGCTGCCCAGTGCACCTTTAATAAATGGACTGTATTTATATGCTTCGTCAGTCTTCATATTTCCACATTACTTTATTCGCAAATCTCTTCCGGACCAGTTTGCGTCAGTGTTTTTTGTTTGTTGTTAACTCACGCTAAGCTACCCGCTGCGTCACTGAAGTTCTGTACGTACTAGGACAGACTCTTAAAGTAACAAAACTGGAGGAAGCTGGCACTTGTTGTCAGTAAATCATCAAGGGGGAATGGAAAAATATGGGCACCTGGAAACATCCCCTACAACCCAACAATAAAGTTCCATAAATCAGGTGACGAATAAACGCTCTCATTGATTCACACTGCTCAAACACGTACACAGGAATGCGTAAAACCAGGTGTAATTTGGGCACGCTCAGAACTTGCGTCGTTTGATTGGTGCGTTACCTGCAAGATATTTTTGCGGTGGCGGTCACGTTCTTGTCAGTTTGATACATAGCGAATACCTACCTGAAAGTTATGAAGCTTAATTCGTATTCATGTTATTGCCAGTTATTATCTTGGTTACGTTTGTTGACTGTGGGTGATTGTGTTGTGGTTCATGGGAGGGCCCTTCATTGTCACAACAGACTAGTTCAAATTTTGAAGACCTTTATACAGGGTTCCCACAGTCATGGAAATCCTGGAAAAGTCATGAAATTGTGTAAATTCAATGAAAGTTTTGGAAAAGTCATGGAATTTTAGTATCTCTTTCACGCAACTATAGCATTCTGTTAAGTTATCATTAGCTATATTATAGGGGTGTAACGATATCCAAGTCCCATGATACGATATTGTCACGGTATGAACCTCATGGTACGATATTTATTGCGATATCATGGGAAAGCTCACAATATGGTGGGGAGGAACCAATCATATCCAATGATACAGCAATGGCAATAATAATAGCCTTGACAAGACTTAATCCAAAGAACTAAACTGGACTTAAAAGTGCTTAGAACTGTTATTTCTTCTTGTAGTCTAGAGAAAAGGATCATGGTCTATGCAGTTTTTTGTTTTTTTTTAGCTGTTGCTGCACCATAACTCTTAATTTAAGCAAAGAGACTTGTATTTGGATATATTGTGATTGTCCACGATATTATTGTGAGAAATTTGATGATACAATATCACAATATTTCTGTTATTGTTACATCTCTCCTACTGTGATTATTTCCGAACTTATGCGCCTTTTGTTTAAAAAAGACAACAATAAATGCGTTGACAGTATTTAGAATGTAAAAAAAATAAACTATAATAGTGAAGAAAGGGTTTACATTTCATATTTAGCCCTAAAAGTATGCTTAATTCTAACATGTAGGGTGCCATAAAATCATGGAAAATTCACTTTAGGTCATGAAAAAATCATGGAAAAGTTTAGATGATAAATGATAATATGCTCAATAACCCTAAACCAGATTTAAACCACAAACAACTATTCTAAATGTACAATGTTGTTAAAAAAATACAAGCTGCAATAAATAAATAGTAAAATGAAACACCATAATACTATAATTTCTTACTAGTGCAAAGAAAATGTTGATATATTGAACAATAAGTCAATATAGTTGTTGAAATTCCAGGCTGAAACGATATGGCCTGTATCTCATTACCTCCCAGATAGCCTTGACATTACACTAAAATTATCACCTAATCTTAACATTACATTAGACTTTTACCTATTCTTAACATTGCATCAAGCATTGCATTAAATATCCTCCCACATTGCATCATGTTATGCCACTCACCTAGTCTCGCTGGACTTGCTCGTTGTAGAGATGAAATTAAGGGAAAACTCAACAAAGGATCCAAACAAGTGATTTGTCTTTGTCTTATTTTTCAGCTTTTTATTCAGGTTTGACTGTGTCATTCTGTGACTGGGGAATACTACAATTTTACTCAAAAGCTCAGATACAAAATAATTAGGACAAATCACTATGCAAGTACCTTAGGAGCATTTACCCTGTGACTAGGTCTGCTGCAGAGCGCTGCCTAGTTCAACTGTGGGATCCTGCTTACTAGTAGTGGATATGCTACTGAGGTCAATGCCAAAACCGATGCAGGATCCAAATTTGCCAAGAATTTCACCTAATATTCATACTTATAAATCCCACAGGGCTCCTCCCAAGTACGTGCAGAGTGATCAGCTTCGAAAACCGCATACCTTGCGGTTTACTTTGTACCTAATTTGCATGTTGTAAACTTCCTGCGCACAGTATTATCACAGTCCATTGTTGCATATACAAGGTTACAAAAGCAAAATCAGATAAATCATAAAGATGCCACAAGTGCTATAACAATTATTTTACTACATTCTATGATTCTTTAATGCTCTAAAAGCTACAAATTGAAAAATAAAACACTCTTAATAATATCAAATGAATAACAAACCTGTCTTAATAAGGCTGGCACCAAAACCTTCATTTCTTCAGCCAAAGGGGGGTAGGGGTAGGGCGTGCAACAATACTGATCATCATGACAGGCTTAAACATACTTGAAAGTTATGCTTAATTCATATTCATTTTGTTGCCAAATAGTATCTTTCCGTTGACCTTCTTTTGTTGATTGTGGGTGACTGTGAAAAGTTGTGATTCGTGGGAGGGCCCTTCACTGTCACAACAGTCTAGAGCAAATTTTGAAGAGCTATAAATTGCTGAAGAAAATAAATGATAAAATATATGATAAATGATAATATTTAAGCTAATTTATGACACTGACACAATAACCCTAAAGATTTAAACCACAAAAAACTATTCTAAATGTACAAAAATAAATTAATTAATAAAAAAAAATTAAAAAACACAAGCCGCAGTAAATCAATGATAAAATGAAACACAGTAATACTTAATTTGCATCTGTAATGAGTCAAAGTTATTATATGGCTAGAAAATAACCACAAATTTCCTACACTGGAAAAAACAATATCATGTTAAAATAAATTACTTTTGATTCAACTTGACAAGTAAAATGATCTACGAATAGAATAAGTGTGTTTTTCTTAATTCAAGATTTTGTTACTTTAATTGCAAAAAGTTGTTATTTTTCTTATTTTAAGTGTAGTAAGGTGTATTTTCTTATTTTAAGTACAAAAAGACTTGTTCCACTGGTAGATCATTTTACTTTTCAAGGGAAATTTACTCAAATCATGATAAAACTTTCTTAATTCAAGTCATCTTAATCTGTCTAGATTTAGTTTTTTTCAGTGTTGTAGTGAAAATGTAAAGTAAAGAAAATGTACATATGATAAAAATTCATTGTTCCAGCTTTGATATATTGAAGTCAATATAGTGATTATCGTGACAAGCCTATACATACCTGAAAGGTATGCTTAATTTGTATTTATTTTGTTGCCAATAATTATCTTTCCATTGACCTACTTTAGTTTATCTGTGAATGGGTGATTGTGCAAAGCTGTGATTCATGGGAGCGCCCTACAGTGTCACAACAGTCTGGTACAGCTCCTTTCTCTTTTTTTCCAGTGTGTTAGCAGCTAATCCTCATTGTTAGTGCAGTTGGGGACTTAAAGCGTGTCCATTTTTACCCAAGGCCAGAGGCTACGTTCAGCTCTGTCAGAGTGGACAGGTGACGCTGGTGTTGACTGTTCTGTTTGCAAACACACTGACTAATGTGACAACACACACTCTGTTGTAGTGTTGTCAAAAACATTTCAAACTTATTTTCGACACCTTGAAATACCTCAACACTCAATCCTCATTTCAAAACCATATCGATAAATAAAAACATGTTTTGAACTCTAAAATGCAGCTTTCAGAACAAAAAAGAGCTCTGACCCAAAATGTTGTGTAATTGAGAACTGGGAGCTCTCAACAAATTAGACTTAGACTTAGGCTACATTCAGTCTGCAGCCTGAAGTGACCCAAATCAGTTTTTTTTTTTTTTGCCACTATGTGACCTGTATCTGATCTTTTAATGACAGTCTGAACAACACAGATCAAATTTTTTCACTTGGATATGTGCTCCAAAAACTGATACATATCCGATCTTTTGGCATGTGGCTTCAGTCTGAACGGGCAGGTCGCATTCATCCAACCCACACGTCAGGGTCGGAGTCTAGTCAACGGAGGGAAAGCAAAGTTAGCAAGTTTATTCATATTTGGGGAGATCACTGTATTCAGGCCAAATTGGAGGGGTCTTATCGGAACCAGGCTGTTTTTGAAATGATTGCCAAAGAAATGCTGCTCGAATCAACTGATCACATTTTTCGTACTTGGTTTCTTTTTTGAGAAGACACCTGCACGAAACCATTTCTTGGACCCTCATCGTCTTTTGTAAAACTGTTGCATAACCTTTTTTTTGTGTGATGCTTGGAGAAGACGCTTGGAGATGGTCACTTTTGGCAGGAAGCGTTTAATGGTCAGAGACAGGAGTTATTGTCTTGTCTCCTGATGCATTCCAGGGCCAGTGGACGTTTCACAGTTTGAGCTCCAGGGGCCCCGCACTAAATCCCACCAGACAGAGCATGAAACCAGAAGCTTGTTGCTCTGGTCTGGCCCTGTAAACAAAGCCTGTGTGCATTCTGTGCTCTGCCATTCACTTGAAATTAACCTCATAAGTGTGTATGCAGAACTAGTGGTGGTCAGAAGATACAGCTACATATTACGCAAAATTGACTCTTCCATGTTATAATGTTGTTAACTCATCAAAAATATACCTGGAGATGTGTTTTGTTTTATTCACACATGTTTGAGTAACCCTTTATCAGGGTATCCCCAGGTTTGACTACCCCAAATTTAAGACTTTTTAAAGACCTTTTTACAACCACTTAAATGAAAATTAAGACCAACATCGCACCCATTATGTGGGAGAGAAACACCAGATCAATTCTAATAATGACCATTACTCATTGCTTCAAATAACAAAAAATACTTTTATTATAAAATCTCATTCAGAACTCATTTATAGTCGTATGCATTGCTTGTAAAATGGCCAAAAAAATCATTTATAACATTCTAACAAGACAAACTAACCTTTCACATTGTCTTGTCTCACATTGTTTTTCAAAGTGCTTCAACCCTTTAACATTTTCAACAACAAGCTGACCAAAATATTGTTTGCTCATACTCCAAATTCACGTTACGCGATTTCATGTTGTTTTTTTTCCTCCCTCCATTTAATGTTGCACTGCAGCCCGGTTGAGAATACAAAAAAATAAAATAAAATAATGAAATTTAAGACCTTTGTGAAAGAAATAAGACTTGGACCACATAACTTTTTAAGGCCTTAATTTAGTAACATGAAATTTAAGACCTTTTTAAGACTTTCAAGACCCCGTGATTACCCTGTTTATTATTAGTCTACATCTCCAAAGCTCAAAATACTCTGTTCCATCCATAGACTGTATAAAAAAAGTGGACTAAGAGAGTACGATGTCACCCACAGCATTGTGCACCACTCAAATGAAGCTTGCAATGCTACTGTTTACAGGGGCGAATTTGGAGCCAGGCCCTATATTATGAACAGGATTTTTTGGATGGACAAAATAGCTAAAAAACAGGATCATGTAGAGTTAATTTTAACATTTTAAGACCAAAATGAAGAGGCTCACTGCAGCAGTTACAGAGCGACGGGCCACAATATTCCAATGTATATCAATTGGAGCCAGGGGCAGAAGGAGCCAAAAGAGCTGCCATGCGAACTTCCTGTTTGGAACACAGCGGCTAGAGCATTAGCTATGTCCATTTATATATACGGTCTTTGGTTCCACCTTGTGATGTCATGAAGCTGTAGTTTTCATATTACATTTTACCTTTTGTTCTGTAGAGCAATTTCAGGGCTGAAATCATCCAAATGATTCTAGTGAAGGCCTATGGAGTTAAACACACAGTGGAGCATTTCCTGTATTACCTGACACTTGACATAATTATTACATGACATCTGATTACATGACATCACAAGGTGGAACAAAGTGTGTTCAGTTTGAGAGGAAGAACTCTGTCTAAATACGCAAGGTTTGTGACTTTAACATGTGTGAATGAAACAAAACACAAATCCAGATATGTTTGTGATGAGGAAACAACATTATTTACCCCAGAGGAGAAAGGAATTGTTGATATGGACAGCAGATTTTGCGTTTAAGTGTAAGACTCAGGATCATGGTATCATACCTCAGAGACCTTAGAGTTAGCCAAATGTTAAACCAATGGAGATTTTAAGATGCTAAATACTAAACTAATCATTGTGTTTACTTTTTATATTGTTTTGGGTACATGCATCACTCTGAACATTTTGCACTGCTACTACGAACGGTTATTTCTAGACATTGAATCCTGAGTTTTGTAGAATAGATCCTGAAAAATCAAATAATAACTTTGTTTTTGTGTGACTATAAGAAATGTCAATGTTAGTCAAGGCCATACTTGTGCTTCAAAATGGCATCTTTCTTTTTCCATACATATTTAATTAAGCGCAACAAATTTCTTATTGATACGGGGTTTGGATCTCCTTTTTTATTTTAGAGTGAAACCTTATGTTAAGAGAGTGATTTAGCTGAACTGTGGTGTCTTTGAAATCAATCATCTACAGCAGTCTTAGCATTACTTCCTGTTGACGCGCCCCTTCTGTAACATATGGAAACTATTAAAATGTGGGGAAGAGACTTAGTGGACTATGAAAGGGGGATGAGGGTTAGACTTTTCCTTGAGGAGCGGTTGAAAATGAAATTGTTTCCCACGTTTTCTCACACACGTGAACTCATTGTTGATGGAGCATGGAGAAGTGTGCATTCATGCCAGTCCAGAAAGTAGACGAGAAGTTTAGATAACACCTCTAAGCCCCTGGACAATGAATACATGTGCAGTCATTGGTGGAAGAAATATTCAGTGTTGCTACTTAAAGCTGCGTTGTGTAACTTTTATGATGGAGAGTTCATTGCCTCCTTGTATCCATGAAGATGCTATTGATTTGTCCAGAATGCTCCACATTTTTCCATTAAACTTATCTATCTCTGTGGAGACAAAAAAGTGTAACCACCAAGCCAAGTTACATGTCAGATCTGTGGAGAGGTGACCCTGGTCATGTTTATTTTAACAGCTGTACCTGAATTGAATGCAAGAAAGTTCAAAGCTACTGTGGAATATTTCAGTCAAAGCATTCAAATCTACAAAATTCTAAAAAAAAAAAAAAAAAAAAAAGGACACATACTAGAGCAAAAAAAAAAAAAAATATTGCTAAAATCTAAATCTACTTTTACTACTAGTAAAAGTCTCAACGCACCTGTTCAAAGATGTACTTAAAGAGTAAAAAGTATTTAATGCATATTTTGAGATCTAATAAAGTGTAAAATGTAGTGATTTTGATTTATTCTAAGCAGAGCAATAACCAGGGGTGGAGTGGGTGTGGTACAGGGGGTATGCCCCTTCACCCACTTCTCCCGACGTGAGATATAAAAAATAACAAATATAAAATAGCTACAACTTAAATGTCAAACTGGAGCTATTGGCAATGATGAAAACAACCTGCATAGGCTCATGATATCTCCAGTCCTGTCCAATAGTGACCTGCAGCATGAGGGGACCAGGACTGAACCAGGACTGAACCAGGGTTAAAACAGGACTAAACTAGAACTGAATCAGAACTGAGTGTTGGATCGGGCCCAGAGGTGCACCTGTGCAGACCGTCGGGTCACCGCAGGCGAAAGGACCGACACAGAGCTCCCCACAGTGCTAAGCACAGGTGTCCAGCTTTGAGGACACCCTGCTCCGCGGGCTTGGTGTTCTCCCTCTCTCTCAAATCCAAGATTACTCCTGATTTAGTCCTGTTTTAATCCTGGTTCAGTCCTGGTTTAATTCTGGTTTAGACCTGTTTTAGACCTGTTTTACACCTGGTTTAGTCCTGTTTTAGTTCTGGTTTAGTCCTGGTTTAGTCCTGGTTTAGTCCTCCTGGTTCAATTCTGGGCATGTGTTGTAGTCTATGATTTATGTTCTGTAGGTGATTAAGAACGGCATTAATGTTAATAATATTGATAGGTGGGCTTTATTCATCACATCGATCACCCCCCCCCTTTTAAAATAATCCCCACTACACCACTGGCAATGACATATCCATAGTGAAAACATTTCACAAGAACAGCTCTTGAAAGTGGTGAGAACAAACTTGAAGATGGTGCTCCAAAAAAGGATTTAAATTAGGTATTATTGGGGAGATCTTTTTAGAGTTTGACCTTGCCTGCTACAGAAATGACTAAGAGAATAAATGTTTTTTAAAATGTTCAAATGTTCAATAGAAACAAGCAGGTAACAGACCCTCCACCAGAATAGTTACACAATGCACTTTTAAGTGCAGTACTTTACTACTTGTACTTCTTTATAATCTGCGCAGTCAGTCACATACTGGTATATAGTTTTTTTTCTTCTTCTTCGTTGTGACTGGTGCTGGAGTCGCCTGCTTTTCCTGACCCCATAAGCCATCTGCACCAATTTAACCATTTGCGATAAGTGCTGGAGAAAGAGGTCTGAGTTTGCCTGAGCCCTCCTAATCCTGAAACAGTACAGAGCATGGGTGGCCACACACTGCAGCTGCATACAGGAGGGGGCTGGGAGTCACAGGGCCATAGGGGACCAGGTCTGTGGAGTAAAGGACATGCGTATGTGCCTCAAACTGTTATACAATGTGAGCAAAGTCATGGACTCATTGATCCTGAGACGTGACTGTAGCTGGATTTCAGCTGTGGATTTTTTTTCTCATTGTTTTTAGAATATATTGTAATGTGTGAGCTTCTGTGTCCAAGTTTGTCTAAGTCTAAGTCTAACTAGGCCTGGCACGATAATTCCTATGTACACTCGAAGTTCAACATATGAAAGCTGGAACTGTATATTATGAGTCTCAGTATTTATTGTGTATAACATTTCTCTGTATTAATGGGAAGATTTTTGTTATTTTTAGTTGTAATATGGTTTGAGCTGTAGAAGGTTGAGTAAGTGACTTCTGTGGCTAGTTGCCTATTGCTTCATTGTTGCAGCTGATTACTTTTAGTGATACTGTATATTTAGAAATGGTTTACTGGGATTATCCTGTTTTATTGTGATTGTGTCAGTGGCTTAAAGTAGATTCAATATGATCATTTATTGTTACTTTTCTCTGTAGCAATATCTCGTGCTTCAAAATGTCTTATCGAGACAGGCCTATTCACAACCTATAGGCCTATAATGTTTAATGGAGATGAGGGACTGGTAAAATGATTATACTGTTATTGTGGTGAATTTTGTTGTTATAAAGTGAGGGCTAGTGGTGTGCAAAAATATAATAATATCAATATATCGCATCACTTAATGTGATGATACAGTATTGATATTGTGAGCTGCTGTTTTGATATATCACCAAGAGTATTTATTGGTATATCTTACAAAATTATTTTATTACAATGCTACAGTTTTGTTGCTTATTCAGAGGAAGGAAACTTGTTTATGTGACGCATTTGACATTTTCACTGTTTTGAGGATTAAAATGGACATGTTTCATATTAACTTTGCACAAGAAGTGGTTTAACAAAGACTTTTAGTGTCACAGCTATGATTTAGCCATTATTTTTTATTAAACTGCATCGAGTCGATTTGAAATATATCGTATCAAATCGAAAGTGCGCTGTATGGAGGCATGTATCGTATCGTGTATGAGTATGAACTGGTGGTATTAATATAGAGAACTGGTCGCTTGGGATCCAGAATACACACTTCTTCAATACTTTATGAAGATTTGAGTCTGTTCACTGGTGAATTTCTCCATTTTCATATGGGCGTGATTGACAGGTGGGTTAGCCAATCAGGAACATCTAGGGTCCATCTGTATTGGAAAAAAAAGGTAAAGGAAAAATATATCACAGAGGATTGAAAAACATTGCGTATTTCTGCGAATCACTTAGCAAAGAACTACAGTCTGTAGGAAAAAGAAAAACCTGGAGGAGTAGTTTGCTTGTTGAAATATCAGCTATAGGCTTCCAATACTGTTATCTGTAGCTTTATTTATGACCTATTACATTCATTAGCACCCATTAAAACAACACATTTAAACATTTTACTCCAGATTTCACCTCACACCAGCACCCAAATCATTTCACCTACTAAACGTCACAAGCTCCTATTTTCTCTTTTGTCTTCTGGGTGCTACAAAATCACTTTAAATTATTGAGAAACAGCAGCACAGACCTCCAGACACACACATCGCTCAGGCATTTGTGTTAAGCAAACACATACCATACCCCCCGTGCCCCTGACCAAGCCATTTCCAGTAAATTAGTGGCAGTAAATGAGGCAGCTGATACTTCGGAGCTCTCCCCAGTGAACACCTGACACAGCCCTGGCCCTCAGCCCACCAACCTGCGCACGAAAATACAGTCCAAAGTATGTCGGATAGCCCTGGTACTAGCTGGTACTCATTCATTCACACTCGCGCAGTCAAAGCCACAGAACCGCAATTGTTATTATGAGGAAAAACACCAAGGCCAGATTTACAGCGTGTGCAAAAGGCGTCAGGGGTCATTGGCAACAACCCGTGGTATAATGTTTGCACAACAGAAAGGGGACACACGGCTGAACCCGAACTGAAACCTGAAAATATCTGAAAATTAGTACAGTGTATTAAGATTATAAAAAGACCACCCAAATTGCGTTTTCAAGCGACAGTATTTTAAAGCTGCACTGTGTAACTTTTTGGTTGGGGGTCCGTCTCCTGCTTGTTTCTATGGATATTTCACTACTCTGTAATGTTGTAATGTTCCACAGTATGACATTAAACACCTCCAGCTTACATTTATTCAATTACAGGTGGTTTTATTGCTCAAAAATACTTAGAAAACAGGCATTCTGACTGTGAGCGTTGTTGTCTTTCCACAGATCTGACCTGTAACTTGGTCTGGTTTGGTTTCCATGAAGATAGAAATGTTTAATACCATACTGTGGAGCATTCCAGACAAAACAATAGCATCTCCATGGAGAAAAGTTACACAGTGCGTTAGGGGTGTGCAGGGTGAGTTTGATGATACGATACATATCATGATTCGAATATCACAATATATCCTGATACTAAAACAATGGTTGATATATTGTGATTTATCAGTAATTACTTTATTACTACTCCTTCAAGAGAACACAGTTGTATGAAATTTAATGTATTAATTTCTTAAAGTCATGAGAACAGTGAATGTAATACATTTTTGTGAAAAATATTTTAAAAATCAATTTGAATCCATTTTGAATCGATTCGAGAATTGTGGAATGAAGTATTGAATCGATTTTTTTCTTACACCCCTACAATGCACCTTTAAAAGAACATGTTTATGATTTATTTTTTATCAATAACTATTCTCATTTTCTTTACCACCAAACCACTTTGCTCAGTGTCTTTAGGTTGAGGGTGAAAGAACCTTGTATTGATACTTTACAGCTGATGTGGTGTGATTTTACAAAGGCGCTGCTCTGTCTGAAGCTTTGTTAGACTTTAATCTGAGCTTTCATTTTCACACACTCTGACCATAAAGAGCTGATTTAGTTCTAACTACAACATGTGAACTGATGTGTGCTATTAAACAAGTCCAAATAACTTCACAGTCACAAGCTAGATCACATTATCCAACAGTTTTTTAGTTAATCACTCTTGACTTTGTTGTTAAAAATAAAACACCTAAACTGAACCATGAACACTCGATTGATCACAAGCTTCTGAAAATGTGTTGTTTAAATCCATTTTGTAGTTTTCAGACAATCTTGAAACTTTTTGGGAGTGTTTGCTAATAAGCGCATTGTGTTGTGTCTCCATGGTAACTGCTGAACATAGAGATATGTGTAGAAAACCCCCAGCGTGATGTCACTGCTGTAGATTATAAAGATTTATATGGAACAAGAGCAGAAAGGAGAAATTAATGAGGAGTGAGTTAGCAAAAGGTTTTGTATTTCTTGGTATATATTTATATCTAAAAGGCTCAAACTCCAGATTTTTCTTTTTTTTTCTTTTTCGTAATACTTTTTTCTACATTAATAGTTTCTTGGGCATGAACTGTGCAGGTGCAGTCTTGTGAGTGCAGTTTGGATGAAATACTTAGAGATATGTAACATCCCGAATTTTTAGTCAGCTAATTGATCAGCAGGACAAGTCTTTAGTGAACAGGGAATTCATTTAGCCCTAGAGCATTGACTGTTTTAACTCTAGTTATTATATCATTAGCACATATTTTCTCTATTATAATGTGATTTCATGTCCCTGGCCTATTAGATAACTCCTTTCCCATCTTGTTTTTCCTATCTTTTGATAATGAGCCTCTCTGTAAACAATGTAAATTGATAGTATTTACTTCAGTGGTGGCATTTTTCAGTGTTTTAATGTTCTAAATAGCTCACTACATAACACAGGACGCTCACTTTATAGTGTATAATGTAGGCCCACTCTCATGTATCCTCAGATCATTAGATAGATAGTTTAAAGGGCCCATATTATGCTATTTTCGGATCTATGTAATGTTGTTTCCTCATCACAAACATACCAGGAGTTGTGTTTTGTTTCTTTCAGAAATGTTTAACCCACAAACCCTGTGTATTTAGTAGAGATGTAACAATAACCAAAATATCGTAATATCGTATCATCAAAGTTCTCACAATAATGTCTTGGACCATCACAATATATCAAATTTCAAGTTTCTTTGCTTAAATTAAGAGTTATGGTGCAGTAATAGCTAAAAAAAGACTACATAAACCATGATCCATTGCTCCATTTCAGTGCAGACTACAAGAAGAAATAACAGTTCTAAGCACTTTTAAGTCTTAGTTCTTTGGATTAAGTCTTGTCAAGTCATTTTAAGAGGAAAAAGTCACTTATTAACAGTTTTGATAGCTTCCACAAAATATTTCAATAAATATTGTACCGTGAGATGTATATCATGAAAATATTGTACAGAGAGATTTGGATATTGTTACATCCCTTATCTTGAGCCTCCCCACCATATTGAGAGCTTTCCCACGATATCGCAACAAATATTGTACCGTGAGGTTCATACCATGACGATATCGTATCGTGAGACTTGGATATCGTTACACCCCTAGTATTTAGGCTGTGTTCTCCTCACAAACTGAAAACACTATTCCACCTTGTGTTTTTAAACTCTATAGAGTTTAAAAACTGGAATAATTTGGATGATTTTAGCCCTAGAATTGCCCATTTCTACCACTACATGACATCACAAGGTGAAACAGAGCATTCTGAGCTTTAAAGATGAAGACAGACTAATAATAAAGTATTACTCAAACATGTGTGAATGAAACAAAACACAATTCCAGGTCTGTTTTTGATGAGGTGACAACGTTCGAACTTGGCTTAAAGCTCTAAAGAGTCAATTTTACGCTCTATGAGACCTTTAATATGCCTACTACAAAGCAAAAACAAGCCATATATAAAAGCCACCATTGTGCTGACCAGACGGTTGTCATAAAGCGCAGAATCCCCTTGATATTTGAGAAGCACATATGCAGCAGACCCATCTTTATAAAATTAAGAAAGTGAACGACTCATATATAAACTATATTCTTGTCTTCATCTACATTTTTCAGAACATTTTGGTATTACTCTTTTAAAAATTGCACTTGTAAAATAAGGCCTCTTCAGATTTAGGCGAGGAGAATGTGTATTAAAGCAGGTCAGGTTATAGAGGTCAAAGAATGAACCCTGGGGTCAAAGGTCACAGTCAAGAAAGACCTTTTGCATTCCAACTGACTGGTGCCCTCTGCTCACACACAAGCACGACACACAACTTCACATATGTTAAAAATGAACAAAGACGTAAAGGAATTTCTGAACTCTTGACATTTTAATGTCAGTAACTCAATTCAGAGAGTAATTTTATTTTCAGTAATTATGATATATTACTCCATACCAGACTAGTTTTTGAAAATGTGCACGTTTTTGTGGTGGTTGATTCTTCAAACAACCTTCTACTTTAAATCATTTTGAAGGTCCCATATTACACAGAATTGACTCTTGTGAGTTTTTAGCCATGTTATAATGTTGTTACCTCCTCAAAAACATACCCAGAGTTGTGTTTAGTTTCATTCACACATGTTTTAGTAATTCTGGATTATTAAAAATGCTCTAATCTAGGACCTTTGGGTGATGATTTTCTTTTTGCGAAATTAGAAACACATGTTGCATAAATAATCTAATATCTTTGTTTTTATTTTACAGAGCAACCCCATATCTGAAAATGAAAAGGCCGGTGAGTAAAAATCTATTTATATATTGCCATACACACAGTTTTGCCTTTTCTGTAAGCTGTTTGGAAAAGCACATTGCATATTTTGTTTTGTGGCATTCCTTTTAATCTCGTGCTCTTGAGAGGGGGCTGTGGTTTTGACGATTTGCTGGATTGAGGACTAGATAAGATTTGACTTATCCCAAAACAGAATCAAGTCTGTTGCCCTTGTGAGATAAGGAAGTCTGGCTGTCCAATCACATACATAAATCATACGTCAACCCATTGTATTGTTCTTTATATTTAGTTTACTTCACTATTTAAAGATGCACCTTGAACATTTAAAGTGGAGTGTCCAAAACTTATTTTCTCTATATATGGAGATGTTAAAGTTTTGCCTAAAAAGTTCTGCAAACTTGCATAAAACCATAGACTGTACCATAAACCATAACGTTCTGCTCCAGTCAAATGAAGCTCATCGAAGGTTGCAGTTATGCTGCATTCTATTGTGCTCGGGATTCAGGGAAAACCGACCTTCATCTCAAGAAAGTGCAATGGAGCGGCCAATCAAATTGGTCTTCTGAAACAAAAAGGCTAGTTCGAAGCAGACCAAGTCAGATGGATTTCTGAACATGTCATAGTCAAACTGCCATAACTGAGTCACTGACAGATAACATTACCTAACAGACTCTATTTATTAGCAGGAGCTAGCGATACCTGACGTTAACTACATAAGCTAACAAAATAAAAATTGTAACTTTCTTGGGCATACATATTTTGCCGATTGTTGCAATGGAATGATTTACAACGATGTCAGGAGAACTGACTTTAATTTATTGACTACTGACATTGAATAGAATGCAGCATTATAGAGGGGAATTTGGAGAATTTGGATTTCCATATTAGGAATTCCGACTGAGAGTATCAACCAAAGATCCTCTGGAATGAGGCTGTTGAAGATAATGCCCCTTCCCGCCTACACTGCTAATCTAGCACAGAGCGGGCACTTAGCAGCGCAGGTCAGCTATGTCCATTTATACAGTCTATGCATAAAACTTGTCAATCTCCATGGAAACAAGCTGGTAACAACAAAGAAACAAGTCTTTTTGGCAGTAAAGATGACAGTCATTTTAAAAGATACATACGCTTATAGCATCCTGTGAAACATTCCAGGCAAAGCAATACCATTCCCATGACACAACCAGAAAAGTTACACAGTGTTGATTTAAAACAACTGTGCTACGTGCATTTCCCTGCTCTCATATACATTCCAGCTGTAAAAGTCAAAGTACTTGTGAGGCATCACATCTGTCAGATATGCATAGGCTGATTTCTTGATAAAATGCCTGCTGTGTGTTGACATGTTGGGTCGATGCCTGCTGTCGGTTTTTGGCACGGTTTGTTATGAATCAATCTGAATGAAGTGGGACCTCACTCCGGGGTCACTGTGTCCTCCATTTTGGCTCTGACCTCTGTTCCCACTGCCTGTCGTAATGCCCCAGCTCATCAGGAAACTGTGCTTTGGCAGTTTGAGAGGATTGGCAGGGGAGCAGTCACCGGTCGAATAGTAAACAATAGTGTGTGGTGGTTAGACATGGGGCGAAGGCTTTATTCTACGGTCCCCTGCTGTCTCTGAGCCTGCTGGGAGTCCTCACTTTCCTCTGTGTCTCCCTCTAATTACTGCTCACAGCTCTGCATGGGAACCCTCTGTACCTTTTGACAATTTTGGCGAGGGCTGCTAATCCAAACTCACAAAATGTTCAGTCAAAAGAACATTACATAAACTGGCATTTTAAAGGGCTCGTATTACACGATTTTCTGATCTGTGTTATAATGTTGTTTCCTCATCAAAAACAGACCTGGAGTTGTGTTTTGTTTTATTCACACATGTTTAACACACAAACCTTGCAGATTAAGACACTGTTTTCCACCTTGTGATGTCATGTGGTAATACATGAAGTCCTCCACTGTGTTTCTAAACTCTATACATGTTATATAGAGTCATTTATATAATTTTTTAAATTATTTTCAGCTATGGAATTGACAAGCTCTACTAAATAAAATGTAAAAGGTAGTTGTTTACATTCAACTATACTGCATGAAGACATCATAAGGTGGAACAGAGCATTTTGAGGTTTGTAGACAGATAGTCCTGTTATAAATTTGGTTTAGGCTTGTAATAGACCTGGTTTAGACCTGGTTAAGACCTGGTTTTGTACTGTAATAGACCTGGTTTCGACCTGGTTTCGACCTGGTTTTCGACCTGGTTTCGACCTAGTTTAGGCCTGTTATTGACCTGGTTTAGACCTGGTTTAGACTTGGTTTGGACCTGGTTTACACCTGGTTTACACCTGGTTTGGACATAGTTTAGACCTGGTTTGGACCTGTTATAGACCTGGTTTACCACTGGGTTGGACCTGGTTTGGACCCGGTTTAGAGTGGATTAGACATGTAATAGATCTGGTTTCGACCTGGTTTGGACCTGGTTTCAACCTGTTATAGACCTGGTTTGGACCTGGTTTAGACCTGGTGTCAACCTGGTTTCGACCTGGTTTCGATCTGGTTTAGACCTGGTTTAGACCTGGTTTAGACCTGGTTTGGACCTGGTTTTGTCCTGGTTTTATCTTTCTTTCACTTTCACATCTTAATTATTCCATGTTGCTTGAATAAAAACACACACTTCATTATTTCTGTATTTTCAGAACACCTTTTGTTAGAGCAGTGTTTTTCAAATTGTGGTCCTGCTCCTTCAGATGGGACTTGGAGCTCTTCAGTTTCACTTTTAGACAGACAAATAATGCAGGATTGCTCAAACATGTGTGAGTGAAACAAAACACAACTCCAGGTATGTTTTTGATGAGGCAGCAACATTATAACATGGCTTAAATCTCACAGGAGTCAATTTTGCTTAGTACAGGACTTTTCATCTACTAAAAGATCATGTACATACTGTTTTAACTACTTTACCCTTTTGTAACTCATTTTCTGCACTCCATCATCGCTATCAATTTTACCGCCTTCATTCCTCCTACACATTATAGCTATGGGCTTCAGGGGGATGAAAATCTAATACTGTTGCCATAGCAAGTAACAATTCAAAACAGTATTATATCTTTTGAGTGGGCAAAAGGGCCAAAGGAAACCAATGACTACATACTTCTGGCTTTAACTAGGACGTGTTGCTTATCTCGGATACTTAAGATAGGTAAAAAAAAATCCCTGCCTCTATCATAGAAGTAGAAATGTTTGTCTTTGTGATTATCTTTTTAAAATATTAAGAATAAAGTGGATCTAGTCAACTCTAATTTAAGATACTCTTTTATAGGCTTGTCACAATAACAAATTTTGAAGCTTGATAAATTGCTACAGAGAAATTTTGCCATAAACAATAATATTGAAACTATTTTAGGCCACTGACACAAAGCAGGGGAATCCCAGTAAAGCAGTTTTTATTAAAAGGCATGAGCTGCAACAAATAAATAGCTGGATGAATATATTTAGCCATAGAAGTTATTTATTCAACCCCCTATAGCGCAAATTGTATCACAGTGCAGAGAAAAAATACTAAATTATCCCACTATTGCAAAAAATTGTACACATGACACAAATAAAACATTGAGCCCCAAAATATATTCTTACAGCTTTCATATATAGTCGTCCCTCATTTTATCGCAGATTTTTTTTGTGCAATTTTGCATGCTTTGTTTTACAGCATATGATTTACAGCGTATTGTGTTCCTCCCCCTGCATCCTGATTGGTTAAGGGATTGTAGACCGTTGTCAATCAATCTCCTCCGTGCCATGTCTCCTGAACAGTACAGAATGCGTTCAGCTTGCCAAATTTACTTAAATGTTCGATCGTTAGCAATGTGATTCTGAAGTGCAGTGCGATCGGGCAATTGCTGCACTTACCGTGTGCTGCAGAGCTCTCAATCGATCCTTTCTCCTTTGGTCACCTCCAGTCCTGTCTCGATCGTGAGTCCTGGTTCAGTTCTTTTTAGTCCTTTTTTAGTCCTAGTTCAGTCCTGGTTTAGCCCTCCTGTTGCAGTCCTGGAATCAGTCCTAGGTTAGTTCTGGTTTAGTCTTGGTTCAGTTTGTGCCATATGCAGTGCAAAAGTTTGATATAATCTCGGGTTAAGGGGCGGGTGCCGTGCTGTACTGCGCGGGTGGGGGTTTCCAAAAATGGACCAGTGCAGGACTCTGTGCTGTAGGGCTCCATTACGGAATAAATAAATCTTTGGTTTGTTACATAAAGAAGAAGGAAAATAACATAAGGACGACAGCAGCAATACATTTTAAGAAGGATGTAAAAAGGGTTAACTGTTCTGTCTGAGAAAAGTGTATAAAGTGTGTGGTGAAGGGTTTTACAGGCCTTAAAACAGATATAATAACTGTAAAATATAAAGTTGACTACTTCACGGATTTCACCTATCGCGTTTTTTTTTAGAACGTAACCCCCACGATAAACGAGGGACCACTGTACTGAACGATAAGTCAATAATAGTATTACTAACACACCAAACTCTTCCTTTTGTAAGCTGATGAATGAAGTTGAAAATAAAACTATAATTTTTCCTCCAAAACAGTTACAGTAGTAGTAAGTGAAAGTTCAAAAATTGTATTCATTTGTTTTTACGGAGACACTAGATGTAAGAATTTCCTAGAGCTGAAGTGTTGCTCTACCAAGGTTTTGTTGTATTTTGTGCATCAATCAAATCTAATCTAATCTAAAACTGTTCAAAAGGCCATTGTAAGTATGTAGTTCTGTTCACCTCTGCCCTTGATTACTAAACCAGCAAGGCCAGCAAAACTGCATGGTAGCAACTTCAAAGTGTGGTCAAGCGTCTGCGGTCATTTTTCTTCTTTTAAATTAGTCTTGACTTTCCATAAGCAAGTTACATAACCGCCCCAGGGCTGCGTCCATCTGACACAAGCCAGGACTCGTGGGGGTGGGGGAATGCTCAAAGTTGGCTCAGTTTTTGGGGTACTTGATGAAGCGCAAAAACTGCCCCACTGTTCATTGTTGACACTTCAAAGCCCCCCTTTCTGTCTCCGCTATGGACGCCCTCTGGGAATGACAGAGTTGTGAGGACGTTACATCACAAGCTCTGCCCTGGAGGCTGGTGCTCTGAAAGAACCTTCATTCATGGTTTAAATTTACTATCAGCGCCACAGAGGATGCACACCATTGATCATGTAGATGTTGTTTTCCTCCTGATAAGTCTCGTACCAGCACTCCTCATGACCTCTCTGCCCAGTCTAGTTCCACCTTAAAGGTCCAATATTACGTAAAATTGACCCTCGTGAGCTTTAAATCATGTTGTAATGCTGTTACCTCCTTAAAAACGAATTTCTCGGTTCTACTTTGTGATATCATGAAGCGGTAATTTTCAAGATAACAGCTCCTTTTTACCTTTTTGTTCAGTAGAGATTAGTAATTCCAGGGGTGAGATGATCCAAATGATTCTGTAGATCTGGTTTAGACCTGGTTTTATGCTTCTGTCACTTTCACATCCTAATTATTCCATGTTGCTTGAATAAAAACCTATATTATGGTACGTAAACATTGACACTTGTGAGCTTTAAATCATGTTATAATGTTGTTACCGCCTCAAAAACAAATTTCTCTATTCTACCTTGTGTTATCGGAAGTGGTAGTTTTCAAGATAACAGCTACACTTTACCTCTTATTCAGTAGAGATGAGTAATTCCAGGGCTGAAATGATCCAAATGATTCTGTAGATTTGGTTTAGACCTGGTTTAGACTTGGTTTTATGCTTCTGTCACTTTCACATGTTAATTATTTCATGTTGCTTGAATTAAAACCTGTATTAAAAACCTATATTAATTCCAGGGCTGAGATGATCCAAATGATTCTGGTGATGGTGTATGGAGTTTAAAAACATAATGGAGTACTACCTGTATTACCATATGACATCACAAGGTGGAATAGAGTGTTCTTAGTTTGAGAGAAGAATTAAATATGAAGGATGTGTGTGTTAAACATATGTGAATGAAGCAAAACACAACTCCAGGTTTACTGATCCACAAGGGAAATTATTTGGAATTATTCAGAAAATAGCATAATTAAACATGTGTGAATGAAATAAAACACAACTTTAGGTATGTTTTTGATGAGGAAACAACATTATAATGTAGAGCATAAAATAGCATAATACTGGCCCTTTTATTTTACTGCTGGTGCCACAGAGGATGTACACCATTGATCATGTAGATGTTGTTTGCTTCCTGACAAGTCCTGTAATAGCACTCCTCATGACCTCCCTGTGGAGTCTAGTTCCACCTTAAGAGAGCGGTCAGTGTCACGGCAGGATGTGACCGCCTTAAGCATCACTACAAGTGCTAACCTGCTGTTTAGGATGTGTGTTTATGAGAGTTCTCCCTGACGTTAGGTGCAGTTTGGGTTTTTTACTGCAGTCGTTGTGTGTTAGTGCTAGGAAAACGTGGTAAATGATGTAACAAGTCTGCTTTTAAAAGGTGAAGCCATAGACTGTATATATAAGCGGACTTAGCTAACCAGATAAGAAATGAGTATGGGAGCTCTTCTGGCTCCATTGACTCTGGCTTCAATTAACTTTACATTGAAAAAATGTCACCCCTGTCTTTGTAACTGCTGCAGTCAGACTCATCATTTTGGTCTTAAAATGTTCATATTAACCCGCACTACATGATCCTGGTATTTTTATTTCACTATTTTGTCTGTTAAAGGTGCAACATGTAACTTTTTTGTCGGGGGTCCATCACCTTCTTGTGTCTTTAAATACCATATTTTTTTGTACTGTAAGGCGCACTTAAAACGTAAACTTTAATTTTCTCAAAAATCGACAGTGTGCCTTATATATTAATTCTGACTGTGCTTACTGACCTCAAACCAATTTTATGTGGTATACAGAGTTCAAAAATCTGTCAAAATGTTTTAGTACTACTTTGGTAAGCTATAAAGCCACACCGCTTGATGGATTATCGGAGTATTACGGCTACTGTAGTCAGGAGCCTCACGGAGTAAGTGAGTCGTGTCCTCCCACATCAGAGCACAAGAAACAGCTATTTTTTCAGCGCTTATAGTTTATGCAAATTAGCCATGTGGTTTTAATTTTCATTTCTGTAAAACTTAAACAAATGTGCACAAAGCTGTATTAAACAAATTATTACTCAATATCTATTTGACTCCTCCTCGTATTAAATAAATAAATAAATAAATAAAATAAATTATTCACTCTCATTCACATTCATTCTGACTGTGAGCGGGGTTGCCTCTCCACAGATCTCACCTGTAACTTGGTCTGGTTTGGTTTTCATGAGGATAGAAAGGTTTAAGCCTATACTGTGAAACTTTACAGGCAAAGCAAAATCATTTCCGTGGGGAAAAAGAAGTGATGGACCTGCCACCAGACACTTTAATTCCTCTTCCGACTTTGGAACTGTGCTTCAAATTTGCTCCTAGAACTGCTAGCCTCGTGAGCTTCATTTGACTGGAGCTGAACACTATGGGTGATGTCACACTGGCTTAGTCCACTTCTTCATACAGTCTATGGGTGAAACGCAGTCACGCATCTAGTTTGTGTAACAGATCTTACCCCTGCTTTGGGCAACAAAGGGAGCCATGCGTGAAAAATCACAAAAACTTCCATCAGTGAGTAGGCTTGGCCTCAGATAGTGCAATTTTCATGGATGTCATTCATTTTTGTATATGGTGAAGTTGCCCGTGTTATGCCGGTTATTTCGTTTCAAAACAGCTTATGCAACAGCGTGTGGAGACAACAGTGGATTTATGTCAGGTGCTGTTAAGAAAGCTCGAATTGGAGTTCCTGTTTGCTTCCAGAGGCCAGGCTGCACTTGACACTTACCCTTTGGCTTACGGCTACATGACTTTTAAAGAAAGAATTTGACATTTATGGAAATTAGGGCTGTCACTGTAACACAGATTGAAGTGTGATATGTTGCTGAAGTAAATATAGACGATAAAAGATAATATTGAAACTAAATGCCAAAAAATGTCTAAATGTATAATATTAAAAAAAAAAAAACATGAGTTGCAATACATAAAGAGTAGAATGTAATACTTAAATAATTAGTTTGTGTCTATAATGAGTCATGGAAGTTATTATAATTCAACCTTCTAATGCTCAAATTTTGTCATATTGCAGGAAAAAATTAAATGAAAAAGTCACACAATAAATACTACCCACCCAAAATAATGGTTTCGTCTGTCATGTATTGAAAATTAAGTCGATCTAATATTTATCGTGACAGACCTAATGGCAATAGTGATTTCATGTTGACTTTTGTGAAAAATGCAGCTGACCGATGTCCAAAAGCTTTTTTTAGTATTATTTTTAAAACAACATTTCAGCAAAAAAAGCCTTTGTCAGATATTTATCTTGTGCTTCTTGCACAGCACATTATTTAAAAAAGAAAAAGAAATAAAGCTTTTAGACATCTGAGTGTGCTATGCATTTTTTTACTTTTGTCTTGCTGCTCCTTGCATTTGCACCTCTGCAAGAATTTTGGTGTGCGTTTTCTGTTTCTTTTGATTCATGTTGACTTTTAAAATCAAGATTGAGTTCACATCCATATTTTTACACATGTCGAGAACACTGGAATATCTCAGAAATCATGATCAAATTCCATGCAGTTTTTAACGTGTGTATAGATTTGTATAGACATGTTTTACACAAAAAAGATCCACTGGAGACACATGATATTGACGTTTACAGAGGATTGTATAACACACACCGCTTCTTAAGCAGAAGACCTTGATCAAATCAAGTTTGTAACACGTCCAATGCCCCCGGCTGCCTATTATTGCATTAAATACGGATGACTGAACAGCAGACCATTACATAATTATTTCTTCTCAAACCACTTTATCTTAATTTGTAATTCACTGTGCAGTAAATACATTTCCAGTTATACCATCTCCTTCACTTCTCGCTGAGTTAAAGGCTGTCAACAACTCCAATCGGGAATTCCAGGTTCCGAGAATTCCGCAAATCTTTTTTTAGCTGCTAATGGGTTAAAGCTTCCATACTGTGCTTTCCACATCTAAATATAGTCCAGTGAGTCTGCCTAAACAAAAAACAATGATGGCCTCCCAAGCAGCTTGGGTTAGAAGCTGACCTTTTACCTGGACTCATAGTCGGAGCCTCCCATCGCCTCGAGAGGAAGGAAGAGGGTGAGGAAGTGGTTTAACATGCACAGCCTTATGGGAGTGTCTGCCATTCAGATTAAGTCAAGTAGTTACTGTAAATATTCCATCATACCTGACCATTTTTCCAGTTTTATTCACTCTTTCCTGTCATTGAGTTTCACAATTAGAACTCTTTCTTCTGGCCAGTTGTTTTCTGTTATTTAAAGGATTAGTCCCTTGACCCAGTAAGGTCTTCAAGTCTAAATGGTAAAACCGGCATCCAGCATAAATTGTTTTCTTTTGGATACAGTGTTCCACAGTATGCTGCTAAACTATCCATTGTCTATCTCCATGGGGACAAGCAGGTCACACCGTCAGGTCAGATCTGCTTGCAGGTGATCCCACTGATTGTGAGAATGAATGGTTTTCCAGGTATTTTGAGTCACAGAAACAATCTCAGTGAAATAAATCTGTTTAATAAGTGTTTAATGTCATGCTGTGGAACATTACAGGCAATAAAAAATCCATGGAAGCAAGTTGGTGATGTACTGCCCACCAGAAAAGCTACATAGTGCACCTTAATGGGCCCATATTACAATGTTTTCTTCATTATGTTATAATGTTTCCTTAAATTAACCATAGCCGATGTTGTATTTTGTTTCATTCACACACAAATCCTACATATTTAGGCTTTGTTCTTCTCTTAAACAGAAAACTCTCCATTCCACTTTGTGATGGCATGTGGTAACAGGCCTGGCGACAGAAATTTAGGGCAAGAAGCCTCGCACGTAATGTAAATTAATAGGAAAAGGGGCCAATTCTGGGCCCCTAAAACCCTGGGGCCCAGGGACAACAGCCCACTTTGTCCCCCCTGTCAACTATTACTGTACAGGAAGTGCTCCACTGCATTTTTAAACTCCATACACTTTCAATAGAATCATTTGGATAATTTAATCTCTGGAATTTCCTATCTCTACAGAACTTAAGGTAAAAGGAGCTGTTAACTAGAATAATAATACTAATAATAAAATAAAGGCTTACTCAGACATGTGTGAATGAAACAAAAAACACAACTCCAGGTCTGTTTTTGATGAGATAACAACATAATAACATGGCTTAAAGCTCACAATTACAATTACAGGTAATAAAGGACCTTTAATTGAATATAAACAAAACAAACAAAAGAACTGAATACACTTTTCATTATTAATTACTTCTTTTTGTTGCTGATTATTATGTCATTATTGAATTCTTCCTAACCATTTCCTCGCGGCTAAACTCATGGTCTTGGAACACTCCCCCTCTCTCTTATCTCTCATCTGTGATTTTGACAGATGTACTGAAGCACTGTAGCCTCGAGACAATAATGGTTCATGACTGCAGTTTGTTTTGCTGTAGCTTTGATTGCCCATATTCTCACTTCTTCACACATAGTTACAGACGGTGTGTTGTGTTTGTGCAAGGTCACATTCCTGGCCTGTAGCGTCAGCCTAATGCCAGCCTCAGCTGCCCGCACTCTCCCCTCTCCACAACATCCTGTACGGACGAGGACTGTCAAAAGCAGAGATGCACGATACAGCTTGTTCAGTTCCGATACTATTTCGATACTATAACTTTAAAGGTGCATTGTGTAACTTTTCTAGTGGAGGGTCTGTCAAATGTTTTTCTTCATGTAGATGTCATTGCTTTGGCTGGAGTGTTTCACAGTATGGCATTAAAGTTTTCTATCTTCAAGGAGACCAAACTAGACCAAGTTACAGGTCAGATCTGTGGAGAGGTGACCCCGCTCACAGTCAGAATGCCTGTTTTTCTAGATTTGTATATAAAATGACCTGTAATTCAATAAATGTACGGTAGAGCTGCTGAATGTCATATTGTGGAACAAGCAAGTGATGGACCTTCAACCAAAAAGTTGCATAGTGCACCTTTAAATCTGAAATTCCCAATATTAACCAATACCAGTACTGAGATTGAAAACAGCGTTTATCTTCTTCATACAAAAATAAAATAAGACAGAATTGGTCCAAATGTATTATGTATCTGTTGTTTATCTCTCAAGTAACTACAGAACAGCTTTTTATAAATAAATGTTCAAACATCACAAGACTTTCAAAGGCCAATTATCACCACAATAGTTTTATTACATCACTTCATGTGCCAAAATAGGATATCGACTGATTCAATATTTGGAAGCTGATGTCCAGTCCAGTCATTTTTTCGGTATCAGTGCCAATATATATTTTTTACTGTTAATGTTATTATTTTATATTGTGATGTGTGAGTTACTGTGTCCAAATAATTTCTCTCGCGGATCAATAAAGTTTGTCAAAATCTATGTCTAAGTCTAATATCGGACACCTGTATAGGATTGATCCATGTTTAGCTAGTCAAAAGCATCTGATACTAAAATTAGTATTGAGACTACATACTCACTTGAGCAAGTATTGATACTAAAAACGTCACATTCACAGGACAGAAATGTACCTTTAGGTTTAGAATGGTCTTGATCTGTATCAGAACAAGTATAAGAGCAACATGGCGATATATATATAAAAAAAAAAAGTACTACAATTTATAGTTGAAAATCACATTATATTGTTTAAATAATTAATTTTTTAAACAGAAATGGTATTGAGTATTGCGTCTATTCCTTAGTTTCGTGAAATTTTTGTATCAACAATGCTTGTATTGTATATGGACATACTGTAGGTGCATTTGTATTTTACACCTCTTTCTACAGTTTACAGTAGAGCTAATTTCCTCAGTAACTAATAATGCACCTTTCATCTCACAATCCCAGTGTTTTTAATAGCATTAGCAGTTTTTGGTCACCTCCTTAGCCAACAGGAAACCGCTGCATGAAGGGGAATTTACAACAGGAAGTCAGCTCACTCAGCTCCCAGTGCTACAACAACATGAGACCCTCCCATCCCGAAGAAAGACTCCTTTAAAAGGGCTGTACTGTAGCTTTTATTTCCCCTCATCTGCTCGGTATGCGTTTCATCACCCCATTTCTATATATACATTAAACAGAGATCTGGCCTATAATAGAAAATGGGTCAGTGTGTTGTTTGTTAGCACACGTCCCATGGAGCTGAGGCTGTGAAAAATCATATTGGATGGTGAGTTGTGGGTTTGTGAGTTATTAAATTAAAGGCACTCTCAGAACAGCAGGGGTTTACTGTAGAGCTCTGGAACTGTGGAAAGTATGTCCTCCTTGGAAATATTCTTGTATTTTTAGAGAGCTAATATTATTTGGCTGTGTGATTGTTTATACAAGTAAATTTATGACACTACCCGCTTTAAATCTTCAATATAGAGCAAACTCTGATTACCTTGCAGTTTGGTAAAAAGTATTAAATCTAAAAAGCTTTTCTCACACTGTAGGCCAGGCGGGTTATCCTGATGCGCTGGGAAGACCCACTCCCAATGGATAAAAGATGCCCCCTCATTCATGAAACTGGAGAAAATAAGTCACTCAAAGGATCTGACACTAAATTTACTGAAGCCTGGTTACCTTTCATAGATCATGTCATGTCTTTGACATTGGAGGTGACCCCATGAGTTTTGTTGTGTTTTATCTCATGTGTTCATGGGTATCAAGTGGTTGATATAACTATGCTAAATGTTTTCTTACTTTTTTTTAAAGGTGTGTACATTGTAAGCTGTTAATATTGTGTAGTGGCTCTGAATATTACACATTTCTCTGTACATTGGCTTTTATATTTTGAAAAAGCCTAAATAAATCATACATAAAAAGGGTGCTTATATTTATTAGCTAATGTTCAGTGACAGGGTATAATAAATGTACTTTCATTTTACATTCCTGTGTAATTTTCCATTGCTAGTGTTTAGCAAAATTCCAATGGAAACCTCTTTATATTCACATATACTGAACCTAAACAATCTCCCACCAACAGCAGTAATCCATATGTAATACTGTGATGCATGCTGTAATTATGTGCGTTTATGTTATAATATACGTCTTAGGGGGGTTGAGATGAAGGCGCCTAAGGCAAAGGGAACAAAGGAGTAACTTTTGTAATAATGTAATGTAATGTAATTGTAATGTTAATAACTGTGAGAAAAAAGTTTATTCTTTGTTTACTACTTCCTGCATTTTATAGACTTATGGAAAACATCAAATATATGAAGCAAGATGTATGGAATTAGGCATCAAAGAAAAAAGTTAAATAAGTCAACAAGATATTTTAAAGTAGTCACTCTGCTTCGTTGACAGTGTTGCAAACCCTTGGCCTTCTCACAATCTTAACTTTACGATGAAGTCTCCTGTAATGGTTTTCACTTCCCAGGTGTGCCAAGAAATGCCAAGAGCGCCAACCAGTCATCAAAGGAGGACTATTTTTTTAAAATCTAAAACAATTTTGAGACAATTTATTATTATTAGTTTTCACAACCCAATCCTTTAAAGATCCTATGTTACATAAAAGGATTCTTGTGAGCTTTAAGCCATGTTAGAATGTTGTTACCTCAGCAAAAACACACCTGAAGTTTTGTTTTGTTTCATTCACACATGTTTGAGTAATCCTGGTTTATTAGTCTGTCTGCATCCCCCAAGCTCAAAAAAATCCACCTTGTGATGTCATGATGCAGTAGTTTTCAAGTTAACAGCTTCCTTTTACCTTTCGTTCTGTAGAGATCAGCAATTTCAGCTCTGAAATTATCCAAATGATTCTAGTGAAGATGTATGGAGTTTAAAAACACAGTGGAGCACTTCATGTATCGCAAGGTGCTTAAGAGAAGAACCCGACCTAATTATGCAGTATTTGTGTGTTTAACATGTGAGAATGAAACAAAACACAACCCCAGTTATGTTTATAATGAGGAAACATTATAGATCAAAAATAGCGTCATATACTCCATTTTATGCGATTATCTATTGACTTTGACGCTACGGGACCTCACATTAAGGAAAAGGAGTGGACACTGATGGTCACTTCAAAAGCCCTTGCACACAATCACAGTCAAAACTCGACGCACCCACACACACATACTTCAACCTTTTGACGCTAACTTGGCTGTACTGTAAAGAATACACTATAGGGCATTGTATCCACGTCCATTTTGAGCAGATGTATTCAGATTTTGTTTATACACTGTTTGAAGTCATTCCAGTGACTCTCCCTCCTTTCTTGTTCTTATTCCCCTGTCTATAATTCTAGGTCACTATGTTGGCAGGTAAAGCTGGCTGGGTCTGTACAAGGGATTTAGGCCAAGGCTCGGACCTCTCCCGGCTTGTATCATGTGGGGGGTATTTGGTAATTCTTTCCTTCCTGTGTTATGGAAACTACAATTGTTTTCCTCTGACTGCTTCCATCTCAACCCCCTCATGACTTACTGCTTTATCCAGGTTGTAGTCTGTGCACGGCGAGCTCTGCCCAGGTGCAAAACAGATCTTGACCCAGTTGGTGTAAATTTGGGGCATATGTGTACACAGGCAATAAAATGGATTAAGCCAGGTAACCGCATGTGCATAAAAAGGTTGTGATATTTTTAGTAGTTGCTGACGTATTCTCTGAAGTACTTGCAGTCAGTTGAATAAAAAAAAAAAAAGTAAAAATATTATACAGTATACAGATCCTGTTCTGGACATGTTGAAGGAATTTAATAATTTTATTGCTGTAATAATATTTGTGAAAAAAGAAATAAAAACATAAATGTCAAAAACTAGAAGATATCATTATATAGTATATAGTATAGTATTACATAGTAAAGCTATTTCTAAATATATATTGGTGCTTCACAAAAAAAAAGCTACTTACTGTATATGTTTCAGATGCAATATTTGATGGTTGTATTTTAAGCAAAGCAAAAATATTTGTATAGCACAATTTGTACACAAATTTAAAGTCCTTTACAGAATAAAAATGACATTACATTACAATCACAATAAGAAACAAATAAAAACAAATAATCATCATAAAATTAAGATTAAAAGATGCATATGTTTTGTCATTTGGGGAAAGGAGGTATATACTACCGGTCAAAAGTTTTAGAAGACCTGAATTTTTCCAATTATTAATTGAAATGCAACTCATGCAACTCCAATGAAGAGCTTGAAATTGTACAAAGGTAAGCCCTGGACAGCCAGAGGTTAAAAAAAAAAGATAAAAAACACAAGTCCAAGCTATGGAAAAACTACCTCAGGAAAAAAGAACAAGATGGTAAGTTTGAAAACATGGAGAGTCCAGAATTAAACCCCATTGAGCTGTTTTGGGATGAACTGACCTACAAGTGCCACACATTTATGGAAACTTCTGCAACAGATTTGGAAAGAATTTTCTGAAGAATATTTGATTTCTATTGTAAAAAGAACTAGCCACGAGTGTGTTCAGCTGTTATATCTGCCAAAGGTGGACACTTTCATGAATCAAAAGTTTATAAAAGAATGAGAACTTCGCACATCAATTACTTGAGATGGGTGCGTTGGAGGAGAGGGAGAAGCCCAAGAACATAGAGAAAAATCCCGCACACCATCTTACTTGCAAATTGTGAGATTTATTTGGACAAACCTTGCAACGTTTCGGCACTAGGCCTCCATCAGGCAAACTGTTTGCCTAGAATACCTTTTGGTCAACAGTAAAGAGTAAACTGGAAAAAATGAAAAAAGTGTGGTGTTCTAAAACTTTTGACTGGTAGTGTATATTATGAAAATTATAAGCAAGTTCAACGAAAATAACTGGACCAGATACTGTAGCTTCATCTCCAAGCCCTGATGAATCTGGTTGGTAGTGAAATATTGGCTTCAAAAACCTAAATAAGTCCTGTTGTTTTCATTTATTTTCCTTATAAAAATCTTACTCCTAGATGTCTCGAAATTTTCAGCAGTAATATTATGAAAACATATTCACTTTTTATGTTGTACTTTAGACACACTTCAAGACACATGAAGTACAGTAGTTACACCCCTTGTCAACTCCCCTTTATGGGCTGTTTTGTTTTCAGCTAATCCCTATTTACAAGAGGTCAGAGCAGAGGAGAGAACTCGAGGTCATGAAACGGCAGAGGCGCATGTAGGAATTCACTCTTATCTTTGCACAATCCACACGCAGCTATAAAACCAATTGTCCATGATGGGCACAATGCTATCAGCCAGACAATCGCTACATTACCTTCTCTTGGACTGTTTTTGTGCATACTTTTAGCCTGCGTTATTTGAGCTGCACTTACCGCTACTTCACCCCAAGAGGAATTTACTCACACATAATGCATGATTAGCTTAACACTTAGAATCTGTGCTGTTTTTTCCATATCGAGGTCTCATGTTACCTGTTCCTGTGAGGTTCAAATGCAAGCAGTAGACCTTGGACATTTCTGAGTGTTGGATTTGAAGTTTTTGGCAGATTAACAAGTATCCTATAAATACTTTGCAGTGACATCATGCTGGGGGTGCTCTGCGTGTATGTCTATGGAATGTTCAGCTGTTACAATACAATGGACACATTAGCAGACACTGCTGAAAAACTCTTACAAAATGGATTTTAAACGACTCTTTTCTGGAGCCTGTGATCAATATGAGTGTTCATTGTCATATGTGTGTAAAAGACTTGTTTAACAGCACAAATCTGTTGTAGTTTCAACAAAGTCAGGTCTCTCTGGTCAGATTGTGTTTAAAGATCAGATTAAAGTCTAACAGAGTTTCAGACGGAGCTGTGCCATCAGCTGCAAAGTATCAACTGCAAACATTAAACTTGTAGTTACATAATTCATTCATTCATTGTTGATTCATAAACTTTTAGTCGAGTCACCAGTTAATCTTCTTTGGAAACTTAGAGTGGTCCAGTTCCGTTCTGACACTGGCACAGCCTTATCCGATCAACCCAGAGTTGTTGATTTTTCTCTATTTTAGAGGCTTAGCTTCTGTTACATAATGGTTTGATTTCATATTTTCATTATAAGTAATTTTTTTCTTTTTATGTACTTATTTTCTAATAGACATCAATGTGTTGCAACCATAGACTGTAGAAATAAATGACCATAGGAAACCCACTAGCTGCTGAGTTCCAAATAGGAAGTGAGCATGGGCACACTTCTGGCTCCATCGACTCTGACTCCAGTTCACTTTCTATTGAAAAAACGTCACCCCTATTTCTGTAACTGCTGTTGTCAGGCTCGTTATGATCCTGGTGTTTTTGTATTCCACTATTTTGTCCGTGAACATTAATAACAGACAAACAGGCTCCTTCTTTCTCAAAGGTCAACCCTGCTCGCTTTAGTAACAGATTTGATTCACAGTGCTGCTACATATGTGCCCTTCCTGCCAAACCAGCAGTACGGATGGGAAAGGGCGTTACCTTAAACAGCCATGCTCCGGATTGGTTCTTTGGTTGCTATGATACGCGCAGAATTACAAATATGGAGCTCTATGGCTGACATCACTTAACTTCATCCATTTATTTATACATATACTCTATGGTTGTAACTTTACAATCACCCAGCATTGCGTGACAAATATGTTTTCTTATCATCTCGGGCTATAATCAGATTTTGTTTTAAAGTTATATATTTATTTATTTCATCAAATCACTCACCTATACCATAGCTTCATCCAGTTTTGAGACAAGTGTGATCACTTGTGGTTTGTTCAATCCCTCGAACTCCTTAGCACGTCATCTATTTATTTATTGATTATGCATTTACTACTATTTTTTACTCTTTTAATCTGTTTAATGCCTCTTAACTCTTGATTCTTTTTTATGTGTGTGGTATGTGAATGCTAGCAACAGACCACCCTGGCACTGCAAAGCAAATTTCCCTTGGAATTAATAAAATATTTATCTGTCTATCAATTGGCTGTCCATGTGTGGCACCATTTTGTGTTATCCTCACTTCACACGAAGATATTTTTAGTTTTTCTCTAACTACAGTCCTGTGTAGAGCTGGTCCTGATGCTGCTGCGTTGCTACAGGGCTGGGCAGGTGCTCACACCGAGAAAGAAGGCAGAGAAAAGGGCATGAAAAAGATGGAATGATTAAATAAAGATGAGTGAAGAAGGAGTGTGGGGGAGAGACTGGCTTGTCGTGACTTTGAAGCACTCAAGAATTCACAGGGAACAGCATGTGTCAGAAAGCACTTACTCACACGTGCACGCCCCACACACACGCACACATACACACATAGGGAATACAATATGAGAGCATTGCAGTACTAGTTGTCCCGCTGCTGCTGATGCTTGGCGCTGCAGAGGGGAGTGTTCTGCAGATGAGAGGAGGAAACTGAACCACAAGCGTCTTTAACATCACGTCAGCTCTCTCTTAAGTGTCTAGTAATTAGCCATGTTATTAATGAAGAGAAATTATGACGCATTTGAGTCGGTGAAGGAGAGAAATAGGGCAAGTGACAGTCTGGAGTAGGTGTGGTTCGGTCTGTGCTAGATTTTATAGGGATGTCTCGTTCCATTCGAATGCTCCTGCTGCAAAAGTCGTTCAGTGACCACATCCGATCATCCACCTCGAGAGCCTTGGACATGCTGAGTAAGGGTGGCAGGGAGGGTCATATGACAGGTGAGTAGAGAGTGACTGTTTAACGCTTGGTTTCTTGCATGTGATTAGGAAAATAGAGCCAATTGTGTATGTGTGTGTGTGTGTGTGTGTTCCAGGATGTTAAAACTGCCTAGTCACTGGATAAATTCGAAAGAAATGGGTGTATATTTAGATATTTGTTCAAAGTATTATGCCTGGCTGGATTGCTTGTCAAAGGAGATTAATCAATGAACAATGCGTCTGTGAATCCAATCATTTCTGGCACGTTTCCTTTCGATATAAGCCACCCATCTCTGTCTTTGCATATTTATACTTTTTACTAAATGTTGTAATGTGGCCACTTATGATTGAGCTCCAGTCCAGTGACTTAAGGGTGACCACCTGTCTCTCTTTTGGTTTTCCGTACAGCTGTCTCTCGTCCCACTCGTCTCACAATTTAGAGAATGTCACACTTTTTCACTGAGGCGTCACACTGCTTAAAATAATTTGGGTGTAATGGGGTTGTAATATGTTTGCATTTATTGCTATTCTCTCTCTGTGTTGCAATTGATAAAAAACTGAAAGGCGTACATTTCAGTTATTGCAGTTATTCTATGCAGTAGCTGTCTATGAGTCTGTTGCCTCTCTTTTTCTGAGGTCACCCTAAAGGACTTTAGGTATTTTTGGCGTTCGTTTTTTGGCTTTTGAATGAGTCATTTCCCTTATCCAATCACCATCCATCCTTTTTCTTCCTCTAATAGATAGATCGATAGATACATAGATAGACTGATGATTCATTGATCCCAAAGACCAGGACTGGATCACAGGGACAACAATCGTCGAAGCAGGGAGTGCCAGACGTCGAAGTCCCTCACTCCAGCTCCTCCAGTGGGACCCCGATGTGTTCTCAGGCCAGCCAAGAGACATGCCAGGTTATATACATCCAGAACAGCTACCCAAGCCACCTTAGCTCACTCCCTTGACATGGAGGAGCAGTAACATCTTGCGTTCTTAAGACAATACAGTAAAGTGTATTTACCTTGTTGACATGTTTCGGCTGCTAGCTGCAAGCCATCTTCAGAACTGTCACTGGTGACGTGTCGTATATCAGCTGTTGTTACTTCCAGTTGGCGTGGTCAGCCTGATCGACCCGGCAGATCACTCAGACTGACCACGCCTCCTGTCACCCAGTGTTCTCTGGTGGACGGGTCCCATGTGTGTGAAAGGAGGAATGCTCCGTTACCGTCCATACCTGTTTTCCTGATTTCGATGGCCTCCCTGATCCAGCGTTTGAACTTGTTGTTTTCCGATCCAATGACCCGTGCCCCATCCCAATCCATAATGTGGTTATTTCTTTTACAGTGCTTTGATAAGGTGGATTTTAGGTTTTCCTGTTCTGCTTTGTCAAAAAAGGGTGTGTAAAAAAGAATCCAAGATGTTCAAGTACATAATAAGACAAAATGAACATCTTTGGCTTAAGTGGAGGATCAGTGTCTCTACTCTGAGCTCTTCCTTTATCCATGTCTATTCATTTCGTTTGCCCCATCTTTTATCCTCCTTGCTAGAATTCCAGTCTTGGCCCATATATAACTAATGTGATTGTGCCCACACTCCCCATGCTAAAGTGAATCCATTAGAATAGTGCTGTAACTCCCAGGCTAAAACCTCTGCGGCCTCTAAATAATACACAGACTCTTTCATATGCTTTAGAACATGTCCTTTTTCAGCACTTAAAGCGTGCCGACTGCAGATGCTTGATGTCATCGTATTCCCCAAATGCACTGAACGCTCCGAGGCCTTGTCACTCGTCTTCCCCCGCCCTCTTCGTGTGTGTACAGGTGCAAATGTGCACTTCTTCAAAAGTACGAAAGCCAGACTGTTTTACCTCGAAACCCACAGGTCAATGCCCCGTGACCTGCCCTCCCCATTGAAGTTCACAGAGCAGGTTATAAATATTCAACAAACAGTACTCAGGATGTTTCAGGCTGCTGCCAAATCACTCACTGTGCCACTTTAAAGAAAAAAATTGAAAAATAGGTCAGGAGTTATGGACTAATGACACCTGGTCACGTTTCACTTTTTTTTTTCAGCTTATTTATGGGCTGTTTTGCAATGTTATACTCGAGATATACTGTATAAGTGTTGCGCCAGGTTTTACAATTACAATGCAGCCTTATGACCTGATGACCTTATGACCTCATCAAAAACAGAGTGCAGTTGTGTCTTGCTTCATTCACACATGTTTGAGTAATGAGTTATTAGTCTGTCTACATCTCCAAACCTCAAAACCACCACCTTGTGATGTCATCAAGCTGCATTTTTTCAAGTTAACGGCATCCTTTTACCTTTTGTTTTGTAAACATTGGCAATTTCAGGGCTGAAATTATACAAATGATTCTAGCGAAGGTGTATGGAGTTTAAAAACACTGTAGCACTTCCTATTACCACGTGATATCACAAGGTGGATCAGAGTGTTTTCTGTTTGTCTGTTTGAGAGAAGAACTCACTAGTCACTCACATGTGTGAATGAAATAAAACAAAACTCCAGGTATGTTTTGACATTATACACAGATCAGAAAACAGCACAATATGGGCCCTTTAATACTGCTCTCATTGTAAAAACTCTCATAAAGTCTCCCATAAAAGTTGCTGACATGTCAAAAGGTAACTACATCTCCTACTGTATTCAGGATTCCCACGGTCATGGAAATCTGGGAAAAGTCATGGAAATTGAAAATGTCATTTTCCAGGCCTTTAAAAGTCATGGATTTTTATTTTATTTTTTTTAATCTCTTTCACACAACTACATAGTTCTGTTAAGTTATGATTAGACTATTATGATTATTTCTGAACATATGAGTCTTTTGTTTAAAAGAGACGACAATAAATGCACTGACAGTATTTTGAATGTCAAACCATAATACCAAACCATAAGGTGAGTGGAACATTTCATATTTAGCCCTAAAACTATTATCAATTATGCACGTGTAGGGTGCCGTAAGGTAATGGAAAATTCACTTTAGGTCATGAAAAAGTCATGGAACCCAATTTGCTAATGACAAAATTAACACTTTAGATGAAGGCGCATTTTTCTTCAGTCATTTCTCCACTTACAGATGATGGCCACCTCTGTCCTTGGACACACTGAACAGATTATGACTACTTATATGTGCCAGTGACCTGTATTTTGACCTATTACTAGATACGATTGCTTATAGCGAAGTCTTTTCTGACAATGTGCCTGTTTGGGAATGCCACTCTTTACATGCCAGAGATAAAAGAGAGCTGAAATGACAAATAATTACAGAATGCTTCATTAGATTTATGCAGCGCCTGGAGGTGTCTGAAAATGCCATCATAATTAGGCATCGGACCAACATTCCAATGCCTTGTATATTTTGTATCCTTTCTATTTATAACTATGGAGCTAATAATGTTTGTGAATATTTGTAAAGATAAAGCTATCAGAGCAGAACAAACTAGGCGTATGATTAAAGCTACATTCCAACACTTTCTAAAACCTTTATTATTATTTACTTCAATTTCATATGATGAAAAGTAAAGTGTATCAGAGTTTGAAAGCATGCTAGTCTTCTAAGTCTTGGTAAGAATTTTTTAAAGAGTTATGCAGAGTATTTTAATGTGAAGGAGGCATTCCAGCAGCTGCAGATATTATGATTACAGTAAGAGATGATGCCGTGTTTGGGTTTGTGATCCTCGGTGACGCATGAGCATTAGCTAATAACACCAGCGGCGCACTCTTGAGGACTGCTCTCTCTCTCTGACATGAGCAGTATTGCGCATCCTGAAAACTGATCACCTTGTTGACATTTCTCTTGTCGCTCGGTGATCACATCGCATATTTGAGCATGTTTACAGCCTGCGGCAAGAACACAACAGCAGATTACAGTGTTTAAGCCCTGACAAAGCCCTCCTGTCACTCAGATCTTTGTGCACGGAGACTAATGGGTACGTCATGCAGGAGATCAGTGCTTCATCAGTCTATTGTGTGGAGAAGCCCGCTTAAATCACAACCCTGACGCTCCCCAAGGCAGTGAGGATCTGTGAATGAAAATTATAGGTATGGATAACCTCCCGCGTGTAGTCTTCAGGCCAGTGCTGTGAGATTGACAACACAAGTGTAAATGATACTGTGCCAAATGAAGACAATTCAAAGAGGTCACAGGCTTTAGTGGAAGTACATGAGGAGTCGTGGTGAGTGTCACTGATTTAAGATCATCTGAGAGTCCAGTGCCTCTGGTGCAACAGCAGAGATCATTTTCTTGTGGCCTTCTTGCTTTTTTTGTGACCCACATACACTATTTTAGTTACAGTAGTCAAAAACATGTAGTGAAAAGTGTGAGTAAGGTATTATAAATCCATGATGTTGTTGTTGTTGTTTAAGGTACACTGTGTAACATTCTTAGTGTTATGTTGTAACGTAGTGTGGTATTTCTAATATTATTGCTTCGTCTAGAATGTTCCACTGTAGATTAAACCTGTAATGAATACATGCCAGATGGATATGTTTAATGTGGTTTATGTTTAAAGCTTCCAGACCGAGGGTATTGTACGATACCTGGGAATATGTTATTTGTGCATAACTTCCCAACATAAAACATAGAAACTTACTAAAACATATCTCGAAAAGCTGAGAGTTGCAGCTTTCTGAGCATATTCCTGGCATTATCCTATATCACAGGCACGCTGTGTGATGACGTAGGGGAAACAAGTGTCCAATAGGAACTTTGTTTTCCGCCAAACGCATGCGCTCCATCTATTTTAATTGGCCCAAACTTTGCCAAAGAGTCTAGTGAGTCAAAATGGTCGATCCCCTGAGTGTCTGTGTTTGTAACAATTTAAAAATTGAAAAAGTACTGGGGCCATTGCACATTTTTTTGTTTTGAAGGCAATAGGATATTTTTAGTTTACTTACAGATTTGATATGTTGTACTTTTGTAGCTAAGGCCCTAAATTAAGCATTTTTTATGTCCAAAAAGTTTTTTATACATGTTTGCTGTGTATTTTGTATGAAAGAGTGTGAATTTTATTTTCCATTTTTCCCCCCCATTTGTATTTCTGGTCCTATAGCTTTTATTACAGCCATATGACACAACTACAGTGTGCAGATTGTGAAATAACAAGTTGTACTGAAAAGTATAACACTTCATTACGGGGTAAAAGGGGGAGTTTTAATAGCAAAATTAAGGAAAAAAATCCAGGTGAGGACAAATGTACTAAAATTGTCATTAAGTCTGGAAAGGTTAATGAACATTCCAGGCAAAGCAATAATACCTCTATGGAGGCAAGTAGGTAGCAGACCCTCCACCAGAACAAAAAAATCCAAAACATCCACTGAATTAGAATATTTATGAATGTAATCGTGTTTGGCCAATGATTCTTTAAAAGTTCCACTTAATTCTCGAATCGTCTGAAAAGATCCAGGGATGTACTGTAGTGGCTTGTGCCTCATAGTTTCCATGATCAAAGATGGTCACAGATTGTTGGTGTCAGCAGCTTTGAGGCGAGAGCACCCTGCCCTCAACACAGTGAATTATGTCAGCGGCACATACATTATTTCCAGCCCCGTCACACTCGCTGACGTACGGGCTAATCCACACTGCTTTCACATCAGGACACGCTAAATGGTCTGTGCATTTGGCATTTGCAAAAGTCGTCATTACAAAGTCGTACCACGTCTTCAGTTAAGCAATGAGTTTCCTCTAGTTGGTACGAGGCTAATTATAATGCTATTGGGGCCATTACATAACAGCGATAGACCCAAGTCCCGGCTCGATCCAAACACTAGTAGGTGAATGGGCGCTAATAGGCTTAAAGTGCTAATATTTTCTGGTCAGGCTTAAAACGTCTGGCAATGCTCAGAATCGTGTGAATGTAGACTGATAGATTGTTTGTTAATAATTTTGAATAGCACCTGCTTTAGCTTTCACAGTAACATGTGTTTTGACTGTATAGTTGGTAGAGCATTTAAAGGTCCTATATTGCACAAAATTGACTCTTGTGAGCATTAAGCCTTGTTAGAAAGTTGTTACCTCATATCCAGAGTTGTGTTTTGTTTCATTCACACATGTTTGAGGAATCATGCATTATTACATTGCCAAAGCCCAAAACGCTGTTCCACCTTGGCATGTCAAGTTGTTCAAGTTAACACCTCCCATTTACCGTTTGTTAAGTAGACATTAGAAATTCCAGGTCTGAAGTTATCCAAATAATTCTAGTGAAGGTGTATGGAGTTTAAAAACAAACTTGAAGCAGTCTACCCTGTATTATCACATAACATGACAAAGTGGAACAGATGGTTTTTAGTTTGACAGAATAACTGAGCCTAAATATGTAGGATTTGTGTGTTTAACATGTGTGAATGAAACAAAACACACTCCAGGTATGTTTTCAATGAGGAAATAACAGTATAACAGAGATCAGAGAATTGCGTAATATGGGCTCTTTAAAAAAATTCTTGAGCAGAGTCCCTAATTGCCACCATGCTTCTAATAGTAGGATTTAGGACATAGTTGTGCTTCTTTTACAAACAGTTAAAGCCGAGTGACAAGCGCAGACCACCTGTGTTTGGGCTAAGTCTTAGCAGAGGCAACCCCCATAGCCACTTTGAGTTTATTCATTTATTAATCTTAAGGACACACAAATTGCCCAAAGATCTACAAGCATCAGTTTATATGCTAGGAAAGTCAAAAGGAAAAGTCAGTTAATAGGCTCTATTCACGTTTAGCAGAAGATGTTTGGAAAGATGACGACTTACAATGTAGTTACCGACACTGAGAATGTGATAAAACCACAGCCTGCCAAAGCTTTCCATGGGGGACGTGACTCTAATCGTATCTTCTTTGTCACTCACAGACAGCTGGTTGTAACTATTGATCTGATCTTCATTTGATCTTCATCTGATCTTTATTTTTTTTATGAAGTTAGACAAATTTATAATACACAAATGAATAGGCAGTTTATAAAAGTTAAAAAGAAAGAAAACAGTGACATCTAGATGAAGAAAACCAGCCCCCCCCTCGTCGCCAACAGAGCCCAAAGGAAGTCACATCTGTATGTTTCCAAACGTCTTCTGGGTTTGTGGCGTAAGCGTGAATCAAGCCTATAGATGGAACTGGTGTGTAGATGTCTGGTGTGGTTTGATAAAGTTTTTTTGTATTATTTACTATTCTGGATGCACCGATATGATACTGGTGTAGGATATTGGCGGCAATATTGAAATTTTTGATGGTTCAGATATCAATTACGAGATATCAGTTTAGTCAATATCCCATTTTGTTCTGTAAATTGGATTAATAAGAAGAGTTGCTGGCCAGTGGTCATCCCAAACACCTCCTAATATTGAGCTTTTTGTATTTTTTCAAATCTTTTTCAATAGTTAAATGTTTTTTTTAGTTTTTTTTTTTACCATACCATTTACTATAACATTTACTGTTTGTGTTTAAAGGATATTTTCAGTATCTTTCCTTGTATCGGTTGATATCGGCAGATACTTAAAGCCAAAGTATCGACATCGCCTTATACGGTTTTGTGAAATGGGTTGGTACTATAACATAATTTGTTTTTAGTGTAGTGTAGCATGGTTGGAGATGGGTTTGGAAATGGGTTTTGGCTGCCATCTGGGAACTAGCCAGACATTTAGCCAGACAGAGCCTTCATGATCTTTTTTTTTTTTATTATTATTATTAATTTCTGTGACACAGGGCCTTGGTTGGTGGTCTTCTCTCTGTGTTTCTTGTCATGATGGGACTTTCAACTCCTTTGTGGGATCCACATTTTTTGGATTGATTAATTTCAAAGAGCCGTTCAAAAGACTGTCTTTTTCACTGTTTATTTATATGACAGAAGCCAGTGTGAGAACTCATTTTAACAACAAACTAATCACAGAGAGAAACGACCGAAGCTCACATCTGTTTAAAATGGATCAAACTGAGAGTGGGAGTGTGTTTACCCTTTGGAATTATGCAGAAACTAAATAAAACATTGCACTACAGTATTAATAATAATAAAAAAACAATTATTATGATTTGTCAAATATGTTTTCTGTGCACAAAGCTCTCACTCGGGTGGCCTTCTGTGCTCATTCTTGTATTGGTTCAGGATTAATCAGTATAAAAATGCATACAAATTAAAAAGAAAGATATTCGGTTCTGTAAAAAATTTGATCTGGTTCCAAACTGCTCACATTAAGGAACCGTTCAAAAGACCCACACGTCTGTAGTTTCTTGTTCTTCTGTAGATGTGTGAATGTCTGTATATGGACGATGCCCTAAATCCTCTTTAAAGGTGCACTGTGTACCTTTTCTGGAAGAAGGTTCACCATCTGCTTGTCTCCATACTAGGGATGGGCATTCGATCATCGGGAGAATTAACGATCAATTATCGATTAATCATTAACGTTTTTATATTAAAATTATCATCATTATTATTACTATCTGCACTACTAATCTGCATAAATAAACTCAACTTTACAACATATAAACTGTAACCACTCTAGAGCCACATCAGCCCGTTTGACATTATAATATGTTTAATGCAGCTTTGCAGAATTCTCACGGAAACTAAACTTAAAACCGCATGACTAATTTGCATAAACTAAGCGAAGAAACTTTCAATTTTTTCAACTTCTGTCCGATTAAAGGACACGATTCAGTGGAATACAGGTTAGTGTGACCATATTTGCGTTTGCCAAAACCAGGACATCGTACAGGGGGTGGGAGATGGGGCCTCGTCATTGACATTGAGCTACTCTCACCTGGCAAAGCTTTTTCATGTTTTCGGTGTCCTGGTGAACTTTTTCCCACTGGACACCGGAACATATGTGCTGCTTTATACACTGTGCACATGGCCTCACACTTGTCTCGACCGGAACGGAAAGCGGGGAATTTCTTGTACAAGTCATTTTTAAATACGCATTTGCGCTTCGGCACGCTGCAGGCTGACTGACTGTTTGTGTCTGCTCGCTCCTTCTGAGTGCAGAGAGCTACATGTACGGACTCCATTTGTCCCCAGACACGGATGTTTTTGGTCAAGCTACGCACAGCAACCTACATTCGGTTTGTTGAATAAAAATGAACGTAATCGATGAAATTCTTAATGATCAATTATCGATTAATCAACTAATCATGCCCATCCCTACTTTTTTTTTGTCATAACTACTGCAAAAACATGTATTATTTCTGCCAGTGGGTTCACTTCTCCACATATCTGACCTGTAGCTTGGCCTGGTGATGTGGCCTGCTTGTCTTCATGGAGATAGTTAAATTAAATGCCACACGAGAGCGTTTCAGGAATGAACAACGTGGAGTCGAGCATGTGGTGGACCCTCTACCAGAAAAGTTACACAGTGTACCTTTAACTTCAACATTAACTAAACCTTAAGATGGTGAGTCAAAGGTTAAACTCACTTAACTTGTCCTGTATGCAGCTTCATAGTGCTGCTGTGTGTAATTGTTACCTCTCCACTGTGCTTTTGTGAAGGTTTTGAATGTGGTCTGTAGGAGGTCCATGCACGTGTTCCAGTGTAGTCCAGCCCTTGTGTGACTCACTGAAAAACAAAACAGAAAAATATGCACTGAATTAGAATATTTATGAATGTAATAATGTTTGGCCAATGTTTCACTAAAATGCAACAAATGACCAGTTTCACATAGTTCTGGAAAAGCTGTCTAAAAGGGGCATGGATGTACTGTAGTGCATCTTAGTTTCCTTTTTTCCTTCTCTGGTAGAGGGTCCGCTACCTGCTTGTCTTCATGCAGATTTTATTGCTGTGCCTGGTACGTTCCATGGTCTGACTTTAAACATAGCCATCTAGCTCTTATATAATTATGTCTTATTTTACACCTGTCTCTTGCTGTCTTTTTTGCTACTTATTTAGGATTTATTATTACCATTTATATTTTTTCTCTTTGTTATTATAATATATTGTGATGTGTGAGCTACTGTGTCCAAATAGTTTCCCTTGTGGATCAATAAAGTTTGTCTAAGGTCTAATTCTTTATTTACTGTTTATGGGTTTTCTATTGCTCAAAAATACAGTAATTCCTTCTAGACAAAGCGATAACATTTCCATGAAGTTAAGCAGGTGGCTGACCCTCCACTAGAAATGTTACGCAGTGCTCCTTTAAGCTGATGAGTCAAAGGTTAAACTAACTTAACTTGTAATGTCCTGTATGCAGCTTCATAGTGCTGCTGTGTGTAATTGTTACCTCTCCACTGCGCTTTTGTGAAGGTTTTGAATGTGGTCTGTAGGAGGTCCATGCACGTGTTCCAGTGTAGTCCAGCCCTCGTGTGACTCACTGAAAAACAAAACAGAAAACTGTCCACTGAATTAAAATATTTATGAATGTAATAATATGTGGCCAATGTTTCTCTGAAATGCAACAACAAATGACCAGTTTCATAAAGTTATTGAGTAGCTGTCTAAAAACTGCAGTGGATGTACTGTAGTGGTTAGTGCCTCTTAATTTCCTAAAAGGTGCACTACGCTACTTTTCTTGTGGAGGGTCCGCTACCGCCGCTCTCCATGGAGACGTTATTGCTTTCCCTGGAATGTTTTATATGGCATTAATCATATTCATCTAGCATTTATTGTTTATTATTCATTATGGGTGTTTCTATTGCTCAAAAATACAATAACTCTTTCTGTGAATAGGGGCGACTAGCCAGGCTAGACTCAATTTAATTTCTCTCCAGCAACTAGGTCAGGAATCAGAATACACTAGACGTTTTGGAAGAACCCCAGAAGTTGTAGACACGCACTGGCCAACCAGCGAAGAGCTGTGAAGCGCCTGTCTGGGTCCCCCATTCTGTGTTGGCAACGATTCCCCAGATCAAGGATTTAAAACCGGAACAAAGAGAATGTTTGGTGAATTTTATCAAGGGCAAAGACGTTATTGCCCTTCTTCCCACGGGATTTGGCGCGTTACTTACGTCACGACCAAATAGCAGCGATTGGTTAAATAAAAAAAGTACCGCCTACCGTCGAGCGAACGAATCCTAATGCTGCAAGGTCAGACGGTTTCCACGAAATGAAACCGACTGATGAATGAGGCTAAGGGGGTAACTCTTCACAGATCTGAATTGCTGCTTGTCTCCCTTGTGATTGATAGGTTTAATCTGCACAGTGGAACATTCTAGACAAAGCAGTAACATTTCCACATAGTTAAGTAGGTAGCAGTGCTCCTTTAAGATGGTGAGTCAAAGGTTAAACTAACTTAACTTGTGTCCTGTTAAGTTGTGTCCTGTATGCAGCTTCATAGTGCTGTTGTGTGTAATTGTTACCTCTCCGCTGTGCTTTTGTGAGGGTTTTGAATGTGGTCTGGTAGGAGGTCCATACACGTGTTCCGGTGTAGTCCAGCCCTGCCCACCACTCACCCACACAGATGTCCTGGAGGCTTTGTGGCCCTCAAGGACTCAGTGGGGCCATTTCACGCCTCAGAGCTGCCCAAAGAGAAGGGGCTTACCAGTGTGTCATCCCACTGAATGGAGGGGCAGCAGGCCGCTATGTAACAAATTAGCCTCAACAAGACACTTTCACTAAAGGAATGGGCTGAAGTTAATCTTTTAATAGAACAAAACAATGGAAAAATAAAATGTTTTTATTACTTGCATTTGCTCACGATGGCGTCCCTTTCACAGCTTGATTTTTGTTGTGGTATACGCCGTAGTGAGAACTATCAGCATGTTTGTGGTTGTGGTTTTAACATGTGTTTCATGCATGCCTGGATTTTATTATTTCTCCCAGCACATTTCAAACCATAAAACAGAGAATTCCCAAAACAAATGTCGAAAAGGGCCAGACCACACTGCTACAGTAATGTGGCCTGTTGTTTCCCACCACAGCAAAGTGTGTTGCATGTGTGTTTTGTCATGTGGTCAATTCTTTGCATCAATGTGGAAATGAAAACACAAGCCAATGGTGCACAGTTAATGGATTCTGTTAGTGAAATATTTGAGGAAATTTTTGTGGTATGTTTTTGAGAATGGTAGTAATGGGGTAATAGTAGTGCTATGAGGAGAAGTAAGATAAAAGAACTTTTATTTGTCTCACAGTGGGGGAAATTCCACTCCTGTAAACATAGCAGGGTTGTGCACAAATATCGATAGATCGTATTGTTTGATGTGATGATACAGTATCGATATACTGCTGCTGCATCGATATATCAAGTATTTTTGGTATATTTTACAAAATTATTTTGTTAAAGCGCTACAGTTTTGTTGCTTGTTTAGAGGAAGGAAACTCGTTTATGCAACACATTTGCCATTTTCACTGTTCTGATGATTAAAATGGGTGTTTCGTATGAACTTTGCACAAGAAGTGGTTTAACAAAGACTTTTAGTATCACAGCCATCATTTAGCAATAATTTTTTTATTGAACCATATCGAATTGATTTGAAATATATTGTATCGAATCGAAAGTGCACTGTATCGAGATACAGTATTGTATCGTATCGTGACCTGTGTATGGAGGTATGCATCGTATCAGCATTTTCTTAATGATACCCAGCCCTAAACAATAAACCATGTTCCAAATAGGAAGTGAACATGGGGGTGCTTCTGGCTCCATTGACTTCAGCTTCCTGTTCACTTTCACTCAGGTTCGTCATTCGGTTTTAAAATGTTCGTATTAACCCGCTCTACATGATCCTGGGGTTTTTATTTAACTATTTTGTCTGTAAATCAATTCCTTTTCCTAATATGGAACTCTGCTCCAAATTTGTTCCTAGAATTTCCAGCCTCGTGAGCTTTTTTTGACTGGAGCTGAACACTATGGCTGAAGTCACACTAAGCCTGTGCAATTAATTGAATTTTGATTGGGATTTCGATTTGTGTGTCAAAACGGTCTTCGAACTCATATAATCGAGTTGAAATGATTTATAAAGCTTAACGTTTATTTTGGGATATTTTTTATATAAATAAGAATATTTATTTCATTTTTAAAATATAGATTGTACAACAGCTGGATATATAGTTTATTTTGGATATTTATTTATGTTTTTCTGTGCCTTATTTCATGTTCAAAGTATATTTTATGTTTTATACATCGCAAAACTGCTCTAAGGTATATATTTGTAGCATATATATTTTATTTTCAAATTGTAAGCTTTGTGTAAACTATCAATAACTCAGTGTTTTTTTGAGAGAGAATTGCTCAATAAATGCATTGTGTAACAAAAAATTATCATGATTTCAGTATTGACCAAAATAATCGTGATAATGATTGTTTCCATAATCGAGCAGCCCTAAGTCACACTCACTTAGGCCACTTTTTTATACAGTTTGTTGCTAGTAGTAGTAGTTGTAATAGTATTATTAGAATTACCATTCACTGTACAATAGTCAGTGCATGTTTTCAAATACATTTTCCTTTTTTTGCAGTAATTTGAAATAATGATACTTTTATTTCAGCACTTTAATAGTTTAATAACTTTTTGTGGTCCTCACTAGCAACATTACCACAGGGGACACAACCAACAACCCCACGTGCACTTTCTTTTATTAACAACACCACAGCTAATAAATGCAACATGCCCTTTAACGATAGCCAAGAGATAGATTTGTTTGTATTTGTTTGTTTGTAGATTTCATGATAAAGCCTCGGCACATGGACCTGAGTCAGTGGAGAAGCACGCACATGTGCTCTCTATAGATTACAGTGGAACGCGACCAGACACGACTTTGGGAAATGGGCCAAGGACATATTGTCTTGCTCTCGCTCCTCATCCGCTTTTCTCCTAGAACTGTAAAAACACATCTGTCAAATCAAGCCTGCCTTGTTGTGGGTCTTATCAGAGGTTCGTTGGTATGTATATAAAAAGGCTTAGAGAATTTAAATAGATTTTTTTAATGTTATATGTTGTTGTTTAATCTTGGATTACTTTTATGAGCCGCCAATTCTATAATGACTCCATGAGGCTATAACTTTAAATTAAACGGGGCTTTGAACTGGCTGGATTGTTAAGATTTTTTGTCACGGCTGATGATACATTCAGTCCCATTAGTCTTTGTGGTCCTTTGAGTTTTAAGTATACCAAATTCATTAGTCACATGAGCTTACTGAAACACTTCAACCAAAAACAGTGGCTAACAGCAAATGTTTGAAATAGTTTTGAATAAAGTAGCCACAGTTAGAGAAAGAAATGTAATTTTAAAAGTAAATTGAAACGTTTCAATATTATCAGGCATTTTGAGCCTATTGTGCTTGTGTCTATTATATAATTTATGGCTCCCGTCCTCTGATTTCTGCGTTAGAAAACTGCAGAGCCCAATGAGGTTTGAACTGAATGATGTTTTTGATAAGGAGGATGTTTTTAAGGTGCTCAGAGAACTCGGTGTGAATGATGATACAGAATTGTCATGATGTTCCAGTCATTTTGAAGTCATTCTCTTTGTATGTTTGATTTTATGAACTATAACATCAATCTGCCCAGGGACTGCAGGTGGAAATGAGCACTGGCGTTACAACCTGGTACAATGCATCTCTCCTGTTAAGGTTAGTGTATATTGTGCACTGTCCCTGTCTCATTAAATAAATAAATGAAACTAAACATCATCACAACAAAGAGACTCCTATGGACAGCTGCACATCACACTAGCAAGTAGCAGATTTGTTTTCATTTGTACGAAAATAACTATGCGACTCTGTTGCTCTATGCATATCCCGGGGCGGACTGGCAATCTGTGCAGTTGTCTGGAAAAGTCCATAATGGTCGTTTGGTTCCCCGGCTGTCGGTATTACAAAAATAATAAACGCCAAGCCCCCCCTCCCAGTCCTCAACCCTCAATTTCCACCTTCCCGAATTGAGCACCAACCACACCCCGGTCCCAGTCTGTCCTTCTGTGCGTATCATCAATTAAGACACTAAAATAGGAAAGCAAAGTAAGTACAGCACAGTGGGCCTATTCTGGTGGTGGTGAAAATAGGCATTGATCTGCAATATGGTCTCTTGAATATAAGTGATTAATGATCACTCAAACATGCACGTTCATCACTCCAAATACAACTTGAGGTGAATAAATGAGAAGGTAAACTGTAGCATTGTTAAAAGCTCTCAAAAGTCGATTTTGCATAGTAGGTCTGCTTTAAATATTTTAGTACATAATCGATTTACCTATAACCCTGAATCCATATCCTGGAACTAATACACTTTCTGAGATCTCAGCAGATAAGAGCGTCTATAAATTCAAGCTAGATCACTTGACACATTCACAAAACAGTGTGTGCAGATACATCAGTGAATTGACTTGTCACCATTTGAAATACGGTGCTTTGCTACACCTCAGTCTAAAGACGCTATATTTCATCGTCATCTTTACACCCTTTCTGTCATGTTTGACTTTATGACGTTTGCCCAGTCATTTGCTCTCTTTGTCCTTTTGTGATAAAAACTACTCCTCCTCCCTTTAACTTGACATGTGGCAGTGTGAACCTCAACCTGCTGGATATTTATGATTGAATTGGAGTCTTTGAGAGACGTTCCTGTTGGCTGATTTAAAGCGGCCTTCTCTGCGCCCCGTGCACTCACTAGCGCGCTTGTTTCGAATGCCCTGGAATGTTTTGCTAAACCCAGTGACTCCACCAAACTCACGCTCAACTTGTTTACTTTGCTTGTCTTACAGGGCGCCCTCTTCTTCTTAGGTCTTTCCACACTTTCTCACACACACACAACTCACTGTATAGACTCTACAGAGGACCTTATACCAGGAGGAGTCAGTCATTTAAGGCTGATACGACAGACAGAGGTTTTGTGGTATCCAGGTAACAGATCCCGACTTGCGTTTCAAATGTTGAGAATGAAATATGTAGGACTGTCACGATAATTACTATGTCAACTTATCTTCTATCCCATTTTTTTGGAGTTCAGATTTTTTGTGTGTCCTTTTTCTTTCCGCTATTTTTGGAAATTTTTGATAATTTTTTTGTCTACATGATAAGATTTAAGTCTAATAACTTCTATGACTCATTACAGATGCAAAAGTTCTTTATTTTTTTTATTTATTGCAGCTCATGATTTTATAACTATATTGTACATTTAGAATAGTTTTTGTGGTTTCAGTATTATTGTTTATTGTCTTTATTCATTTAAAATTTGTTATCGTGGCAGCATACTCTTTGCTGTAGGGTTGAACAATTATGTAAAGGTCATAATAAAGATTATTTTAAGTAATGTTCCTGTATGTCGCGTCAAAATGGAAAAGAATAGACGCCTCATTTAATAGTCTTAGTGCGTGATGAATGTTTTTAAATGCCATGTATGCATGGCTTGGCTCCAGGTTTTGAGGAGCAGAACAATCACTAATCAGGAACTACATTTTCATGAGTTATTTGTTTTTGATTACTCTGTCTTTGTAATTAACCAGAGCAGTAATTGTAATCACAGGAAAATATGATGAATTGTATTTGCAGACGAGAACTGACGTCGCTGTAAACCTCATCACAACAAAGAGCCGTGTAGCTGTTGGCGCCTCCTATGAATAGCTGCAAATAACACTTAAAAAATAAAATAAAATAGCTGCAGATCATGCTAGCGAGAAGTGGCTTTGTACCAAAACTGACTGAATCCTACACGTGTCATTGATTAAGATAATAAAACTGAAGAACAAAGTAAATACAGAGCAGTGGATTAAAGCAGGGATTCAACAGCAATATGACTTCTTGAAAATAAGTTTAAAGATTACTCTTCAAGATTATTACTACTAGTTTATTATTACCATTTATATTTTAATTATATATAAATGTAACTTTTTTATATATATATACATATATTTATTTATGTATTTATTTTTGTTATTAAAATATATTGTGATGTGTGAGCTACTGTGTCCAAGTAATTTCCCTTGTGGATCAATAAAGTTTGTCTAAGTCTAATTCTAACAACTATAACGTGGTTAAAAGATCTAAAAAGTCAATGTTGCATAATAGATCTACTAAAGAAAGAAATAAAAAGAAGAAGAGGAAGAAGGAGACAAGAGACAAGCACCACTCCTGAGCCACCCTCTTGAGTTTTAGTGCCTTGGCAGGGAATGATTCAGCACATAACTTTAAGCAAACATTCAAATCGCAAAGTCAAAAGTGCAGATAGTGAGCTGGAACCACACAGTCTGCTATTTCAAGTGCCCATTCACATCACTCAAAGTTGGAGAGTTTTTTTTTTTCTTTTCTTTTTCTTTTTTTTTCACAAAGCCAACACTCTCAGCACTCCGTCTCTGGCACAACCTGGGATTCCCAAAATGGAGCTGACAAATATTTGCACACATTGTGGAATTTTCTCCTGCCTGGGCGCTTGGGAATGTCTGGTTTTAACACTGCAGAATTTGAGGTTGAAGCACTCCCACACCTCAGCCTCCGTCAGCAGGAAAAAGCGATGGAGTGCTCTGTTGGCATGGACGAAGGCTGCTTTATTAGCGCTATGAGCGGTGTCTCTGGTTTGAATCAATACAAGTGGTCGATACAAGTTGCTGAACAGTGGAGAATTAGATTACCAATAGTGACAAACAAAGGTGGGCTACAACAAGGCTATAATGAAGTTGGATCTGAATTGGTAAACACATAAGACCCATATATACCTAGGGCAATCTATAGCAGTAGGCCTGTACCCATATTTACTATATAGTCTTATCGTGTAATATATGAAAGGTGGAACAATATTTATCGTGGGGAATTATCGTTTCTTTGCAAAATTACAGAGATTTATGTTATTTTAAGTTGTAATACTTGCTAATTTGTGCACTGCCACACTGCGGTAACACTTAAACATTCCACCATAAAGATGCATGTAGAAAATACCCAGCGTGACTCCAAAGGATCATTTATCATAGTGGTGATTTGCTCTTAAAGTGGCCGTATTACGCTGTTTTCTGATCAGTGTTATAATGTTGTTTCCTCGCCACAAACAGACCTGGAGTTGTGTTTTCTTTCATTCACACATTTTGAACACACACACCATGAATATTTAGGCTGATTTCTTCTCTCAGAACAGGAAACGCTCTGTTCCACCTTTTGATGTCACGTGGTAAAAGAGGAAGAGCTCCATTGTTTTTTAAACTCCATACACCTTCACTAGAATCATTTGGATCATTTCAGCCTTGGAATTCATAATCTCTACTGAACAAAAGGCAAAAGGTAGCTGTTAACTTCAAAAATATTGCTTCATGACCAGTGTTGGGAGTAACGCGTTATAAAAGTAACGAATTACAGTAATGCATTACTTTTTGCTGTAACGCAGTAATGTAAGGCATTACAGGGGAAAAAATAGTAATATTTTACTCGGTACAAATGTGAGTAACGCGCGTTACAGTGTTTTTTTAACCTGGATTGAAGTGGTGGGTTTTTCCTTCATACAAATTAGCTAAAATCACCTCGATATCAGCAGCGGTGAAATGCTGGAGATGCGCCCTCATAGACCTTCAGGTGACCGCGGGCGAAAGGACTGACAAAGAACTCCACGCTGTTTAGACCTGGTTTAGACCTGGGTCAGTTCTGGTTTAGACCTGGTTTAGACCTGGGTCAGTTCTGGTTTAGACCTGGTTTACACTCGTCCCTCCCTCTATCGCAGTTCACTTTTCGCTGTCTCGCAGATTTTTTATTTTTTTATTTTTTTTGTGCAATTTTGCATGCCCTGTTTTTTTTACATTGTATGAATGCGTATTGCGTTCCTCCCGCTGCGTCCTGACTGGCCAAGGGACTCCTTTCTCCTGTACAGTACAGTACAGAATGTGTTCAGTTGCCAAATTTAAATACATGTTCAGTCTCTAGCAGTGTGATTCTGAAGTGCTGTACGGTTGCAAGTTTTCTCCCCGACGAAAACCCACAACGTCGACGAAACGTTCTGCACCGACAAAGGCTGCTGTGCTCGCACCCAAAAGGCAGAGGAAGATGCAAACCATCACACAAAAAGTTGGACTTCTGGACACGCTGAAGGAAGGTAGAAGTTACGCGCTGTAACAGACTCTTGCACCGGCTCGGGTACCTGCAAATAGTTGCTGAAATCAGGGCCGCGAGCCCGAGCAGCAGGGTACAATAAAGAGCGATCAGATGACAGCCGCTCTTACCTCCATGAGGTGCGGAGCAGAGCCGCTCCTTTCTCCTGCGGTCACCTTCGAGCCCTTCCCTACAGTGAGTCCTGTTTTAGTCCTAGTTCAGTTCTAGTTTAGTCCTAGTTCACTTCTGGTTTAGTCCTGGTTCAGTCCATATACAGCGCAAAAGTTATTTTGGTGAGAGTAACTTAAAGTAATGCAATAGTAATGTAATGCCTTACATTTTAAATGCAGTAATATTGTAATGTAACGAATTACTTTGAAATGACAGCAATAGGTAATAAATAACGCATTACAGTTTCAAAGTAACATGCCCAACAGTGTTCATGACATCAAAAGATCGGGGTTCCCATGGTCATGGAAAATGGAAGTTGAAAATGTCAATTTTCAGGCCTGAAAACGTCATGGAATTGTGTAAATTCAGTGAATGTTTTGGAAAAGTCATGTAATTTTAGTATCTCTTTCACGCAGTTATCATTTGGTTATTATGATTATTTCCAAACGTATGCACCTTTTGTTTAAAAGAGACGACAATAAAGGCACTGACAGTATTTTGAATGTTAAAAAAATATAATACCAAACCATAAGGTGAATGGAAAGGGTTAACATTTCATATTTATCCCTAAAAGTATTATCAATGTAGTGTGTTGTAAAGTCATGGAAAATTCACTGTAGGTCCTGAAAAACTCATGGAAATGTTTTGAAATTTTGTGGGAACCCTGCAAGGTTTAACAGAGCATTTTAAGCGTTGGAGATGTAGACACTTCGATAATGCAGGCTTACACGAACATGTGTGAGTAAAACAAAACACAACTCCAGCTCTGTTTTTGATGAGATAACAACATTCAGACATGTCTTAAATCCCACAACAGTCAGTTTTGCGTAATATAGGACCTTTAAGCCAAATGCCTTCACACCATCACCTCCATCTTTGAACAGTCAGAATGCAACTCCAGCGGTTTTTAAAAGTGTCAGTGGTGACGTTTTGGCACTGGTCATTAACTGTGAAGAAGACGCCACATTCCTGCTTGAATCTCTTCCAGATGGAAACTGATGCATGTTTTAGTGTCCTATTAAAACCCCGTCTTTCATCCTCGGTCCCCTCTCCTCTTGCTGGGGTGCCTGATTGCGTGGTGTGTTTGTTTACTCCCACCAGGCCTTCATTTCCTGTGTGTGTCTCTTTTCACCACCCCAAAGGATATTACTTTAATTAACTTAGTCTAATGCAAATACTAATGTCTGCCTTTACCATGTGGTTTTTCACTCGTTGTTTGTTGCGAGCTGTGATTAAAATGAAGAGGACTCGCTAACCGCTACAGAGAGGAGCTTTGAGGAGCCACATTTAAAAGAAGGACGCGTATTTGTAGATGCACTGGGTGATTTAGGGTGATCATCCAACAGACCAGCTGATTTTAAATGTTTACAAGAATTTTAATCATCCAAACAAATGCTTCTTTCTGGAGCAAATCACAAGTTTAAAGTGTGACCACATGGGCTCATACAAGGTTAGTATTAGGTTCCTTTAGTGAATATCAGTTTTGTGATCCAATAAATTCTATTTTCTTAAAGGCACACTATGTAACTTTTTGGTTGGGGGGTCCATCACCTGCTTGTTTCGATGGATATGTCATTGCTCTGCCTGGAAAGTTCCACAGTATGACAGAAAAAACACCTCTACCATACATTTATTAAATTACATGTGGTTTTCTAGCTTTAAAATACCTAGAAAAACGGGCATTCTGACTTTGAGCGAGGTCGCCTTTCCACAGTTCTGACCTGTAACGTGGTCTGGTTTGGTCTCCAGGAAACAGAAGGGTTTAATACCATACTGTGGAACATTCCAGCAATAACATATCCATGGAGCAAAAGCATCTGACGGATTCTTCACCAGAAAAGTTACACAATGCACCTTTAACTTGCTGAATGTCAAAGCACGGTGTCATAAGGACAGAACAGTGAAACAAACACATCTTTATTTAATGTTGCTTTTAACATATGTGAATAATATTTTATCAAATGGCTATCAGTTAGATTGATGAAAATATGGATAGTCAAATCCATAAATCAACTCTTTTTTTAAATAAAGGAAAAACTGAAAATATAGTGAGATTAATTGTTACAACAACAAAAAAGCAATCAGGAAAATCTGGAAAGTTTTCTCACTGTGTTATACAGTCCTTTAAAGAGAGGGTATTTGATTCTTATAGGATATTAACTGCTAACACATAACATATGTAGATCATCTTGTTAGCTTTAATTAAAAATACTATATTCGTATGAACATGTTTTGTAAGTTGTGTAAGAGTCCCTCCTCTCTTTGCTCTCCACGCCAAGTCACAACACAGTTCCACTAATTAAACTACAGCACATCACATGAGCTTTGTCAAGTTGTTTTGTTCAGTTTTGTATCATGTTTTTGTATATTTATGGAGAATTGTCGTGTGGGAGGATGGGTGACAGGCTTATGGGCTGAGCATTGGACAGAACGTTACAGCAAACAGTAAGAAGGGTTTGAATAGGGCCCAGGAGAGATCGATAAAATACTCAAAGATGCATGGATGACATCTAAAACCTTCTGGCATGTTTTTGATGAGGGAACAACGTTATAACATGATCGATAGCTCAGAAAAGTTGATTTAGCATAATACCCCCTCTTTTGGCACTGTATTATATTAATGAATACCATGCCATTGGAGGTACATCATTATGTATAGGTACTTTGACAAGGACGTAGCGTTCTGAGTAAATAACTGATGATTGATATTGAAAGATAGTAGCTGGCCTGGTTCTGGCTTGTGTTTGTAGTTGTGTGAAAGCTGACAGCTGCTCCAAGTCCTGAGGCACAAACATTTTCCATTTCTCTTCCCTCTTTCCGCTGTACATTTGTCACAGTTCGGATCGGGCTGACAGTGTTTGACAGATCACAAGGTAAAAAAAGATAAAGTTAACAATCAGAAACCTCAAAAAACCTGCAAAACTGACCCTTTTTGCCCCACACTGTCCTCAAGGCACTTTTTTCCATCTGAAATCATCACACTCTTTGGGAAATTCTTTGAAATGGTTGATGTCAAGTCATCCATGTGTTTTTGGTGCTGTAGGACATTCCCAGAAAAGGGTGCAAATGGAAGAAAGAAAATTGTTTGTTGTTATTGATACTCTGCAGTTGTAGGCACTGCTCATTCTGAGGCTTGTGAGCTTTGAACACAATTTGACCATAAATTTGACCATTTTACATAGCTGAAACTACAACACATTAGCTGATATGTGCAGTTTTTCAGTTGGTCATGCTCACTGTTGAACATCAAACACTTTAACAGGACCATGAACGCTATATTGATCACAGGCTCCTGAAAATGTGTTGTTTAAATCTATTTTGTGTTTCCAGACCATCTTAAAATTTGTTTGGCAGTGTTTGCTAATGTGTGCATTGTGTCCAGGGTGACCAGACGTCCCTATTCATGCGGGACAATCCCACTTTTGAGTCCCCTGTCCCAGCAGATTTATCCAAGATCAGTGATTTGTCCCAGTTTAATAAAAGAAATGTCCCAGTTGTCCCTATTTTTGAGCAATTTGATACTTGCCAACAGTAAAAAGATGCATAAATTGTCACTTGTTTAGGTAAAATACAGAAAAAACTGCTTAAAAATGACCAAAACACAAAGAAAATGTGGGTATACTGGCTAACATGTTAGTCATGAATGGTCTCTGCATAACATTTTTCCTTACTTACATGCTCATTTCACAGTTTTATTATTACCAACCAGAGGTAAGACCAAGTCGTTGTTTTGCAAGTCTCAAGTAAGTCTTAAGTCTTTGACCTCAAGTCCGAGTCAAGTCCCAAGTCAAATACAGGCAAGTCCAAGTCGAGTCTCGAGTCACTGGCCCATAAGTCCAAGTCAAGTTCAAGTCATTTAGTTAGAGCTTCAAGTCTTTAAACCAAAGTACCAAATATATCTTAGATTTTTGCTTTTTATATGAATTTTAAACTAAATTGTACTTTAAAAAAAGTCATGGTATATTTATATATGAGTATATGTAGAGTATACAGAGTTTTTTAAATGTCTTGACAAGATCTTAGTGTGAATCATTACAGTCAGAACAGAAAGAATTCAGATTTAAAAGTGCTTCTCAAGTCACAGGCCTCAAGTCCCAAGTCACTGACCTTCAAGTCCAAGTCGAGTCCCAAGCCTTAGTCCATTTTATCAAGTCAAGTTTCAAGTCGTAAAAATAGTGACTCAAGTCTGACTCGAGTCAAAGTCATGACTTGCAAATCCACTCCACACCTCTGTTCCCAACCACCACAAACCAGGCATGTCATTCATTTCATTTTGAAAATCCGGTAACCATAATTGTGTCTCCATGGTTACTCCTAAACATTCTGCCATAGATATACATGTAGAACACCCCCAGCATGATGTCACTACAAATGATCAATTCTTATTTAGCATTTTTTATTTTCTTTTGCAAAAGTTCAAGATGTTGATTTGACTCATCTTAATGGACTTTTTCACGTCTTCAACTAAAACTCCATCTTCCCTTTGAATGTCTCGTTTCCAATTGAGACGCTTTGGTCATGACCTCTGACCTCTGGGATCGTAACCCCATTGGAGACCTGAATGGATCAGGACGAGGCCACTCATTGGCTGCTGTCGCCCTGCGTGTCCGGGCTAACCTCTCTTTTAACAGCTGCTAATAATTCAACCAGTGGAGCGACTGGCTTTAGCGTGTTGACCAGGAGACACCTTTGCAGCTTAATTCTTATTGTGAATGCGGGTGGTTGGATTCAGGGTCAACGGGCATTTTTGAAGACGAGTGCAATTTCCCTAACCCAATAATGTGGTTAATTGTGCCCTTGTGAGTTTGGACTGCCCACTTCTCTTTAAGACATTCTTGGATGTGACAATCCCATTCTCAAATAGTGTTCATTGTGGACTAATGAATGGTAAACATGTAGGATCCTCTTTATCCTCTTTGCACATCTCTCTGCAGGGCGAGTATAACTGTCATGTGAACCACTTAAGTGCTTCTTACATTGAAATGTGAGAGAAAAAAGCTGTCAGGCCCCACAACAAGCACCAAATAGAAACAAATACAACCAGTTGCCTTTAAGGTACAAATCAATAAAAACGGGTTTAAATGCGTCTGTGCCCTGAAACTTTTCTTTTCAAACATTATTTTTCAGTCTCCGTAAAGTCTGAAGTATCATAGAGAGGCTGTTGTCTCTCTGTTCTGAACTGGGCCATTGTTCAGAAAGATTTACTAGCCTCAAAAACATGTGACAAAATCAGTGAAACATATACACAGTAAAGGACCATTATTATGTATTTTCTGATCTAGGTTATAATGCTGTTTTCTGTTTCTTCTCTCAAACAGAAAACACTTTGTTCCAACTTGTGATGTCATGTAGTAATACATAATAATAGTAATGGTGCTCTACAGTGTTTTAAACCCCATACACATTTGAATCATTTCAGCTCCACCGCTTCATGACATCACAAGGGGGAACAGAGCATTTTGAGCTTTGGAGATGTAGAGAGATGAATTATTAGGGGTGTAATGATATCCAAGTCTCACGATACGATATTGTCACAGTTTGAACCTCACGGTACAATATTTATTGCGATATTTTGTGCTACTTTTCTTTTTCTTCACAAGACTTAATCCTAAGAATTAAGATTTAAAAGTATTTAGAACAGTTATTGTAGTCTACACTGAAACGGAGAAAAGGATCTGTTGTTTTTTCTCTATTTCTGCATCTTAACTATTCATTTAAGCAAAGAGACTTGCAATTCGATATATTGTCATGATCCACGATACTACTGTGAGAACCTTGATGATACGATATGACAATTTTGCAGTTATTGTTACACTCCTACTAATTATGGAGGGTTAGATTAGAAGAGGGGGGTGGGATTAAATACATTTTCTTCTTCCCACTCCTTTTAGGGCCATTTAAAAAAGTTTGTTGTTGTTATTTCTGCTATGATTTCATTAATGTCATATGTTCCATTGTAAAAGAATGTAAATTTCTTACTTGTCCAAAATAAATACATAAATTACAGGGTTACTCAAACGTGTGAATGAAACAAAACACAATTACAGGTCTGTTTTTGAAAAGGTAACAACATTATAATATGGCTTAAAACTCACAGGAGTCAGGTTTGTGTAATATAGGACTTTTAGTATTTTTAAATCTATGTTTCATTGAGCATAGCAAAAATTGAAACATTTACCGTATTTTACGGGCTATTAAGCGCTCTGGAATTATAAAACGCACTGTCATTAAATGGTCTATTTTCAAACTTTTTTCACAAATAAACCGCATCGGACTTTAAACGAAACACAACAGTTCAATGGGTCAGTCGGACTTTGTTTGGCGCGTTCACTGTGACTCTGGGCTTTGTTCAATTGTGGCGCATAGGGATGTTCCTCATCCGCGTGGAGTGATGAGTGTGGCTGCGGGTGTGTTTTGCTGCGCGGCCGCTGTCTGCTCCCTGCGTGCTTGTGTGCGCTGCAGGTGGTGCGGCTTTATAGTTTACTGAAGTCGTGCTGGGACACCCGAGTGGATTCGTGTATGGGGTGCTCTGGATTCCGGGGCGCGTTTTGATGCGGTTAGAGGCTTAAGAGCGCGCCTAATAGCCCAGAAAATACGGTACACCGGCAGCATTAGATTGGACTTCCAAATTAGGTGCAAAGCAAATGTTTTGACACATTTGTTTGTGGAAAATACGTCATGATCACAGTAGATTTTTTGCTTTGTGAAATAAGCTGTTTGTGTGCAGAATTTAAAAATAATATTTGGCCGATTACGCACAGAGAAGATAACACCAATTTCAGCAAGAAGCTAACAAGACGTTGGCTCACACTAGATTTAATTTAGGCTTATCAAAATGATCTAGCCAAGAGTTTATCGTGCGTAATGATACAGCATACCAAGTTTAATATGCTTCTATGTAAACTACACAATGATAAAAGTACTAAAATAACCAGACATAAGCAGCATAGTAGGCAAAAAATATAAAAACAAAAATACACTGGGTGGAGCAGCTTCATTATTTTAAAGTAAATTATTCTTTCTGCATAAAACTTGTGCTTATATTTAACTTTACCCCCTTTTGTTTTCATATGCACTTTTGTCCTTCATTGACAGAGATAGCTGAGCCTGTGTAAACATAGATGAGTGACCCTTTCTCCTGGACATATGGAGACTGACAAAACTCCAGCTGGACGCTATTAAACCTCCCTTATGCTTTAGGTCGTACTATAATCCCCAGGGGAGTAATGAAGGGTTTGGAGCTCGGCGGGGAGAGCTGTAGGAGTCACAAGTCTGCTCACTGCTCCTGTTCATCACCTAAATATCAGTCCAGTCCATTACCGCTAAAGCAAACAAATCAATGCGTACACAGGAAAGATTGTAAAATATTTGCGTTTTTTTTATCAGCGCTGTCACCTTACTTGGAATTCTGCTTCGGCTTTTGGATTTCTCGGATGCCTATGTGGGCCAGATCTAGGTCAGGTATGCCTAATGCTAAACAGCTAGATATTACACGTTTTAGAACCACCTCAAACCTCTTCTTTGTGAGCTGCTTAGAGAAGAGTGCTGTAAAGTATGGCTGGCATCCGTCATCTGCACAGTCAATTTGGACAAGAAAAAAAAACATATATAGCCAGCCTTATCTGCCCAAATCAGGTGCATGTGCCGACCATGTGTCTCGTGACTTAAGATTCTATTTGAGCATTACTGGGTCAAGGCTGTCTCACAATGAAGGACTTAATGTGGATGATGGTGGCCTTCCTGTTATTAGTGCAGGGCAGAAAATTACTTGTACAGAAACCCATATAGTCTCCATATAGACTAGACCTTGTAAAAGAATATACAGTAATAACAAACTGGAGCTTTGGGTGTATAGGATATCACATATGCTTACAATTAAAATTTCGTTTCCACCTAAAAATGAAAAGCACTGACTTGCCATTTTTTCCTACACTTAAGTGTTGGGGTCGGAATACACTATAATAATACAACAATTTTCTAAAAGCCAAGATTCCTATTTTATCAGAATTAGTAGAGATTGACAGCTATATCATCCAATCTATATACGGTTTATCGCTGAAGAAAATTTATTCTGCTTTAAAAAGACCATGTAAACACATAATTCCTAATGAAAATGATTATTTGGAATGAAACTTAATTCCGAAGTAAATGGGTGGTTTATTCCGATTTTAAAGCTGAATTTACTTATTCCTTGATCATGTAAACGTTTATACTTCTTAAAAATAATTCCGGTGGTTCAGCACATGCTCACTGTATCGCCATTCTGAGCCAATCGGGACAATCCAGCTCCACCAGTCCCGGCTTTAGACTTTCATCCACAGCTCTTTGGATTTGCGAGCGGGATGCGGGAGTGGGCTGAGGTGGAGCAGCCGTTGACTCAGTTTGTCTTCTTGCTTCCTTCTCCTCCTCAGCCGCCAGACGTAAACTGTGATGAGAGAATTCTCGACTTGCTGCTTAATTATCATCGGAACAACTGCGAAAAATGCTTGGCTCATGTTTGTGTCTGTGGCATAAGGACAAACTGAGATGACAAAAAAGCCGGTAGCAGCTGAAGTGTGTTTTCTTCCAGTAGATACGTTTGTGCCCAATCAGAACCCTTCCCCGCTCCCAGACGTTGAGTGGAATTAGTTAAAAGCGATTTAACATTCCATGTAAACCTCAAATTATTATTATTTACATGTAAACTCGATTTAATTCAGAACAATTAATTTGGAATGAAAAAACACAGCCTTAAATTATTTTTATCTCCATATCCTCTCATAAACTCCCCAGTATTGACATTATTATTGTATTTTCATTACTGTTCATACAAGTATGTCTCACTGAACTAAACAATTTTGTTGATAACCTGTCTAATTAAACAGCAGAGTTAATTTATTCATCATACCACTCCTAAACTCTGAATGGGCACTTTACCAAACCAATTACTATGCCTGTCACGATAACATATTTTGAAACATGATTTATTGCTGACGAAAGGTGCAATAAATCACTGACACAAACAAGGACAATTCAAGTAAACCAGTTTTAAATATACAGTATCATTAAAAGGCAGGATTAATAGAAAATTAGCATTAGCAGTTGTTAATTCATCCCTCTACAGCTCAAATCTTATTGTATTACATAAAAATGGCTCAAATCTCCCTTCTACTGCAAAGAAAAAGTACCCACGATTAATACTGAGCTCCAAAATCTACTGTTCCAGCTTTATTATATTGAACTATCACTATAAGTCAATATTGTAATTATCAAGACAGGCCAACCTATTAATAATAAATGAAATTGTATTGTGTGATTTGCTGTTTCTTTCTGGCTTTGATCAGTAGCGCGTGTGATTTGGCTGCTGAAAGGTGACACTGGTAGACAGGTGAAATCTAAACCACATTGGTGTACTTTTCTAGGAGTCTGTGTAGATCACTGATAATCTCTCCTCTCAGCCTGGTTTGTGTTTGTCATGACAGTCTGGATGTCTGCACGCCGCGTCACATGACCACAGCCCGGGGTCAGGATTCAGAGGGGGTTACGGGTCAGGGCATCCACTTCCTGTGTTACTCATTGGCTGGTTCTGCACGGGCACAAAATAGACATACACTTTTCTGGAATTTTGGGCCCACACGTGTAACCTCAACAAAAGTCAAAAACAGGAAAGAAAATGAGAGAAGAGGAAGAACAATGGACTCTCCGCTGAGTTAGTGAAGATTTCTGAGTCAGTTATACAGCTAGGAAAGTCCAGATGGGAGTGGACTGACTGTCACTAACAGTGAGACAGTATTCACAAGTATTGATATTTTTCAGCTGATGTCATTAACATCCCCTGGGGGTGTGATGCTAACTGAAACCACTACTCTCTTAGAAGCTCTTTTACTCTTTTTAGACTTAATTTGAGCTTTGTTTTAACACAGTCTGACCAGAAAGTGCTGACTTGGTTGGAACTACAGCATGTGATGATTTGAGTGCATAAACAAATCTCTCACACCTAAAATTACAGTTGTAAGCTAGCTAGCAGTTTACAGTTTTCAGTTAGTCACTCTCATAATTTTTGTTGAAAGACCTAAACAGGACCACAAACACTCTTCACACTCAGTTTTCAGACTATATTAAAACATCCATCCATCCAACCGTCCATTTACTTGTTCTTATCCGGGGTCAGATCTTGTCTAAGAAAAGACTCCCAGGCTTCCTTCACCCCAGACACTTCCTGCAGCTCCTTCAGGGGACCCTGAGGCGTTCCCAGGCCAGGTGAGAGACATAGTCCCTCCAGCTTGTCCTGGGTCTTCCTCAGAGCCCGGAACACTTCCAGAGGGAGGCGCCCAGAAGGCATCTGGAACAGATGCCCTCCCCTCAGCTGGCTCCTTTTGACGTGGAGGAGCAGCAGCTCTATTCCGAGCTCCTCCACGTGGATGAGTTGCTCACCCTATCTCTAAGGGAGCGCCCAGCCACCCTGCGAACGAAACAAATTTTGACCGCTTGTATCCGTGATCTTGTCCTTTCAGTCATGACCATAGCACCATAGGCAAATAATACACTTTTGTCACTTTTTGCTAATGTTTGCATTGTGTCTCCATGGTAGCTGTTGAACATTCTGTCAATAGAGATATATGTAGAACACCCCGCAGTGTGATGTCACTGCCAAGTATTAATACATTCTAGCCCTAGAGATAGACCAGGGCAGAACTTGACACATGCATAAATTTCATCTCATCAACATAGAAATATTGATTTACTGTTATAATGTTTTCACACTATTTGTTTTTAATAATTGTGAAGGGCAGACATTTCCTGTTGTAGCTATTTTATTAGTTAATGGTGCATTGTGTTCTGGTTGAGGGTCCATGTAATGCTTTTCTTCATGGAGATGTTATTGCTTTGTCTGTAATGTTTCACAGTATGGCATTAAACCTTTATATAAAACCACCTGTATATAAAACCTATAAAACGACCTGTATTGAATAAATGTAAAGTAGATCTGTTTAATGTCATATTGTGGAACATTCTAGGCGTAGCAATGACATAGAAATAGAAACAAGACGGTGAAAAGTTACACAGTGCTCCTTTAACGATTTGTTCCACAACAAAACTCTCAGGACCTTGTTTCGGTGGCTCAATGGTTACAGTTTCTCCCCAACAACTCAAACAACATTCAATCACATGGTGCACATGAGTTGGCAGTTTAACGTCAGTAGGAACAGAGCGGCGAGCTCACTTCCTTCAGTTTACCACAAGCACAACACTGAAGTGAATCAATATTGACCACAATGTAACTTTGAGACCTTGTGAAGCTTGTAGGGATGGTACAATCTGTAATGCCACAAGGTCTCGTAAGACATAATTGCAACACGATTGTGCATACGTGGGAAAAAAATACTGTGTGCAATTTTCCATGGGTTTATATTTTGGATTGCACTAAAAAAGGGTTATGTGGTGGTGAGTTACATATTTTATAGATCCAAAAAAGCAGGGCTATAATGTGAATAAATATATATACATACACTACCGGTCAAAAGTTTTAGAACACCCTAATTTTTCCAGTTATTAATTACAGTTCAAGTCATGCAAGTCCAATGAAGAGCCTGAAATGGTACAAAGGTAAATACTGAACAGCCAGAGGTTAAAAAAAAGATAAAAGATAACAAAAGACAAGTCCAAGCTCAGTCTCCAGACTTAAACCCCACCGAGCTGGTCTGGGACGAACTGGACAGAAGAGTGAAAGCCAAACAACCTTAGATTTGTGTAATTTATATGACTTTTAAGATAAATTGTACTTATAAAGTCATAGTATATTTATATATGAGTATTTATAGAGTGTGTAAGTTTTGTAGAAATGTTAATTTTTCCTTTTTAAATGTCTTGACAAGATCTTAGTGTCAATCATTACAGTCAGAATAGAAAGAACTCAGATTCAAAAGTGCTTCTCAAGTCACAGGCCTCAAGTCTGAGTCAAGTCCCAAGTCAATGACCTTCAAGTTCAAGTCGAGTCCCAAGTCTTACTCCATTTTATCAAATCAAGTCTCAAGTCCTAAAAATAGTGACTCAAGTCTGACTTGAGTCCAAGTCACGACTTGCAAGTCCAAACCTCTGCAGTATGGCATTAAAGTTTTCTATCATTATGAAGTTACAAGTCAGATCTGTGGAGAGGCACCCCGCTCAGTCAAAATGCCTGTGCCTGAGCGATAAAACCACCTGTAATTGAATAAATGTAAGTTAGGGCTGTTTAATGTGATACTGAGGAACATTCCAGGCAGAGCAATGGTATATAAACATCCATATCCAACAAGAAGGTGACAGACCCTCCACCAGAAAAGTTACACAAATGCACCTTTACAGTCTAGTTTTGTCTCATTCTCATGGACTCGTATCGCATTTTGTGGAAATTCTCATCCCACCCCTAGAAGCCTGTGAGGCACAATACAAATTTAAGGCGTTATTATTATTATGTGCCAGATAATAACATGGCAAGCCCTTCATTATAGCAGCTTTTTTTTTTTTTACAGCTTTACAGTCCATGTTACCGTTGACACTGAACAATTTGAAAACATGTATAATTTAACGAGCCAACCGACCCTTTACTGCGATCATATACAGAAAATATGTTTTAATCTTGTAAAACCTGAGCTGTAAATCCTGCGATGGCCTCGAGAGAATTTTCAGTTATTTTCGGCTGTTAAATCTGTCATCTGTTGTATATTAACAAGATAATCAGATGTACGAAATCCACTTCAGAAAACGTGTATCCACAAATTCACAAGTAAGAACACATACTTTGATACTTATGCAAACTCTCTTCTCCCGTCGGCTATTAACGGCACTTCTAACTTGTGTCTCATGAATTCACACCCACCTCTTTACGATGCGCCGCAGGGTTTAGTCACGAACTAAACCTTGCACCCAAGCACCGGTGATTCATTATTATTGCTCAAAGAGACTTGGCAAATATGTGTCTATACACTGCAAAAAATAAAACCAAGCTAAAGGTGCACAGCGTAACATTTCAAGTGGCTGGTCCATCATCTGCTTGTCTCCAAGGAAATGTTATTGCTTTGTCGAGAATGTTCCACAGTGCAGATTAAACGCATCTATTGCAAGGGAGAAAAGCAGGTTACAGCGCTACACTACATTACAGTTCAGCTCTGTGGAGAGTCGCCCATATTCACAGAAGGAATTATAGTATTTTTAAGAAATAGAAAAACCCTTACTGAATAAATGCTAGACAAATGTGTTCAATAATGTCAATAGCCAATAACATTTCCATGGAGACGACCAGAAAAGTTGCACAGTGCACCTTTAAGATGACTTGAATAAAAAAAATGTATCATGATCTGAGTAAATTTCACTTGACAAGTAAAGTTATCTACAAATGGAACAGGACTTTTGTACTTGGGTTTTTTGTCAAGTTGAATCTACTCAAATAAAGTAAATTGTTCTAAATGTAAAGGTGCATCTTGTAACTTTTCTGGTGGAGGGTCCATCTAATGTGTTTCTTCGTGGAGATGTCTGACTGAAATGTTTCACAGTTTGGTATTAAACCATTCTATTTTCATGGAGACCAAACCGGACCAAGTTACAAGTCTGATTTGTGGAGAGGCAACCCCACTCACAGCCACAATGCCTGTGTTTCTAAGTATTTTTGAGCTATAAAACCACTTGTAATTGAATAAATGTAAGGTAGAGCTGTTTAAAGTCATACTGTGGAACATTAAAGGCAGAGCAATGACATATCCTTTGAAACAAGCAGATAACCCTTCACCAAAAAGTTACACACTGCACCATTAAGCAGTTTTAACTCACCTAGACGTTGCTTTTTGCAGTGTAGTGTAATCTGAACTGCCTTCCACTCATCTTAATGTCTGGCATTTTGATTAGCAATTAGTGAGGAGTGTTGTTGTACACCTGCGTCTCAGACTGTGGGTTATTCAGTCTTCTCTGAACTTCACTGCACCCACCTGTAGACTTTCCCTAAGGCTGAGGTTATATTATCGTCTTGGACCCCTCCCTGTGTAGGCGTCAATTTGTTCTGAGCTTATAGAAAGGAAGACGGCTTAAACTGTGTTGAGTAGCATAATATTTGAAAGGTGACTTGTGTAACTTTTCTGGTGGAGAGCCCATCAAATAATTTTCTCCATGGAGATGTTATTGCTTTGTCTGGAATGATTCACAGTGTGAAATTTAACCTTTCTATCATCTTGGAGACCAAAACAAACCAAGTTACAGGTCAGATCTGTGGAGAGGCGACCCTGCTCACTGTCAAAATGTCTGTTTTTCAAAGTATTTTTGAGCTTTAAAACCACCTGTAATTGAATAAACGTAAGGTAGAGCTAAGGCTGCGCAATTAATTGAATTTTGATCTCGATTTCAGTTTGTGTGTTAAACGATCTCCAAACTTAATAATCGAGTTGAAAGGATCTATTAGCTTAATAAATATATTTATTTTATTTTGAGATTTTAGAACAGCTGGATATATAGTTTATTTTGGATACATTTATGTTTTTTCTATGCCTTCAAAGTATATTTTATTAATTTTATGTTTAATACATCACAAAACTGATCTAAGGAACATATTTGTAGCATGTATTTATTTTCAATTTGAAAGTTTTGCATAAATTATCAGTAACAAAGTGTTTTTTTGAGAGAGAAATGCTGAATAAATGCATCGTGTAACTAAAAAAAAAATAATCGTCTTAATAATTGTATTTCAATATTGACCAAAATAATTGTAATAATGACTTTTTCCATAATCAAGCAGCCTTAGATAGAGCTGTTTAATGTGATAATATGGAGCATGGAGCAGAGCAAAGGGATAGGCCATCGAAACAAGCAGCGACGGACCCCCAACCAAAGAGTTACATAGTGCACTTTTAAAATAGATTACTTGTATTCGCTTGTAAAAGTTGAAAAGCTTGAAAATGCCTTCTAAACTTTATCCCTTCTTTCTCGCTTACAAATGTTATCGTTAATTATATGGTAAATGGTCACACTTTTATACAGCGCTTTTCCACCTTCAAGGCTCTCAAAGCTTTTTACGTCAAGGAACCACTCACCCATTCACTCACACACATTCATACACCTGTGTACACAAACACTAGGGGTGAGATGGGTGTCTTGCTCAAGGACACAATGACAGCATTCATCGGTGGGAGCTGGAATCGCACTGCCAACCTTCAGATCAGTGCACAGATGCTCTACCAACCGAGCTACTGTTGCCCCATTTCACAGATTTTAGTCAATATATGATCCAAAGTTGTCTCTTCATGACATCACAAAGGGGAACAGAGCGTTTTGAGTTTTGGAGATGTAATAAAGAGTTACTCAAACATGTGTGAATGAAACAAAACACAACTCCAGGTATGTTTTTGATGAGGTAACAACATTCTAACATGGCTTAAAGCTCACAAGAGTCCATTTTGCGTAATATAGGACCTTTAATGACAGATTTGTTTAAAAAAAAATCTGAAAAGGTTGAATTGCAGTGCAGATGATGTAAGAATTCAGAAAATAGTAAACTAATCATGTCGTATTATGGATGTCAGTTGTCGGCATAAATCCTCCCGCTTAGCATCAACTCAAAACAATTTTACGGAGTGGAGCAGCTGTTCCACTAACATGAACAAAATGTGAAGTTTTGATTTATTATGTGGGGCATCTGAGACCAGGGGACTAGCATTTCACACACACATAAAGACTTAGTGTGTGTCAGGACTCATTTTCTAAGAATCACAAGATGTTCTGCCTGGGAAACCAATGGGAAAAGCAATGGGGAAACTGGGGGAGCGGTTAATGATACCAACCATATGGCAGTGAGGAGAACACACACACACACTTATAAAGCAGTGCCCTAATGCCTGGAAATTTCCACAGCTCCTATTGAAAAAGTCGATTTCATTTCAGCTCTGTGTTGATATAATCCAATGATAATGATTCACTTTTGTTGTTATGTCTTTGTTGTTTATGTAAAGTTGACAGTTTGTTACTTCATCAAAAACATACCTGGAGTTTTGTTTTGTTTCATTCACATGTTGCCTTCAAGTTAACAGCTGCTTTTTCCTTTTGTTTAGTAGTGTTTGGCAATTACAGGGCTGAAACTAACTAAATTATTCTAGTGAAGGTGTTTGGAATTAAAAACACTTGTATTACCAGAGAAAAACTTACAGCTACGTTCAGTCTGCAGCCTGAAGTGACCCAAATCTGATTTTTTCACTCCTATGTGACCTGTATCTAATCTTTAAATGACAGTCTGAACGTCACAGATCAGATTTTTTTTCAAATGTGACCCAGGCCACTTGGATATGTGCTCCTAAAACTGATACATATCCGATCTTTTGACATGCGACTTCAGTCTGAACGGTCAGGTCGCATTTATCCCACCTACACATGAGGCTCGGAGTTTAGTCAAAGTTTATCAATATTCTTACCTTGTCTTATCAGAACGGGGCAGTTTTTAAAATGATTGCCAAAGAAATGGCCGAGCGCAGCTTCGAGCGGTCCTTGTTCCAATGTCAACAAAAAATAAAGAGCCAAATATAAAAGACCAAAGACTAAAGACTCAAACAGACAAAGTGGACATGGATGTTTAACCTGTACATTTCATGAATAACTGATCTGTATTTTGGGAGACAAGCCCAGCGTTTAGGCTACTTCCATAAAAACTGAGCATGCTCGTTGTATGTGACGACGTTGTGTCCTCCAGTGAACATGCGGGACACTTTTGGGGCGTTTAAAGTTCACACTGGAGATCACATACAAGTTGAATTTAATTCGAAATGTGAATGATCTCACAACAAAGTCGGATTTCACAAAAAATCTGAATTGAGCATTAAGCCCTGCAGGGTTTGTGTGTTAAACATGTGACAAAACACCACTCCAGGTTTGTTTTTGATGACGAAATATTATAACATAGATCAGAAAATAGCATAATATGTGCTCTTTACGCCTCTAAAGTTATACAATCTATTTTCCCGCCAAAACTGAACCATCAGCAGCCTTTCTGGAGCATGACTAATACAAAAAACATGCACCGTGTTCCTCAGCTGTCTGTGAAGTTTTTGCGCAAATTAAGAACAAATTGTCTTTTTGAATAAGTAAAGCTTTTAATAAACCCTCATTACTCTGGTGTTTCTCAACTTTCTTCATTTCTTCTGCATCATGTCTGTTAGAGTGCAAACTATATGAATCTCTGTGGCGCTTTAACCTTCTAACTGTCCAAAACGGAGACATATGTGCTCCTGTGTGTGTACGTTCATTTATGCACTGTTAGCTTTAGTGTTCAGACATTAGCGCTGGACTGTTGATTCTTTCTGGGCTATTGTCTCGAGAGCCAAGGTTGAGCAGGAGCCACATGTGGCAGCACTTAGCTATGCAACGGTGTTTTCAGATGTCAGTGAAACAGTGGGGCATGATTTACTGTCAGTCAAGGATAAAAATTAACCTTTCCAGCGGGGAATGTGGGAACTAATGTGGGGCATGTACAATCTAGATCCAAGACAGGTTTCAGATAGTTTTCATATTGCTCAAAATGTAGTGTTGATTGTATCGATAAGATCTCACTTACAATATTTTTTTTTGATATTTTGTGGAGGTTAACTTTTTTTTTTTCTTTTAAAATGCCTTGACAAGACTTTGGTTCTGTCATAATCCAAAGAACTCAGACTTAAAAATGCCTAATAAAAGTTCTTCATGTAGCCTGGACTGAAACGGTGCAAAGGATCATGGCCTGTGTAGTTCTCTCTGTTTCTTTTTTAGCTATTGCTGCACCATAACAATGAATTTAAGCAAAACAAACTTGTGATTTGATATATTTTGATGCCCCACGATATTATTGTGAGACTTTTGACGATACAATATCATCATATTTCAGTTGTTGTTACATCTTGAGCTGATTGTGAATACAGTGAAGTAAGAAGTATTTCAAAGGTTTAGTTTAATTCAGATTTCTTCACTATCACTTAATACATTTGTTATCTTTTTGTTTAATCGATTTTTGTATCTTTTTTTGAAGACGCCCTGAATCTGAGCTGTGCGATTAATTAAATGTGAACCAAGACTGACTGTTCAGTACATCGACTTATAGCTCATTACACTGAAAGATGGAATAATTTAGGGAGTCAGCATTTATTGTGTGTACTTTTTCGTTATACTAATCGGACATTTTGTGTTATTTTTCAGTATTATGATAAGATTTGAATTGAAGGAGATTGAATTATGAACTTCTATGACTCAATATAGGTGCACACGAACTACTTAACTGCTGCATTCTGCTCTTTATTTACCTCAATTCATATTTTTTAACTATATTGTACATATAGAATAGTTTTTGTGAGATAATTCCTGCTGCTTTATGGTTTGGTTTCAGTATTTTCATTTATCGTCTATTTTCCTACATTTGTTGTTTGTTTATTTGTGTTAAATGGCAATTACAACGCTATTTCTCATTTGTTTTTAATAAGATAAGATTTAATTCAATCAAAATTTGGGATCAATCCATATCTGGTAAGAGATTGATTTTTTTTTTACCGTATTTCCCAGCGTTATCTTGAATTAACCTACAGGAGGGACATTGTTTTTTTGTGGTTTGGGTTTCTTGTGTCATGGAAAATCAAGAGATATTTTGTCCCACTGCTAATAAAGGATAAAAGGATAAATGGGTCAAGTTTTTGTAGCCTTTCCAATACTGTATTCTGCTAGATTCTCATGGTAGCTCAATACCTCAAGGGACACGTTTGGTTCCCTGTCAAACATTCAGATCCTAATTGAGCAGCGAGCACAACTAACCCTGCATGAAAACAAAACAAATCTTCAAAACTTCACCCTAATCATAAAGTTTCACAAAGTAGTATCTTCATAATCCAACATCTGGATGAAAATCACAGGTTAGCGCTGGTCCATTGTTCTCCTAAGTGTCCGCCTGTCTCCATTGTGAACTCGGGCCAGTCCATCAAAGCACATGGAAGGCGTTTGGTGCTGTGTCTGCTGCACACTTCCTCTGTTTGTGAGTGCGTAGATCCAAGCCGCTGTCTCCTCACACTTCCTCCCCTCTATTGTCCGCAGAGAGACACATGCATGGCCTCTACGTTATACCTTTAAGTCTTTGTCTAGCCCAGTCTAATCACTGTCTTATTGGGCTGATCCACTGCCAAGCTATTTGCGGTCATTCCTGTTATGAAAACGTCAGTCCCCTTCAGCTTTTCTGTCTCTCTGGTTATATATAACAATGTAAGCTGTGCATTTAACCTGATTATGTAGACAGACTGTGAAGTGAGACGTGAGATTGACAGTTCTATTAGGAGTTGTTGTTGAGATAGGCTTTAACTCACTGACCGATATTCTTTTAATTTGATGATTTAGCAATTGTAGCATTATAGACACTCGGGATGTAACGATATCCAAATCTCTCGGTACAATATTATCATGATATGCGTCTCACAGTACGATATTTATTGCGATATTTTGGACAGGCTAATATAATTGTAGATAGGACGCGTTTCTGCTTTTAAAATACCTCAACAAGATTATGGTGTGAATTATTTCCGTCATAATCCCAAGAATTCAAGTAAAAAACATATCTCTTCATGTTGTCTGCACTGAAATGAATCATGGGATATGTAGTTCCCGATGTTTATAACCTGTTGCTACTATAAAACCATGCGTTTAAACAAAGGAACTTGTGATTCAATATTATTGTGAGACTTTTGACGATACGATATCATGATATTTTGGTTATTGTTACATTCCTAATAGATGCTGATGTGTGGAAAAATCTAAATCTGAATATGCCTTACATCTTGTAGTTCATTATTGCAGATCAGATACAGGTCATACAATAAAAAAAGATTATAGGATTAGGTGGCATTTGTAAATTCGTCAACAAATTTGAAATCTCTCAGCACAATAAAAGGCATAAATATCTTTCTTGTTATCCTGCCATTCTTACAAGTTTCAGAGGTTTGTCTTTTTTGTTAAATTATTCCTATAATCTATGCATGATGTCATCTTAAGTAGACTCCATATGAACTTTTTCCTCTTTTATTTTATGCCACCTTTGACATACCAAAAGGTTCTAGTGTGTTAGGATGATTCACAATCATTTGTTTAGCAATGAGGGTTTATTATGCAAAATTGATTTCTTTTAACGTTCTACCATGTTATCATGTTGTTTTCTTATCAAAAGTAAGCCAGGTTTATGCCTGTTTGAGTATTTTAGTGGGAGCGTGCCCATGTTCCCACAGGTCTATGTTTCCTCAGCCTTATGCTCTCATTTCTAAGTTTTTTATTATCCAAAAATTAGGCCTTGCGTTCCCACATTTTCTTTGTCATCAGTTTGCATCAGAGTTTATCCCCATTTCTCCCAATTTGGTCGTCAGTTACACCCAACCTATTCTCCAGCAGCAGTTGACTGCAGATGTAATGTCATGGTGCAGAGGATCCTAGGTTGAAATTACTCTGAATCATCCCTTTAAATGCTGTATAAAAATAAAAATGACCTGGAAAAATCTTAGAAATAAGGGAACATAGGGCTGAGGGAACATAGAGCTGACCCCATTTTAGCAATCTCATCTGGGCCCTTCTTTAAATCTCTTTATGATTAGCTGTAAGATTCTGTGCAATGCTCAGCCCTCAAGACTACATCACCAATGCTCCCACACGACAACTGTCCATAAATATACAAAACCATCATACAAAATTGTACACAGCAATGCGATGTGCAGTAGTTTCATCAGCAGGATGCACGCTGATTGTGTTGTGATAGCGCTTTGAAGGGTTAGTAACTTAATGAGAGGAGAGACTCAAAATCAAAAGTGATCATCATAAAACATGTTAATACTTTGTTTTCAGCAAATATAGCAAAACAATAAAAGTGTGTGTTAGCAGTTACCATAGAAGTAAAATACCCCTTCTTTAAAGATGAGTAAATGTGCTTAAATCTCATTTTAACAGCCTTCCTCAAATACAATAAAACTGACTCGGTCTAATCCATGACTTCATAACGGCGCGTGGGGTATTAGCCTTGTCCTCGTTATCTTCTTTGGGTTTGTTGACACGGCCTTGGGTGTTTGTGGTGGTGGGCTTACACGTCATCCCCCTGACCCTCACCTGGCCCCTGTTTGGGGACAGTAAAGAGGAGCATTTGGCCCAAGGCACACTTCTCATCTGTCTGTGAGCAAAGACTCACTCACTCCCTTTATTTTTGTAATTTTCCATCATCCAGTTTTTATATGGTACCACACGTGTTTGACATTTTTATTGCCAGGGTCAGGGAGAAATACTGTAAGTGTTGTTTTAAACTACAAAGGTTTTCTAGGTTTCATTATAAGAGCAATTTATTTTAGGTCAATGTGGTAAACTGTCACACTGTGGTACAAGCTCCTGTATTCATTGGTGACGTCCACTACTGTTATTTTGTTGATTTAATGTCAGTTTTAACCACATTTTGTCATCTCTAGGGGTAAGTTTAGAGCTACGGGTTTAGTCTAATTTTAGGCCAGCGTGGCATAGCCCTTATTTATTGACAGACAAGTTTCTCCTTTGTTAGGTGGTGTTTAGTGTGACAAATTTGAGAACCACAGTTTCAGATTTGATTATTGTAGAGATATACATTTTCCTGTATTGCATAAAATTGTACTTTTGTGAGATTTAAACCATGTTATAATGTTGTTACCTCATCAAACACAAACCTCGAGTTGTGTTTTGTTCTATTTACACAAGGAATAGTCCTTTTTTTATAAGTCTCCAAAGTTAAAAATGCTCTGTTCCACCTCAGTGTTAAAGTTAAAATTAAAGTGAACAATGTTAGAGACATTACACAGAGAGATTGAAATTACGTTTCCCCAGAACTTCAATGTGCAGTTAAAAAAATTATAACACACACAAAACACACACACAGACGTGACATGTAGATGTCAATAATAAATAAAATAAACACAATATACAGAAAGACAGACAAGGATATACATTTCCACAAGAAGAATGAGGTAGCTATTTTTGATGTATATGAAGGTGCAGTATATAAAGTGCAGAGTGCTGGTATATATGAATGTATTAAGTTGTTTGATTGCTGCGTTAACGTATACCGGATGGATGTGATGTCATGAAGCAGTAGTTTTCAGTCATTTTCAGTAGTTAACAGCACATTTCACCTTTTGTTTAGTAGAGAATTGGAAACTCTCCAAAGGATTCTAGTGAAGATGTGTGAAGTTTAAAAACACAGTGGAGCACTTCCTGTTTTACCACATCACATCACAATGTGGAACAGTGGTTTCTGTTTGAGAGAAGAAATCATCCTAAATATGCAGGATTTGTTGTGTTCAGCATGTTTGAATGCAACAAAACACAACTCCAGGTGTGTTTGTAATGACAGAACATCATTATAACAGAGATCAAAAAAAGTGGAATATGTGTCCTTTAAAGTACACAGTCGTCTACTAGAAATATGAACCGCATTGTCTACATCTGAATACCTATGATTACAACTCCTAACTACCTAGCAACGCCTATGATTAAGGGCCCACTCTTTGAAATTAACCACAAGATCCCTTCATTGAAACCTGTTTGTAAAATGTGTGTTTTATGGATACCGTAATCCCTCCTACGATGCTCTTGTTTCCTCTTTTTTTTGTCCAAAGCTCTCATTAGCCCCATCATGTATTTATTTGATCTGTGTCTGAGTCATGAGCCAAAGTCTGGGTGTACTTTGTTGAATGAAAACCCTTAGACAGTGCGAGTAGGCACACTCATCTGCCCCGAAGCGACTGGCACCATTCATCAGACTGGTGTAGAATCTCCTCTCACTTTACCACACACGCCTTACAACCAGCGCCCGGCGTGGCTGACTGTTTGCCAAATGGTTGAACGTAACAATGTCAAAGTAATAAAGGACTGTGGTTAAAGGTGCGCTGTGTAACTTTTCTGGTTTGAGTCTGCCACCTGATTGATTCCATGGAGATATTATTGCTTTGACTGAAATTAAACCCATTTATGTTGCATTTATTCAATTACAGGTGTTTTACTGCTCAAAAATACTATGAAAAACTTGTCTTTCTACAGTGAGTGAGGTCGCTTCTCCACAGATGTGACCTGTAACTTGGCCTGGAGGCATTTTTTAGTCAAGTAAAAAGCATTTTGTGCAAAGTTTGAGATCTTATAAAGCTTCATATTTTGTGATTTTGATAAAGATTTGTGTTGAATTTTGTTCAGCGGAAACGTTCAGCGGGAAGTTTTTTTGTTTTTATTTGGAATTTTTTGTTTGTTCAAACTACAAATGTATGGCATTAAGTAGAGTATATTTTAATACTTTTACTTAAGTCAAATTTTTCATGTACTACTTTTACTTTTACTTGAGTATTTTTGCCCTAAACAAAACCACAGCTAAATAAAAACATAAAAACTCATATCAATGAAACTGTTTCTGTTGAACAAAAAACAACCCAAATCTTTATCAAAATCATGACATGTGTAGTTTATAAGATCTCAAACTCTGCACAAAATGCTTTAACTTTTTACTCCTTAAGTAGATTTTTAAACAAATATTTTAATACTTTTATTTAAGTCAAATTGCTCATGTAATACTTTTTCTTGAGTATTTTTGCCCCACTATCTGCAGTTTTGCTCAGGTACACTGTGCAACTTTTCTGATGGAGGCTGTTATTGCTTTGTCTGGAATATTTCACAGTCGGGCATTAAACCTTTCTATGATCATGGCAACGAAACAAGACCAAGTTACAGGCCAGATCTGTGGAGAGGCAACCCCACTCACAGCTAAATAAAAACAAAAGAACTCAAATCAGTTAACCTGTTTCCGCTGACCAAAATTCAACCCAAATCTTCAAATCTTTATCAAAATTACAACTTGTGAAGCTTTATAAGATCTCAAACTGCACGAAATGCTTTTACTTTTTACTCCTTAAGTACATTTTTAAACAGATATTTTAATACTTTTTCTTAAGTCAAATTTTTCATGTGATACTTTTACTTTTACTTGAGTATTTTTGCCCCTGTATCTGCAGTTTTTCTTAGGTACACTGTGCAACTTTTCTGATGGAGGCTGTTATGGCTTTAAACCTTTCTATCATCATGGCAACGAAACCAGACCAAGTTACAGGTCAGATCTGTGGAGAGGTGACCCCACTCACAGCTAAATAAAAACACAGCGAAAAAAAACAAAAAAAACTCAAATCTATTAAACTGTTTCCGTTGAACAAAATTCAACCCAAATCTTTATCAAAATCACGAAATGTGAAGCTTTATAAGATCTCAAACTCTGCACAAAATGCTTTTACTTTTTACTCCTTACATTTTTTAAGCAGGCACTTTAAAACTTTTACTTAAGTCAGATTTTTCATGTGATACTTTTACTTTTACTTGAGAATTTTGCCCCAGTATCTGCAGTTTTGCTCAGGTACACTGTGCAACTTTTCTGATGGAGGCTGTTATTGCTTTGTCTGGAATATTTCACAGTCTGGCATTAAACCTTTCTATCATCATGGCAACCAAACAAGACCAAGTTACAGGTCAGATCTGTGGAGAGGCGACCCCGCTCACAGTCAGAACACCTGTTTTAACTTGTAATTAATTGAATAAATATTAAAGTCGAGCTGTTTAATGTCATACTGTGAAATATTCCAGAGCGGTGACATCTCCATAGAAACGAGCAGGTGATGGACTCCCATGCAAAAGTTACACAGCGTACCTTTAAGTACATACCTTCATGTGATGCTTTTACTTTTACTTTAATATTCGTTTTTGCTCCGGTGTCTGTACTTTTGCTTAAGTAATAAGACTGAGTACTTGTTCCCCCGCTGCTGTTTGCCCCATGCCAAACAGTGAAATCCACAACACAGAGCTGGCGGTGGTTGGCGAGCGGGTGGTGGTTGGTCGGGTGCCTGGGTGGTCAGAGCTTATGGTGCAGGGATTTGGTCTTGTTTGGTAATCTTACTTCATCTTTCCTCCCGCGCTTTATTTTCTCTGTCTCTTTCTATCCCTCTGTCTTATGTGTGTTTTGGCTTCACACACACAACAGACGCTAATTACGCCACTTATCATCGAGTGAGGCAACACTTTTTAAACAAATCCAAACCCAAAAGTACTTACCACTGAAGGTTTTTTATTGATTTTTTTTATTCACATGTGCTTATGTTTTAATATTTTATTGGACTGTGGTACAAAAATAAAAAAAATTCAACATGAGGCAAGATTTTGAAAAGATTTGTAATGAATAAATTTAATCTGAGTTCTTCTCTCAAACAGAAAATGCTCTGTTCAACCTTGTGATGTGATGTGGTAATACAGGAAGTGCTCCACTGTGTTTTTAAACTCCAAACACCTTCACTAAAGCCATTTGGATAATTTCAGACCTGGAATTGCCAGACTTTTTTAAACAAAAGTTTAAAAAAAGTAGCTGCTAAATTGAAAACTACAGCTTCATGGCATCACAAGATCGAATGGCGCATTTTAAGATTTGGAAATGTAGACAGGATAATAATAGTTACTCAAACATTTTGTGAATGAAACAAAACACAACTCCAAGTATGTTTTTGATAAGGTAACAACATTCTAAGACAATTTAAAGCTCACAAGTGTCAATTTTGTGTAATATAGGACCTTTAATTCAATTGTGTTTCTCAGAGATTTTTAAGGCATCATCGTTTTACTCCTACTTGAGTAATAATCCCGCAATATCAATTTTCATATCACAAATGACTCTAAGTAGTGGGCTATACTCTTATAATCTTTATTTTGAGTTACGTCATTGCAAAACAAACAGCAGGTACCACCGAGATTACTGCAATCAGTACAATTTTAGTCTAAGATTGCCTCATACAAATGAAAGATTAATGCTCAAAATGGAGTGGGAAGAAGTAAGACTTATTTTAACCCCTTTTCTTCCCACTGTAATTCTACATGTAAAGCTTCCAGTGGAAATATTGTTTATTTAAGAATTAGTAATATTTTGAGTTCATTGCACCACTCCTGTAGATTAACTCTTACTTGAGTAGTAGTAGTAGTAGTAGAAACAAGTTAATTTATTTATAATCCCAGTTTTATCAGACAACTCAAACAACCTCCCCCACTTTAAGGCCCTCTGTGGGGGGTAATTGCTTATCTAAAGGATAAAGCAGTCATAACATGGCCTATTTTACCTCTAAGTCTGGATAAAGTGCTAAGAATATCTTACACTAAACTGATTTTCTGATTTATAATGTTGTTTCCTCGTCAAAAACAAACCCGGAGTTGTGTTTTGTTGCATTCACACATGTTTGACACACAAATCCTGCATATTTAGGCTGAGTCTTTCTCTCAAACAGAAAACACTCTGTTCATGTGGTATACAAGAAGTGCTCCACTGTGTTTTTAAACTCCATACACCTTCACTACAATCATTTGGATTTGGAATTGCCAATCTCCACTGAACTAAAGGTAAAATTAAGATGTTAACTTGAAAACGATCGCGTCATCACATCACAAAGAGCATTTTCAGCTTTGGAGATGCAGACAAACTAAAGAAAAAGGGTTACTCAAACATGTGAATGAAATAAAACACAACTCCAGGTATGTTTTTGACAAGGCAACAACATTCGAACATGGCTTAAAGCTCATAAAGGGTCAATTCTGCGTAATATACAACCTTTAAGCAGACTTTACTGTGTCCTGTACTCCCCCACCCCGCTCATAGAATTGATTCCCCGCCAGAGCTGAAGGAACTGTAAAATGACATAATTTATTTAGAAGACAAACTGTAGCTCACTTTAGGACCAGCTGTGCGTTACTTATGGTGTCATTGGCCCTATTACTGTAGCTGCCAACTCTAGACTGCTGTGTGATATAAGCCAGGATTTTATGCATCATCCTTTCCCCCGGAGCAGCCAAGCGTTGGATTACATGTATTTCCCTGCCTCACAGTCACAACCCTGGCCTTTCCTTGGCGCCCGAACGTTACCATGGAAATAACACGGAGATGGCTAATGTCGATGGAAAGGATGAAAATGTCCTCAATGTGCAGGAAGAGTGTTTAAAAATAACCCAATTACAAATACATAAGACTCCCCCACCCTCCCAGTGCGCCCTGTGTCATGTACTGTATGGTCTATCATCAAGGCACCAGCGCTTTCCCTGTACAAATAATCCAACAGTTATAAGTGATAGATGTCCCCGAGAACTGCTAAAATGGGACTTCCTACATACTTTGGGGGTATTAAGTGATCCAGCAATTGCTTTAATTACACAGACTTCCCTTCAAAGTGTGATCAAAGCGTGGTTCCTCTAGAATGTTTACTTCCTATAATCAGCCATGCATTGAGGGCCACTGGTGGAAAGTAACAAAGTAAAAGTTGTAAAGTACTCTGCTGAAGTTAAAAAATATAATATATATTTAATGTTTACTTCACTACATTTGAGACATTTATCCGTACTTTCTACTTCACAACATTTTTGAAAAGGACTGAAAAGTAAAAGCAAATTAAAACAGCAAGAAAAAAAAAAAGATTGATTCACTTTTCTTAGATCTCAAACTCTGTGCAAATACTTTTCTTTTTTACTCTTTAGGTACATTTTAAACTGATACTTTAGAGAAAAATCTTGCACACTGTCTTGTGAAATGTGAGATTTATTGGTAGAAACTGTTCAACGTTTCAGCACTAGGCCTTCATCAGGCATCATTTCTCTATGTTCTTAGGCTGCTCCTTCTCCTCCATCGCACCCGTCTCAAGAAATCGATGTGCGAAGTTCTCATTCTTTTATAAACCGGTACTTTAATCATTTTACCTAAAAGTGTACTATGTCACATTTTGGTTAGGAGTCCATCACCTTAAATTTATGTGGTTTTATAGCTCAAAAAAGGTTGCCTCTCCACAGATCTGACCTGTAACTTGGATTGGATTATCTCCGTGAAGATAGAAATGTTGAATACCTGTGAAACATTCCAGAACAAGCAATAGTGAACATAGGGCTGCTTGATGATGGGAAAAAAAACATTATCATGATTATTTTGGTCAATATTGAAATCATTAATCATTTAATTAATTTATTCAGCATTTCTCTCTCAAAAGAACACGTTGTTATTCATAATTTATGCAAAACGTTCAAATTGAAAATAAATATAGGCTACAAATATGTACCTTAGAGCAGTTTTGCGATGTATAAAACATAAAATGAATAAAATATACTCTGAACATGAAATAAGGCATAAAAAAACATAAATATATCCAAAATAAACTATATATTCAGCTGTTCTACAATCTCTATATTTAAAAAAATATATATAAATATACTTATTTATATAAAAATTATCCCAAAATAAGCTTTAAATTGTTTCAATTCGATTATATGAGTTTGGAGATCTTCTGGCACACAAATCGAAATCACGATCAAAATTCTATTAATCGCACAGCCTTAAGTGGATAAGTAAAAAAAAAAAAAAAAGAGTACTTCTTCCACCACTGTTGAGGACTGAAATTGGGACCACGTGAGAATGTTGAATCTACCAGCCAGGCCCGGGCCTACGCGCATTAAAACACCCGCAAGAACTTTTTTTTCCCGTCGCCTCTTGCGCTTTTGAGACTAATCCTTAGTCACAATGGAGCGCACCTCTACTGTCTCCACTGGATTTCGTCTAATGATATGCATCCCCAGATACAGTCTATGGGTGCCTGTTAGCCCAGACTTAGTGGGGGCTCTGAAGAACAGAAGGGCATCCCGGGGAGAACCGATGAATACACTTTCAATTTTGTAGGTGTCATTTGGCATCGTTTTGCGCACAAATTGTCTAAGAAATCTGTGTTTGATCATTGGGTTTGTGTTGCCAGATTTGCGCCAACCAAAGAAATCTTTATACCATGTTTGCCAAATGGGACGTCCCGTATTTTCTGATAGTACAAGATAACATAATATCACTGGGTTTGTGGATTGTGAGTGATGTGAACGTGTCTGTAGCGTCTTATCAGCGCAGCGGAGGAGGCGGAGTCACGGCGCTGGCCATTCCTAAAGCTTGAATCACTCTACTCCTCATTCACATTCCTGACGGGGACCGCTTCATTCAGCCTCACAGCGCTGCACAGAACTTGGGAACCGTGGATTTTTTCGCGCGAACACAGTGAAAACGTGACGTGAAGTTATGGATTTAGTATTTTTGGTTAACGACTAATGGACATTCACAAAGGTGTGTTTCTGCCGGAGTGGATTTACCATGCGCTAGCGGTGGATAAAGGTGACTGGACTGTCGTAGAGCCTGGAGTTACGGTTTGAACAGAGGCTGCTGTCGAGGAAGTCACTGGAAATGATATTAACGCGTAAGTCCTGCTTGATAAATTGTTGCAGATACTTAAAAAAATAATGTATAGTGATCAAAATGTTTCTGGAATAGTTTGCGTAAAGGTTGGATACAGTGGCGCATGGAAGCGGTCTCAGCAATCCTACATTTACATAATTATTAGTAGCATGACAAGAGGTATTAAAGCTTATTGTGTACCCTTTTTATATATTGTATTTTTCGTCGTCATCTGCGTGTATTCCCTTGTGGAGAAAGCCCTATGTCAGTTTGAGTTGGATACGGTTCAGCAGGAGCACAGCTGGCACAAACCTAACCACAACTGTTCTATTTTTTCACGTCAAGTGTCATTTTATTGTGATTTGCGACTTTTCCTGTCATGTGTGTTGTGCTTACCACTGTATAACTATGGGGTTTTGAGATTTAAGAATACTTGTGCTTTTCTGAGACGCTCGAAGTCAAAGTGGCAGCAGCGATTTCAATTGGATTAAGCTCCGGTGGGCTCCGTGTGGGGAAATAAGGCAGTCAACTGGAATGTTTAGTCGTATTTAGTGTCTTTGGGATTACCACAGTGCCACTCTGCGCCATCACCAGTCCCATCAGCGCCAGTTTGTTCAATAGCCCCTCAGCCTTTTGCCAAATTGGACACCTTTTGTTGCGTGACATGTGTTGCGACTGTATAAAAAAAAAAAAAAAAAACGTTTCTTGACTTACCACCTTTAGACTTGCCAAGACAAATTATAGTTATTGTTTTCATATGCAGTCTTATCAGCTATTTGAGTTGATATGGTGGGCACGTAAACTTGAAGTGAGCCATATAACCATTAGAGACGTGACACGGGCCGCGTTCTGCTAATGCGCACCAAGAAGAATTGACTTTACAGCTTCTAACCTGGACACACTGACTCATGTTTCACAGTGTTTCGCAGTGTTTCCAGCGGTGCCTTATTTTGGGAAAGAAAATATTCCTTCTGACTAAACAAAAACGTAGCAACCATCTGCCTTGAACGTCTGTCTGTAATTATGCAGTGCGCGCTCTGGTACATGTTTATGGGAGTTGGCGCAGAGCAAGGAGAACAGCAGATAAGGAAAACGCGCTTCATTGGCACTCTTTGTCAAACAGGAAGTGTACAAGGTTACGAGGCCCTATCTGAAGGTTTAACTCTTGTATTGTGTGTAAATTAGAACTCTATTTTAATGTAGTTTAGAGCTCTCTTTTGTCAGGGATTGTCCGTGGTATTTGACTTAAATGGTCACATGATCCTCTGTCTCTGTCATCTGAGCGTAAAAATTGTTCAGTATATGAAACCTGGAACAATATTTTTTGGGGCTCAATAATATTTTCTTTGCACTACTTGGGAAAATGTTTGGTTATTTTTTGGCTATATGATAAGATTTGAGCCATAGAAAGCTGAATTTGTAACTTCTATGACTCATTATAGATGCAAATTAAGTACTTAACTGTTTCATTCTGCTATTTATGTATTATATTTTTATAATATTGTAGATTAAGAATAGTTTTTGGGGTATTCATTTGCTGTTGAGTGTTTGTCAGTGGCATAAATTAGTTTCAACATTATCGTTTTGTCATCTGTATTTATATTGCACTTCGAAATGTGTTATAGTGACATGCGTAGTTCTGCATCCATCCATCTGGCCCAGCTGTGTGGACTAGAGCCTTCTGGAATGGACCATAACAGCAGTAGTAACTTCATTATTCCTTGGCTCGTATGTCAACGGGGCACCGCCTGAGGCCCTCCAGATGGTGATGGTATCCCTGGCACTAACAAGCAGAACTTCTCTCACATTTTATCGGCAGCTGTCCTGGCCACGCACGAGCAAAACGTGATACCCATCTGGGGAAAATCTGATATAGTTTATCTGAGCATTCCACCGAAGGACAAATAGAAGCTCGTTTACATCTGTGCTTGGCTGTCTTGTACTAAAGTTATACAGCGATTAAGCATAAGATTGTCAATTTGGAGTTCTTTAAAGGTCCTATATCACGCAAATTTGACTTTCGTGAGCTGTTTAGACATGCTATAATGTTGTTACCTCCTCAGAAACATACTAGGAGTTTTGTTTCATTCACAAATGTTGAAGTAACCCTTTATTATTAGTCTGTCTACATCTCCAAAGCCAAAATGCTCCACCCTGTGATGTCAGGTAGTGGTAGTTTTGTATTTTCCAGCTGCCGTTTACCTTTTGTTCAACAGAGATTGTTCGTTCCAGACTGAAATTATCCAAATGATTCTAGTGAAGATGTATCGAGTTTAAAAACACAGAAGAGCACAGTCTGTATTACCGCATGACACTATAAATTGGAGGTTTGGGGAAAGAACACAGCCTAAATACGCAGGGTTTGTGTGAATGAAACAAAACACAACTCCAGGTATGTTTTTGATGAGGAAACTTTATAACATAGAGAAAACAACGTCATATGGGCCCTTGAAGCTCACATGTGCAGAGTTGAATTAGCGTGAAGAACTCCAGCTTCATTGACATAGATTGACAGAGAGCCGTGATGTCTGGTTTTCCTTATCAACTCACCTGTCTAGACCCACTTGACCGCATCTTCAAGCTGATCCACCAGAACAGTTTGATAAAAAGCCCTTTTAACCGGTTTACAGCTCGACCTTCAAGACCTGGCAATGATCATGTATTTCGAGACAAGACGCCCCAAATCCTGTTGTTGATAGTGAAGGAATCTGTATGTACCAGTTTTAAAGACCTAATCTGAGTGATGATCTATGTTATGATGGCTTTTTAAAGGTGCTTTCTGGTTACTATCTTTATGTAGGCCAGACCAGGCAAAGTTACAGGCGAGATCTTTGGAGAAGTGCCCTGCTCACAGTCAGAATGCATGTTTTTCTAGGTATTTTTGAGCTATGAAACCATCTGTAATTGAATAAATGTAAGGTAGAGCTGTTTAATGTCATACTGTGGAACATTCCAGGAAGAGCAGTGGCGTATCCACAGAAACGAGCAGGTGACGGACCCCCAACCAAAAAGTTACATCTGTATCTCCTCATCCTCTTTAGGGATTGCCGCCTTTGTTTGCTTGTCACAAACTCTGTGCATTCAGGTTCAGCCATGCCAGACTCTCCTGCCTCCCGCAACGAGGGGAAGTTCTGGCCTGCAATTGTGAGAATTTCCTGCCACCGGAAAAGAGAGAGAGAGAAAGGGGAGAGCCAGGTTAAAGTACCGGTAAGCTAAAGGAGGACAGTGGAGATGGAGGTTACAGCAGGAAGAAGAAAGAAGAGAGAAAAGCTTGGATAATTATAGTAGTCCACGCTTTTGGCCTGGGAGGAGAAGCTTAACCCGAGCTGGCCAGTCACCACCGCTGCTCTGGCCAAAATCCAAGAGAAAGCTGCTTGTGATTCATATGAAACCTCTATTAAAGTCACTTTGGGTCTTATTAGAAATGTTATCTGCCGTTAATCGCCCTCACATCTTGTTCCCACTCTGCTGGATTTTATGTTATTGTTGTTTTTGGTCAATCATATGAGCCAGAACTAATGCTACATTATACAGCCCAGATGAAGGACCTCTCTCTATATTTATCACCGTAGAACAACACAGTCTGCCATAATTATGGGAAAGTAAAACATTTTTGCTCTAGTAACTGTTACAATTCTGGGTATCAGATTTAGCAACTGCTTGTTTGCTGGGCCAGTCAGAGAGCTTTTCAGGGAACTGGACTCAGGAAAGTTTGGTTTCATAATAATTAATAATGCACGCTTAAAGCTGCACTGCTTAATAGGGCCGGGTGTCATTCAGAAGCTGCCGATACGATGCATACCTCGATACATAGGCCATAATACGATACATACAGTGCTGTTTCGATTCAATACAATATTTCAATTTGACTCGATACAGTTCAATAAAAAAATAAAGGCTAAATGATAGCTGTGATACTAAAAGACTTTAAACCACTTCTTGTGTAAAGTTCATATGAAATACAAATTTTAATGTTTAAAAAAGTGAAAATGTGTCACAAAAACGAGTTTCCTTCCTCTAAACAAGCAACAAAACTGTAGCGCTGTAACAAAATAATTTAGTAAAATATACCACAAAATTCTCTTGGTGATATATCAGTACAGCAACCCATGATATCAATACTGTATCATCACATTAAATGATACGATATATCAATATTTCAATATTTTTGCACACCACTGCTTAACATTTCTAGTGCAGGGTCCGCCACCTGATATCTCCATGGAAAAGTTATGTCTTTGTCTAGAATGTTCCACAGTATAGATTAAATCTATCTATCACAAGGAGAACAAGCAGGTTACAGCGCCACACTACATTACTATTCAGATCTGTGGAGAGTCGCCCTTCTTCACAGAAGGAATTACTGTATTTTTGAGCAATAGACACACTTGTAATGATCAATTCTAGATGGAAATGTTTAATGTCATACCATGAAACATTCCAAAGCAATAACATGTCCATGGAGACAAGCAGAAAAGTTGCACAGTACACCTTTAGGCCACCCAGTACACCACCCAAAATTTTGCATAGTGTTTTCTGATCAGTGGTGGGCCTGTCATGATAATTACAATATCAATTTGTCATTCAATATATGAAAACTGGAACATTATTTTTTGGGGGTCAATATTTATTGTTTGTATTTTTTCTTTGCACTACTTTTTACTTTATGTTTTTTTTGCATACACAATAAGATTTGAGCCATAAAAGGTTGAATTGATAACTTCTGTGACTACTTACAAATGCAAACTAAGTATTAAAGTGTCTCATTCTGCGATTTATTTATTGAAGCTCATGATTCTTTAACAATAATATAGATTAAGAATTTTTTTGTGGTTTAAATCTGACTGTGGGTTGTGTCAGTGGCATAAATGAGTTTCAGTAGTACAATTTATCATTTATATTAATTTTAGCAGCATATTACACTTTAAAATTTGTTACCGTGACAGGCCTAATCAATGGTACATTAAACATACATTGTGTCATGCTCCAGTTGACCTGCTCACCTCTCCTTTTCATCTCATGTGCACAGTGTCTTTCTCCAACCACAAGAACATTGGGTAATTGTACGTAATCAGCCTCCATTGTTTGCCTTAGCAGCCTGTCCGCCTATTATCAGGTTCAGAACAAACGAAAGGCGGTCCCTCTGAGCTCCGTGGTCACATTCAGGGCAGCGTTGTTCTGTTAGTTTCCTGTGGCGAAACAGGATGAGGAAGTGAGCTAGCTCCCTGGCCAGGCCCAAGGATTTGAGGTGAAGGTTGCGGAAGCCAAACTTTGAGAATAAGTTATACAGTACTTTGTTTGAGACAGTTTTATGACCCAAGTCCCTTCATCTATCTCTCTTTTCTTTTCTGCAGTTATTTGCAATTGTAAGTACATATGCTGGTCTATTGTCAGCTTGTTTGTGCCAGATACCCCATGCCCCAGTTGACTTCCTGTGCCCAAACAAAAGACAGCAAAAATAATCTAAATTTGAATGAATTGCAAGTGACAAATATGAAATATGATTTAGTTTAAAGGGCCTCTATTACTCTATATTCTCATCTATGTTGTAACCATACCAGGAGTTGTGTTTTGTTTCATTCACACAGGTCCTGCATATTTAGAGTTCTTCTCTCAAACAGAATAAAATCAGTTCCACCTTGTGATGCAGGAAGTGCTCCACTCTGTTTTTAAACTCCATACACCTTCACTTGAATCATTTGGATCATTTCAGCTCAAGAATTTCCAATCTTTGCTAAACAAAAAGTAAAATTTAGCTGTTAACTTACTGCTTCATGACATCACAAGGTGGAACAGAGCATGTTGAGCATGTAGACAAACTAATAATAAAGTGGTCCCCAAACGTGTGTGATTAAAACAAAACACAACTCCAGGTATGTTTTTGATGACTAAACAACACTATAACATGGCTTAAAGCTCACAAGTCATTTTAGCAAAATATAAGACCATGAAAACATCTATGCACTTTTTTGGTTTACTCTGCTCACCAGGTCCATATTATGTCACTGTAAAGTAGAGCTGACACACATTCATGTCAAACGGTGTGTGTGACAGGATAGCTTCCATCCCTGGTCGCCTATTGGGTCTGCAAGTCTTCGGTGGGGGCTCGGGGAGTGTGAAGCTGACCATGTGTTTAAACCTCTGATTTACATTTGAATGGCTTTACTGTCTTTTGAGTGGTTTGTCTTTAAACATGAGGATGGCAATTGCACACACACACACAGACTCCTTTGCACACGTAACCATGTCATTACAAACATGCAAAGCAAATTTAGTAGGGAAGTGTAGTTGTTTAGTTGATTAATCAGGGTCTTTTTTGAAATTGTATTAAGCGATTAATAATAATATTTAGATTCTAAGGTTTTATATGAGACACCAGTAGAAAGGAGTGAGTGAGGTAGCTGAACATGTGGGTTTTTTTTTGTATTTACATGTTAAAGGTTAGATTAAATTCATGATCACAGTGTTATCTAATCGTCTAGATAAATACACAAAGTCTTTGAGTGCAGTCTGGGTCAGATACATCGAGATACGTAATCGCTTTCAGAGGTTTTGTCACACCTCCTTTTGGTCAATTAAAGGATTTGCAGGACACGTCTTTAGAAAACCAAGAATTTCCAAAGAATAAACTCTTAATGGATTTTTCGGTTATTTTCAACGCAAAATAATAACACTTTCTTTATAATATACCATGTAGTCTCACTAGTTCTGATGAAGCTCATTCTTAAACTCTGAATAATCAATAATCAGTCAATACTACAGTAGTTTTAGTATTGATTAGTATCTGATTTTCAATACCCTGCCACATACACCAGTATACTACCAAATCTCGAGGTACACAAACATAAAAGCACCGCAATACACTTGTAAATGCAGTATTTGATGAAGCTGTTGGCTGTGATTGCTGGTCCCTGCAGCGGGAGAAGGGGGGCCCTGTCCTGGTCGTGTCACACCTTGTTGTTAGTGGGTTTTGTCTGCTGTCTAGGCTTGTTGTTGGTATGTAAATGCTTGTATGTAGACTCACCCTTGTAGTCTTTGACCTTTCTCGCCACGCCAACACTCTGTAATTATCGCCTTCCCTTTGTCAGTTAAACTACATTTTTTTTCATTCTTTCACTTACTTTCTTTTGGACATGTCGAATACTTAGCTGTCATTTGGGTCGTGAAGTGCATGAAGAATTAATTTGCAAAAACAGAGCGTCATTTGAAAAAGTCATTGGAGGCTTGCATGTACTGTTGGTGTAGTACTGTAATATTTCATAAAGCCAAATCTATTTTACTGCTATCAAAATCCAAAATTCCAATATCTTTCAAGTAAATAAAATACCAAAATTATTCCATACCTCCTAAAATCCACTATAGATTACATTACGTGGACCTATTTCTAACAAAGTGATACATTACAGCTAAATAATTGCATTTGAATTGCTGAACAGCATCACTTTCATCTTTGGTTTACCAGTCTTTTCCTATCCTTGTTCCCATATATTTCTTTACAAGTTTTTCTCAAGGTTGTGCTACTTTTATCCCCACTGTCATGCCTCTCATGCCGACATTGTAAAGCCAGTTATTTAGGACTTGGGGACTTGCTCCTGTCTGTTTTTCTACCCAAACAGCGGAGCATGGGAGGGGGCTGGTATGGTCAGCCATTTGGCATATGTCATCTAAAGGGCTTTGGCAGATACTTGAGGTTCATCCCCATGGTTCCTCCAGCAAACACGGCCTGGACATTAGTCACTGCACTTAGCGTTACGAGTCCAAAAGTCTCACCTCGTCTTTAAAGAGTTATGGAAGTGTTTGGCAGGAAGAAGTGTAGCGAAAACATTCAAAGCATCCAGATTGTGGGAAATAAAGCATGTAGCAACAATACCTTTATACATTCCAGCCATTTGGGCCTCGTCGATCAAGGAGCCACATCTGTAGTAGAGAAAGATTGATAGCGAATCAGTTGGCCTGATACATCATGCTGGATATTTAGACTTTTTACCATATTGGTTAACGGCCTTAAATCTCCAACACAGGCCCGGCCCATATTTTGTTTTGCTGTCTAAAAATGCACACAAAGCTTTATATTAACACTTTCATATGTTCCTGTATAGGTTTGTGGTAAGGCTGTGTGTGAGTTTGTCATACATATCGGCCCAAAAATATTGGCAGATCTTATCAGCCAGAATTTTCTCTGGATTCTAAATTGGCCCACATTGGTCGATCTCTAATCTGTAGTATTTACTGTAATGTAAATTGTGTAATATAAAACTATACAAAAGCATAGTTCTGTAAAGGTATTTGTTGTTTTATGTTGTTGATCTCTGTGTGAACATGGAAAGCCTCGGTGTGGGCTGTCTCCTAATGAGCTTAAACAGCCCTTACTTTCTGTGTGATGGAGTTAACACTGTTTGCACGAATGATGCTTTGAGCTGTGGCTTTGGAGGCATGTGAGAGAGGAGTGACTGAGTGTGACACACTGTAGCTAATGAGGGGTCACACGGTTCACTTTAAGATTCTGGCTCCATTTCAGTTGATTTATTTACTTTTTAATTTTAAATGAATTTTTGAATGCATTCCATACTTAAGAAACAATGTTTTTTGTACAATTTGTTTCATGCACTTAAATATGTATTCTTGTTTGTTTTTGCAGAGATTGAAGCCAAAGAGGCCTGTACGTGGCTTAGGGCTGCAGGGTTCCCACAGTACGCCCAACTTTATGAAGGTAAGATAATATGTCTTCAGCCTGTGCTCCCCTATGTCTCACCTCACACTGCAGCCATCACCTTGTAAAGCAAACTGTGTTTACAGTATAAGGAAGGCTCAGTGCTGGACAGCACTGCATGCTCACTGTCCAGTGGCATTAGGTTCTGATTATGTTTATGCAGTTCCTTTTGTAGCACAAACACCGGCGGGCAGCCCTTGCCTGCTCTACCACACGTAGCATGACATTCCTGAGGAGTGAAGGGCGTGTTATTTCACCGACTGAGAGACTTTGCTCTCCTTATGCACCAACCACAAACATTAACCTTTCTATAACGTGGCTGTAACCCACATAGAAGTGGGTCTGACTCAGTCTCTGTCAGACTTCTATAGGTCTGATTGGTGAATGACGAATGATGGTCAGAGGCATATTTTTTCTGACCCTTAGGTTTTAAACACACATGAACCACAATAGTTCAAACAGCCTTTACACTCCATATAGCAGCGTCTACATTATAGCATACTGCGGTCTATCCACTCACCCTTATGTAACTACAGGATGTTGACAGCAGCGCTAGGCTACCTTTGTCAACAGATTGCCTGTTGCCACTTAACCGTGAAGGGTCTCCTTTCTAAAAGGGGAGCCTATTGTACTCAGGCTCAGGTGTTGAGACACTTTTCAAAAACACAGGAACAGCAGTGGCACAGAAAACTCTCAAGTGGCAATCAATCAGACCTATTTTACAGCACAGTACCAGTCATTTCAAACTGTCTAAGCTCAGGGGGAATCCGTGTAGATAGACAACTATTTTTCACTCACTCACTTTTATCCAAGGAACCATCTCCATTGTTGCGTTGTTAAGACTATAGCCCCTTTAAAGATAAGCAAACTGATAGACCTGTTTCAGGACAGTAGGCTAAAGGTGCTAGCCTCCATACAGCAGCATGTTCTTATCATCATCATCATCTTTCCCTGGGGTTTTAAGATCACCATTATGTCAGGTCAGGTTGCATCTGTTCAGCCATTACATATGCCCAAAGAAATTGAAGTCAAATTCCTTGTGCGTGCTGTACTGTGAGCCTTTGTCTAAACTCTGACTTAGAGCACAAGTGTTTCTGTTAATGAAGTGGATTACAGAGAAAGAGCTAGAAGGACCATAGGAAGTGGAACTCTGCAGCGCTGGAGTACCTATTGTCATTCTTCAATCAGTCCCCTGCTTGTGCTGTGTGCTCCACATCCCCCCTGCCTGCCCACTCTGAAAGCTGCAGCTGTGTTTGTTTGCTCGGCTAAGACGCTACTTCCTCTTTTAGCTTTTCATGGGGACCATATGGGGGAGAAGGTGGGACGGAAGGGCCTGGTGGGCGTTTGAGTGGGTGGCGGGTCTGGGTTAGGTATTGGCACACATTGGTCATATCACTGTCAAACCTTCATTAAGATATCACCTTTAATATGTTGTTTAATGTCTTTTAGATGCCCAGTTTCCCATAGACATCTGCTCCGTCACCAGAGATCATGATTTTCTGGATCGTGATGCCATCGAAGCTCTCTGCAGGTGAACTACACGCCCCATTTGTACTCTACCCCTTTTGATGTCATGTACAATGCCTCCTAATCTCACACTTTCTATACTATCTCTTGTTTCCCCCTTAAATGCAGCCATCAGGGCATGACTTCAAAACCAGCCCTGCTTTGAAATGAGATAAAAGAATGCAGCGATAAGCACCTTGGAGCCATGAACCTTTTCACTTTTTTTAACCATGGGATAATTAAACGTTTCTTTTCAGTCATTATGAAGTGGTGTAATATTTTAAAGCCTCTTTAGGCTACATGTTAAAGCTAGATCATGCATTATAGATACTTTCTTCATTAGAACTACCTCAGATCTATTATATATTTTTAAATTAATTTTAATATTTTACAGAATAGAATCAGAAGTTTTTTTGTCACTTCAGTATAAAACGAAGAAATGAAACACTGTACTCAGGTCCAGGTTATCAACAGCGTGCAGTCTTTTACTGCAAGTACAAAAATGAAAATAAATAAAATGATAAAACAAAACTCCCATTCCCGACCTCTACACACAAGATAATATTAAAAAAAAGCACACAAAATTAACTGGACTAGACATCAATAGTCATTGAAGTCCAATCCCACCAAAATATTCCTAAATTTTTTTACTGTATGCCATTAAACCTATATACTTGTCATTTATTCTTTCATGTATTATTTAAATTCAAATAGTTTTCAAAAAAGATGTGCGTATTTTCTTTTGGAGTACAGTTACGAAAGCATTCTTGAAGCCGTCTGGTGCCCAAGTAACATTCATGATTTAGCATATGAGGGGGAGGCTAATGGTTATTTAATAGACTCAGTTCTTTTATCAAAGTCAGCTTTCAGGAGTTATAAACCACAGCAGGTGTCCCTCTATACATCTGAAAGCTATCATCTCGGTGTCCTGGCCCCCCTTGCCCCTCCTCTGTCTCGCCTGCCCCCCTTCACCCCAAACTCCTCATCCCCTCTCCACGCCATTGTTACTCGATCTCCCCTAAGAGCTCTCCAGAGGGAAGACCGGGCCTCACTCCTCTTGTCCAGGTGGCAAAGGGGATAAGACCCCCCTACACCCCTACGCCCCCTCCCATAGCCCCCTTCCGCTCCGTCCAGCACAATTCATTCTCTTGGAGCTTTTCCTGTTCTACTACTGTACTAGTCTTGTCATGATAATTACTATATCAGCTTCAATATATGAAAGATGTGTACATTTTCTTGGCACTACTGGGAAATGTTGGTTATTTTTTGGAAATACAATAAGATGTAAATGTGCATTGTGTAACTTTTCTCATGGAGGGTCCATCAAATGCTTTTCTCCATGGATACGTGATTGCTTTGTCTGGAAAGTTTCACACTATTGTATAAAACTTTCTATCTTAATGGAGACCAAACCGGACTAAGTTGCAGGTCAGATCTGTGGAGAGGCAATCCCACTCGCAGTCAGAATACCTGCCTGTTTTTCCAGGTATTTTTGAGCTATAAAACCATTTGTAATTTAATAAAAGTACGATAGAACTGTTTGATGAAGAAAAGAAGGTGATGGATCCTCCACCAGAAAAGTTACACAGTGTACTTTTAAATCTGCTTTTGGGTTGTTGTGTCAGTGGCATAAATTAGTATCTATAGTTACTTCAGCAATATCTTCATCTCTTCAGAATGTGTTATCATGACAGGCCTCTGCTCTACTCTACTCCACTGCCCTTCATGTGGGGATTATCCGTCACCAGCTCATTAGCTGTCCTGGATGCTCCCCCATCACTCTTTAAGTCTTCCTGTAGTTTTGTATTTCAACTTCTCACCCATGTTACTCCCCGCTGGTTACAAAAGAGGGGTTGAAAGTAGTGTTTTGTTGTTTAATGTTACTGATTTGGTGTTTGTTTGTTTTCTGTTTGAGAGAAGAACTCAGCCTAAATATGCAGGTTTGTGTGTTTGTGTCATGTGTGAATAAAATAACAAAACTTCAGCTTTGTTTGTGATGAGGAAACAACATTATAACATAGATCTTTAATGTTACTGATTTTGTGTTTGTTTGTTTGCAGACGCCTGAACACCTTGAACAAGTGTGCACTGATGAGACTGGAGATATCGCCTCAAAGAAAAAGAGTAAGCACACTTACTCTCTCTTTTTTTATTGGATCTTCTAAGTGCTAGAATGAGACAGGCCACAGGGTAAACATGAGGTTTTTGTTTCTTATTTAATGACAAAGCACCTGTTGGTGTTGGGTTTATTTCTCTCTGTCAGGACCCTAAGGGGAGGGAGGTGAGTTATAGAGGGCTCCGTGGACTAAGACTTCCTCCTAAACCTTCTTACATACACACGGTTTTGTACAAATGTTTAATAGAATTGTTTTAATGATGAGAATTAAGGGAAGTGCGCTCAAATTGAGCACTTACTTCTAACCACAGAATCATAACCACATCTGACAAGTCTGTTGTCATTGTTTAAACTTTTATCCCTTTCATTTTGCTTCCCTTTTTGCAACCAGTGTTTTTTAGAAATTACTCATCTCAAGATTCACCACCAGCTCGTCTCCATCTAAAATCTGGAACATTCCAGGCAAAGCAATAGCCCGCTCTATAAATACAAATTACACATTCTACCTTTTACATAACCTTAAATGCAAAGACATTTCAGTGTCTTCATTTGAAAGATCAACAGATAGCATTTGCTTCACAACACTATTGAGTTTTTCTTTGAAGGTTAGAAGCAGCTCTTTCTTAGAAAGAGTGAGTCTGATCCAAACTGACTCCAGTGTCTGGGACAAGAATTTCTCCTAATCACCTTCATTTGTGTAAAAGCCTCTAACTCTACATAGAAACATTCATGTTCAGTGTGTCAACATTCAACAGGGCGACCCACTCTGTGTCACCTCAAACCTGGAATCAGCAGAGAGTCAGAGGTTATGTGCCGTCTTTGTCAAATGTCAGTTCCCATAGACAGATAGGAATACATTGATCTTCTTGTCTTCACATTCCCTTTTCTCAAACATTCAACTCTTGATTCTTGTGCTTTAGTTTGCACAGTACAAATGAGGATTCATTTATAGATTCGTCAAATATTTGAAAATTTTGCCATAAAACCTAGAACAAGTAGCTGAAACATTTGGCAGAACTCAATGTTAGCCATAAAACAGGAACACACTGTTACTGAAATGTTTTTCACTTTAAAGACGGTCACAACAACCTGACAAACTAGAATCATAGGTTTCAAAATTGAGGGCTTTTATTTGTATCTCTTGTTTGAGTATAGCTGCTGCAGTGTAGAAGAGCCTAGTCTCAAAGTGCTGTCTGGATAAAGACGGTAGGTGGGGAGTGACCCCAGTCTGGCCGGCTGCCTTTTGAGCTATAGGGGTCATGATGGAATTTCCTGAAGTCCCCCCAGGGCCTGAGATACATTAACTGCACTGGGGGAGGAGTGTGCAGGGTGTTGGTGCTGGAGCATGGCTCAGTATATTGGCTGCTCTTGGTATCTGTCTTTGTGGCTTAGGAAGTCACACAGACTTGTTTACTAAGCAATGGTATCTTTGCTTCATCAGTCATAGATTTGACCACAAGATCTCCTTTAGGAAATACAGTTGTCTGTGAGTGAATCCCATGTGCACAGAGCGAAAGAGATCACAAGATCTGTGGTCTGTAAAATATATATTTTACATATATATATACAGTTAAAAACCTTAAATGTAAACTGACTTTCTTTCAGAGTGAAGACTCTGATGAAGATGAGCCCTGTGCCATCAGTGGTCGCTGGACCTTTCAGAGGGACAGTAAACGCTGGTCCCGGATGGATGAGCTGGATGTGTTCTCCTCTCTCCACACGGACGACGCCCTCCCCCCGTTTCCTAAAGACCAGGGTACACAGAAAGGCAAACTGCTCCTGCGAGAAGGCAACAGCTCCGAGTGTTCTGACCGACCTGAGTGAGCAGCCTGAGGTGGGCTCCATCCACAGCAGTGGCAGCGGATGCAGAGCAGAGGACAAGAGCCACCTCACCACCCTCACTGAGCCTGTGCCCACCGGGGCCACACGAGCCAGCTCTGTGGCCAGTATGTGCTCCTCCTCGGGCACAGGCTCAGGCTGTGCCAATGAGGACTCTCTGTCTGATGGCATGCCCCCGTCACCTCTGGAAACACTTGGACATTTTACCTTTGACGTGAAAACAGGCATGGCTGGTCGGGGAGGGAGTCTGGATAGAGGAAGCAATAAAAGCACTCGATCCAGAGCAAAGAGCTTTCTGAAGAGGATGGAGAGTCTGCGTCTGCGCAGTGGAAGCACCTCCAAGAGGAAGAAGAAGAGCAACCCCAGCGGTGCTAAGATCGAGATCAGTGGACCAGTCATCAAAGAGGGGCTGGATGACGACAAGCTCAGGAGACTCAACTGTGTCGACATCTCCAGTATTAACCTGAACCTCAACCACCACCGCAACCCCACACAAACAATGACCCTCAACCGAAACCGCACAGTGTCCTACTCCACTCAGACCAGTAATGGCAGCACTGGCAGCACCGGCAGCAGCCAATCAGAGGCCAGCAGGGAGCGCAGTGAGCACGCCCAGCCCTGTGACCCGTGCTCGCAGTCACAGTACTGCGGCTGGCACTGGTAAGAGAGGGGGCATGTATTTAGAGGGGTTTGATCCTTTCAGTGTGTATCAACAAGGTTCAGAACGACAGCCCACACCACCTCCCAAATCTGCTCCCCCCGTGCCCTGTCACACAAGCTCAAAAATGACTGTAGATGAGCAGAACCGCAGGAATAATTGTACCGTCCCTGATCACAGTCCCAGTGTGGAGGAGGAAGAGGAGGAGGAGGAGGAAGAGGATGGCATGATCTTCTTTTATCTACCAGAGGGGCACAAGCCTGGAACATTCCCCAAAGCCTTGCACGACAGCACCTCTCGTAACAATAACAACAAAAACGAAAATGGCAATTCTGTGATCCTCAGAGGTCGACAAAGCAGACGTCAGCGCCGAGGCTCCTCTGGATCTGTGGACAGCAGCCGGCTCAGCTTTTATGACAATGTCCCGTACACCGAGGACGCAGAGGAGGAGGACAAACTAGAGGAGCGCTTTGTTAACGCTTGGTCAGAGGCTGTGGCAGGTGAGGAGGACGAGGAGGAGGAAGATGAAGAGGAAGACTCAGACTCAGCCCTGGACTCGGCCTCTCCGTGTCCATCGTCCCCTCTGCAGAACCGCCTGGAGGAGACGGAGAACGGGAGTGACCAGGACAGCACTGGGAACCCACTGGGAGAAGGAGAAGAGGGGATGAGAGAGAGAAGGGACTCTGGAGTGGGAGCATCGCTGACACGGACCAGCAGGTGAGCAAATCAAACAGGTGTATGGTTGTATGTGGTTAAAGGTGCATTGTGTAACTTTTTTGGCTTTGTCTAGAATGTTTCACAGTATGGTATTAAACCTTTCTATCTTCTTGGAGACAAAACCAAATCAAGTTACAGGTCAGATCTGTGGAGAGACAACCCGCTCACTATCAGAATGCTTGATTTTTGAGCTATAAATCCACCTGTAATTGAATTACATTTATTCAATTACAGGTGGATGTTCACTATCATACTGTGGAACATGCGAGGCACATTTCCATAGAAACTAGCAGGTGACAGACACCCAACCACAAAGTTACAGAGTGCACCTTCAATATATGAGCTTAAAATGCATTGTTCTGAAAAGATGGAATTAGAATGGAATAATTTTTTTATATATATTTTTAGGTTTATGGCAGGTATTATTTTGTCACTTAATTGAGCTAATTTAATATTCTTTAAAAAAAAAAAAAATCTGATTTAGAGATAGAATCTTTGGCCATGAAGACTGCAGTAAAAGATAAAAAAGGTGAAAACATCTTATCAAACTAGTCTTGATAAATTTAGGCAGTGAAGTGATGAGAATTTGTCTCATTGTCGTTGCAAAGTATTTGTTTGTGGTGAAATTCCACGCATATTTAAACTCCAACTTTAAATCTTTTAAATCTTAACCCACAAAGGAGACAATGCCATTTTTGAAAAATAAACATCCTGTATCAAACCTGTCTTGATACATCCTGGCAAAGTGAAAGGAATTTGTCTCACTATTGTTGAAAAGTGTTTGTTTGTTGTGAAAATTCCTTGCATATTTAAATCACAGCTTCAAATCTTTTAAATCTAAACCCACACATGAGACAATGCCATGGTTTAGCAAACAAAGAGTATGTATAGAAAGTGACGGCGCAGGACACAGGGGCACGCTGAGACTCCTCTCCTTACGTAATGCTCCAGAAGGCTCTGGAATGCCTCTCTGTTTCCAAGGGGACTGTTGCTGTTGCTCCAAGAATCTGCGAGGGGAAAGTCTTTTATTTGAAAGGCATGCATTTTTTAGCCCCTGATTGGTGTGTACGCAAATCCATCTAATCCTCTAGTCTGATCACTGGTAAATAAAACTACAGGACAATGTGTGTGGCTGCATTTGCATCATGTTTGTCCATACACAAAGATATGACGCACACAGTGTAGCTTCTCTCACTTTTATTTTCCCCAAATGTTCACATCTCAATTTCCTTTGCCCTTCCAGACCCCAAAAGCTGCGTTGGCCCAGCTTCCAGAACTCCCATCGTCCCAGTGTGGCCTCGGCTCAGCTCCAGATCAGCTGCCAGTCTGTTCTTCAGATGAACCTGCTGCAGAAGCTCTCCCTGCTCCAGCTCACGGCCCTCCTGGAGAAGCACACCCCAACCAACAAACACGGATTTAGCTGGTGGGTACAAAGAATAAAAAGCATAAAAAGCACAGAAAATATTGTTAAAGGTCAGCAATAGTATTCTCAATTTATACACATACATTTGCAATAATTTCTAAAAAGCAGTTCATTCAAGTCCAACAACTCTTAGGCTACGTTCAGACTGCAGCCTGAAGTGACCCAAATTCGATTTTTTCGCCCCTATGCTCCTGTATCTGATCTTTTAATGACAGTCTGAATGACACAGATCCGATTTTTTTTCAAATGTGACCCAGATATGTGCTCCTAAAACCGAAACATATCCAATCTTTTGACATGCGACTTCAGTCTGAACAGTCAGGTCGCATTCATCCTACCCACATGTCAGACTCAGAGTCTAGTTAATGGAGAGAAAGCAAAGTTAGTGAGTTTATATATATTTGGGGAGATCGCTATATTCAGGCCAAATTGGAGGGGCCTCATCAGAATTGGTTGCCTGTGAGCGTGGACGTGTAACCTGTCCATTTTACAAGAACTGAGCCGTATTTTGGGAGACAAGCCCAGCGTTTAGGCGACTTCCGTAAACACTGAGCACTCTCGCTGTGTGTGACGTTGTCGTGTCCTCCAGTGCGCATGCGAGACACTTTTGGGGCGTTTAAAGTTCACACTGGAGATCACGAACAAGTCGCATTTAATTGGAAATGTGAAAGACCTTGCAAAAAATCTGATTTCACACAAAAATCCGTATTGAGCATTAAGCCCCGTGGTCTAAACGTAACCTTAAAGTTGTACTATGTTACTTTACTTTTTTGGTAGATGGTCATCTGATGGGCATCTCCTTTAACTTGGTATTCCTGTTCTTAGATATCCACCAGTGTTGTGACGGATATGGAAAATTTTGGATTTAGGCAGAAATTACAGTGGTCCTTGTATTTTCCATTGCTTTATATTGACAGACAATTTGGCTTTAGTGCACTGTTACTCAAAGTGTTCGTTGTAAATAACACCACTCGAGTTAATCCATGTGCCCAGCGATTAGCCCCCATCCCACTGTCTCGATCCCCTCCATCTGCAGGTTGTTGTGTGGCTCGCTGACGGCTGTCCGCAGAGGTTGGGTTTCACATTCTTTTCCCAGGCCCATAATTACTGGGAAGGGTCTATATTGTCTTTTTTTTTCTCTTCCAACCGGGCAATCCTGACCATTCACACGCACGGTGTTACTGGAGCTGGAGAAATCTGCCCTTGACAATTACTCTTCCAGCTACCTTTTACCCACTTAGATGCCCTTGTTTGTTCAGACTGGATCAATAGTGTTTCCTGACAAATATGAATGTCAAGGTTATTTGGTTAATATATAATTGTTATTATTCAAGTCAAAATATAACTGAATGAACTGAAACATAATAAAATAAGTCACAATGTTATTTAAATCAAAGGTGCTTTGCAATATTTCTGGTGTCGGGTCTGTCACCGCCTGTTTTTGTAGATAAATGTAAGGTACATACTGTATGTTTAATGCCATACTGTGGAACCTTCCAATGACATTTCCATCAAAACAAGAAGTTGGCTGACCCCCAACCTTAAAGTTACATAGTGAACCTTTAAATCAATTCAATGTGTAGCCAAAAAAAAAAATACACCAAAATGTAAATGTGTTTTATGTTTATGTCATTTGCCAAGGTGCACTTTGTAACTTTTCTGGTGGAGGGTTCACAAGGCAGTATAGTCTGCACTGAGATGTTACAGCTTTACAGCTCAATATGGCATTAAACCTTTGTATTTTGATTTTATTTTATTATTATTGCATTTTACTGTGAGTGGGGTCCAATCTCCAAAAATCTGACCTCTAACATGGTCTGGAGGTACCACCAACTTGGTTAAATTGAGATATGTATGTTTAGACCCCGTTTACACGTACACGAGTATTTTTAAAAACGGAGACATTTACCTTCGTATGTGCCCGTCTTTTACACGCAAACTGCGAATTCACTTTTGAAAATGAATCTTTCTAAAAACTCCGGCTAGAGTGGAGATTCTGGAGAACTACAGTTTCGCGTTTGCATGTAAAGTGAAGTTTTAGGCAGCCAATGCGCCAAAAGTGTGACCAGTGTTTACCTTTTGCTATGATGATGATGATCATGAAAGCAAATTAAATAAATGCCACAGCTTACAGGTGCCGTGCATAGGCTTGGCGTAGTTATGATGGCACTTGATGGCTTATTATTGTGGGTTGATGTAAACAAAAACTTTTTTTAAAACGATGCTATGATGTTATTTTGGAAAACGGAGGGTAGGAAATATACGATTCTCAACATACCCGGCTATGTGTAAATGTAGCCTTAATGCCATCCTGTGGAACAATCTAGGGCTAGGCAATGCATTAACATCTCCATGGAAACAAATAGGTGGCAGGCGGTCCCTTCATCAGAAAAGTTACATAGCACACCTTTAAAAGAACTGTCATCGATTTCACTGTTGTTTGGTATCAAAGTTGTAAGTGTAAAATCTTCAATAGTCTCTCAATAACAACTCATATTTGATAGTATGCCATCCCTACTCCCAAAAAAGTGAAAGCAAGATTGAAATTCCGTGCTGTTTTTACGCTGTACCCGAGGCCAGAGCTGGAACAGACCGGGTTATGACAGTCTTATGACAGGCCTGGACTCTCTCAAACACAGAGGCTGCTTGTTGCTTTGCTGAAGGCCCACACATATCCAACATTCCGGACTGTGATCATAATGTGCTCCTTTTTCATTTTTCCAAACTGCACCCCCGAGAAGCACTTTCCATTTACAAAGACGGACTTGTCCTAAGACACGCACAAGATCTCGTACTATTCACACCCAAGAACATAGCTACGAATGTGTGGGCGCCAGATCTGTTCGTGCTTCTGCTTTTTGGCTGGAGTTGTATTTTTGCCAGCCGCACACACTACAAATACTCAAGTGTGGATTGTACAAAGAGGTTGGGACCAGTCATTTTAAAGAGCTAGAATACACGCTTTACCCCCTAACCCTGTTTATCCGCCCCTCATAAAGTTGGAGACAGGCTTCTTCTTCAACCTGGCTTCCGGCTGACACACTCATAAAACACATAACTGGGTGTACCTCACAACATCCTTCAGCCCATATAGTTTAAAGGAACCATATTAGGCTATTTTTAATCTACAGTATGTTATAATGCTTTTTTCTCATGAGTTCACCAATCCCCAACAAATAATGATAAGGTTCAACATTTGTGCATCTTAAAACACTGTGCACTGTTTATGTTTACTGGTAGAGGGTTCCCATATGCTTGTCTTCATCAAGATGTTTCACAGTATGGCATTAAACGTATCTATCTCCATAAAGAATCCCAATTTACAGGTCATATTTGTGGAGAGGCAAGCCCACTTAAGGTTATAGTTCTGCGTCGACTCAACACACACTGTCGCCTTGTCGCCATCGTTTTTGATTTACGGATCTGCGTCAAGGTCCATGCGCCGCGAAGTAATTCACCGCCACAACGCTTTGAGGCTAGGATTTAAAAATAGCGTTCGTGTTTACAAAATGAAGCGGGAAAGCGGAGTACCAGAAATGTATGTAGAGCGGTATGTAGAAAGGACCAATCACAGCCTTTATTGTCTGCATCGCTTTCCTTGATGTCTGTTTCTTTTCAACGCGTAGTTAGAAAATTTCAGAGGTGACGATTTGACGCACGGCCATAAATTGGGTTTTACAGTACAAATGTATGCTTTTCAAGGTTTTCTGAGTAATAAAAACACCTGTAACTGAAGCAATGCAGGAGACTGATGACTTTAAGACCACAGTGTGAAGCAAATAAATGGTGACCCTGATTTCTTCCAAAAACAGCAAAACCTTCGTAGAGTTATATAGCCCCCTGCCCACCACCTGAGATCACCATCAAATTCTAAAACCTATTGTTCTTTTAAACCTAACACTTACATTGTTATTGATGTACTCTTGTCTTGTTTTTTTAAATCAGGGCTGTGCCAAAGTTCATGAAGAGAATCAAGGTGCGCGACTACAAAGACAGGAATGTGTTCGGTGTGCCATTACAAGTTATTGTACAGCGGACAGGACAGCCCCTCCCTCAAGGAATCCAGCAGGCCATGCGCTACCTACGCAACCACTGCCTTGACCAGGTAATTCAACCATCAACCGTTTAAAAGTCACACAAATTACACATAATTGACTCTTGTGAGCTTTAAGCCATGTTAGGATGTTGTTACCTTCTCAAAAACTGAACTGGAGTTGTGTTTTGTTTCATTCACATGTTTGAGTAATCCCTTTTTATTCATCTGTTTATGTCTCCAAAGCTAAAAATGGTCTGTTCTGTGGTAGTTTTCAGGTTGACAGCTACCTTTTACCTTTAGTTTAGACTGTTTTCTGTTTGAAAATATGCAGGGGTTTGTGTCTTAAGCATGAAACAAAACACAACTCCGGGTATGTTTTTAAAATAGCGTACTATGGGCCCTTTAAATGAGTAAGAGAGATTTATGTGTACTTTGGCATTTGACTGTGGAAATCTGTGCCCATTTGCCTGTCATTCAGTGCTGTTTAAAGATAATAAAAAGATCCTCCTCCTATAAGTTGCTGGAAGTTGCGTAAGAAGTTAATGTATTTTTTACTTACATAAGAAATGGAAAAATGTGATACAATCTGAGTGTGTTCCTGGGACAGTCCGTACTTGTCTCTTGCAGTAGTTTTCTTCCTAGTTTTATTCAAGTTGACAGGCCTGGAAAATGTAACTAAAAACCAGTGTCTGCCTAATATGTTGCAGTAGTTTGAGGTCCTACATTATGCAAAATAGATTCTTGTGAGTTTTAAGCCGTGTTATAATATAATGTTATAATGTTTTGTTTAATTTACACGTTTGATTGATTTAATTTTCCGTTTGAGAGATAAATATGCAAAGTTTGTGTGTTAAACATGTGTGAATGAAACAAAACACAACTTCAAGTAAGTTTTGGATGAGAAAACATTAGAACATACAGTAGATCAGAAAATATCATAATATAGACTCTTTAATGTAAGATTTTGATGCGTAGGCGAATTTTTAAATCCATTTTGTCCTCTGTCCAGGTGGGTCTCTTCCGAAAATCTGGGGTGAAATCTCGCATCCAGGCTTTGCGGCAGATGAACGAGGCCAGTGGAGCAGATGGGGGCGGAGTCAACTACGAGGGCCAGTCTGCGTACGATGTGGCTGATATGCTCAAACAGTACTTCAGAGACCTGCCAGAGCCTCTGCTCACGAGCAAACTCTCTGAGACCTTCCTCCAGATCTATCAGTGTAAGAAAACCAAATCAATTTACACTTTTAAACATAATGAAAATGTATATTTATACTAGAGTTCATATTCCTTCTTTCCATTTTTAGTACTTTTGACCATTCAAATTACATAATATTTTGTTAATTGTTAATTGCTATGGTAAAAGTGCTAATTTCTTATCACTCTAAAACTGAAATATCTGAAATATTGTGATATTGTATCTTCAGAAGTCTCAAAATAATATCGGGAGATTTCACAATATGTGGAATTACAAGTTCCTTCACTTAAATGCATGGTTTTATAGTAGCAATAGTTAATACATATAGGGAACTACATATCCCATGATTAATTTCATTGTATACAACATGAAGTAATATGTTTATTGCTTTAATTCTTGGGATTATGACAGTAATTATTCACACCAAGGTATTTTAAAAGCCTCTCCAAAATATTGTAATAAATATCATACCGTGAACTGAATATTGTGATAATATTGTATCATGAGATTTGAATATTGTTAAATCCCTAATTATTGATATTAAAATGAAGTGTTTTTTCACCATAGAACTGTGACTGACATGTTATTGCCTGCCACTCCTACATTGATGTTTAATTGTCGGAGTGGCGGCATTTCCAATTTTTATCAAACGTCCCTGCACTCCAACATTTTTGTTTTTCCTTGGTTGGAGTGGTGGCACTTTAGCTTTTTCTTCAAAATTCCACTACTCCAACACACAATAATTATTAAGTTGCAGCGGAGCTCTTTTTGGGATTTTCATGGACTGATTTAGACCTGGTTTAGTCCTGGTTTAGACCTGGTTTTAATCCTGGTTTTAGTTCTGGTTTAGAGGCATGGCCCACGTAGTGTATGCAAGAAGACACGGTCCACGTGGCGTATACAAGGCAAAAAATGTGATGCTCAAAACTATGAGTAGGTTGTCAGAATGGCGACATAAATGGTGTCGGATTGGGGGTATGTTGGAATGGGGGGTTGTCGGAATGACGGAATGTCGGAGTGGCGGTATGTCGGAATAAGGGTTGTACTTCCATAACTAGATGTTTGTCAGTACTGTCCTATCTAGGTTTCAGCTTTGTGTTTTTGAGTGCCATTTTGAGTACTTTTGATCATTAAAATTATATAATATTTTGTTGATTGTTACTTGCCATGGCAGCAGTGCTAAAACACATGGATTTATTATTTCTTTTCCCATAGAACTCTTATTGACATACCTGCCATCATAACTCACAACAGTGTTTATACAAGATTTAACCCAAAAGCCTTTTATATGAAGCATAGCCTGCAGTGTTGTCGTGTGTGTACCGTTACATAACAGAATCGCATCATTGGTAAAGTCAAACACTGGAGACAAAGCAGATATCTTCAAGTAGGCTGTTCTCGTTGTTTATAACTTTCTAATAATAATATTTTTATAACATTTTCCATCTGTCCCACAGACATGCCCAAGGAGCTCCGTCTTCAGGCTGCACGTGCCGCTGTCCTGCTTTTACCTGACGAAAACAGGGAGGCGCTGCGGAGTTTGCTGTGTTTCCTTAGTGACGTGACCGCAAATGTAACGGAAAATCAGATGACCCCCACAAACTTAGCCGTGTGCCTGGCCCCGTCCCTGTTCCACCTCAACACGCTACGACGCAAAGAGAGCTCCTCGCCACGGTGAGTGTCCGAATAGTCACAATAATCAACTTATCGTTCAATATATGTTAGATGGAACAATATTTTTTGCTGTTCTCAAGATTTATCATGTGAATAATTTCTTTACTGGTACATTATTGATTATTTTTTGGCTTTGTTATAAGATTTGAACTTCTATGACTCCATTTTATGAATTTCCAGCTCCTGTTTTTGAAATATTTTGTAGAATTAGAATAGTTTTTGTGTCTTAAAGGTGCACTGTGTAACATTCTCCACCTGCTTCACTCCACGTTATTTTTTTTTTTACCTGAAATGTTCTACAGTATGGCATTTAATTTAACTATCTCCAGGCCACATCACTAAGCCAAACTACAGGTCAGATCTTTGGAGAAACAATGCATGTTTTTGCTGTAGTTTCAAGAAATAAAAACACTTGTAATTTAATAAATACAAGATTAATTTGTTTAATGCCATACTGTGGAACATCCCAGGAATAACATCACTATGGAGACCAGAAGAAAAGTTGCGCAGTGCACCTTTAAATCTGCTGGTGGGTTATTGTGTCAGTTCCATAAATTAGTTTCAATGTTAGACTTAGAATTAGACAAACTTTATCGATCCACAAGAGGAATTATTTGGACAACAGTAGCTCACACATCACAATAACAAACAGAAAACATATAAATGGTAATAATAAATTCTAAATAAATTGCAAAAATATCATAAGACTGGTGTCAAATAAGGCATAATTATGTAACTGTATATGTACAAGTAAAAATTAAATACAATAGAATTAAGTAATAAAAATATCTCAGCTGTACAAGAGGTCGTAAGTAAGTTCATCGTCTATATTTCCTTCAGCATTATATCACACTTCAAAATGTGTTATTGTGACAGGCATACACCTGAATCCAACTTGTAAAAGAATAAAAAGGGATGTGGAGGGAGTACCTTATGTAATACGCAATATGTTTTATGTTCAATCTCATAAAAACAGGAAAACAGCACTAAGAAAACAAAAGGACAGGATATTGTAGATAGAGGAGGGAAAGGGAAGAGCAGGGAGGATGAGAAACAGATAGCCCAAATGTAAAGGTTACATAAACATGTCCATATTGTTGATACCACATTCACATGAAATTAATGTGGCTTTGTTTTCATTGTATAAAAGTAAGATTTTGATTTTATTTTTATTTAAACTTTATTTAACCACAGGAAAGTCCCAGTTTTTGGAGGGAATCCTTTCTAAATCAAGAATACAGGAGCATACATTTAGACAAATACATGAATTTCTTAGCTAAAAACTTTTTAGAACTAATAATGTTAAAACAAATTAAGATATAAGACTAGGGTGACCCGATTTTCAAAATAAAAATCTGGGACATCCCTGATTTGAGTTGGTAATAATAAAATTGTAAAGTGAGTGTGTAATTAAGGAAAATTGTTATGTCTGTATAGTCACATTTTCTTTGGTTTTGGTCATTTTAAAGCAGCTTTTCTGTATTTTACCTAAATAAATGACAATGTATGCCTCTCTGTACTGTTGGCAGGTTTCAGATTGGTCAAAAATAGGAACGCTTGGAGCATTTCTTGTATAAAACTGGTACAAATCAATGGTTTTGGATAAATCTGCTCGGACAGGGGACACGGGGCTCAAACCTGGGACTGTCCCGGAGAAATAGGGACGTCTGGTCACCCTAGACTGGAAACATACAATACACTGCATAGGACAACTCACATAATGGATTAAGATCACAGTCTTGTGGGGTGTTTTGCATGTATGTATATGGCAGAATGTTCAATTTCATGGTGACACAGTGCACACATTAACAAATACAGCCAAAAAAGCTCAAGAAAAAATACAAAATGGATTCAAACAACACATTTTCAGAAGCCTGTGATCAATATGAGCGTTCATGGTGCTGTCGAGGTGTTTTCAACAACAATTTTCTACAAAAAAATTAGCGTGACTAACTGAAAAACTGTCTGCTAATGCTAAGTAACTTGTGACTGTAATGTTATTTGAGAGAGACTTATTTGTTTATCAGCACCAGACAGATCAGAGCCTCCAGTTAGTATCACATCCCTAGGGAACGTTCATCAAATCAGCTGTAAAGTATAGGATGACCAGACGGACAGTCCCACTTTTGAACCCTATGTCCCCTGTGCCAGCAGATTTATCCAAAACCAGTCCCAGTTTGTCCCAGTTTTATATAAGAATTGTCCCAGGTATCCCTATTTTTGATCATTTGATCCCTGCCAACAGTAAGGAGAGGCATAACTTGTCATTTGTTTAGGTAAAATACAAAAAAATCTGTTTAAAACAACCAAAACACAAAGAAAATGTGACTATACTGACTCATATGTATGTCTTTGCATAACAATTTTCCTTAATTACGGACTAATTTCACAATTTTATTATTACCAACCACCAAACTTTTTTTTTTTACCAGTTTTTTATTTTGAAATTCTTCTCACCCTGGTAAAGTATCAATTAGCTGTTTTATTCCATTTCTGTGTCACACTTAATAAAGGTTTGTACTAGTTTTTTTTTTTCCTTTTGTGATTGAAGGGTGATGAACAGGAAGCAGAATCTGGGGAAACCGGACCAGAGGGACCTGAATGAGAACCTGGCTGCCACTCACGGCCTGACCCACATGATCCAAGAGTGCAGGAAGCTGTTTCGGGTCAGTCCTTAGCAACTGTACACACAAAAATAAGACAGTTTCAACGGATACATTACTGTTCTAATTAAAATGTGTCTCCTGTACCTGGTCATGATGTTCTTGTTGACTAAAACGTTGACCTTGGTCTTGTACCTTGCTATTGTTATACATTGTGGGTCTGTGTTTGCCATGTAAATACACTCAGTTATATAACATGCAGGTAACACAATGATACAGACATTTGTTTGGTTTGTCCTGACCTCACATAACAAGCCAGGACTTAACTTTGTGTACACTTCAAATTTGCTCGGGCATGTTTTGTAAAAGACTCGTTTATATAATTATACATTCCTTATTTAAAATGAGGAGCTTTAAGCCATGTTAGGATGTTGTTACCTCCTCAAAAACATACTTGGGGGTTGTGTTTTGTTTCATTCACACTTGTTTGAGGAATTATTATTAGTCTGCCTACATCTGCAAAGCTCAAAATGCCCTGTTCCACCTTGTGATGTCACATAGTGGTAGTTTTCAATCAAACAGCTACCCTTTACCTTTAATTCAGTAGACATGGGCAATTCTTGGGCTGAAATCATCCAAATACAGAGTTTAAAGACACAGTGGGGCACTTCCTGTATTACCACATGACATCACAAGGTGGAATAGAGTGTTTATAGTTTGAGAGAAGAACACCACAGCTTAAATATGCTGGGTTAAACTAGTGTGAATGAAACAAAACACGACTCCAGGTAAGTTTTTTGATGAGGAAACAACAGAGATCAGAAAATAAGCCCAGTTGGTGACAATAACAGGAAATAATCAAATTCCTTCTGTATTACAAATCTAATTTTATCTCAGTTTCATCCTTGTAATTTTGAGTCTGTTGAGCTTTCTGTGGCATTTTACAGCCAATGAAGACTGTGTTGTTTTGTTGCTTGATTTGATTATGAGCCAGTTTCCGGCCATGGTCCTATCACACGGGCATTAAATTGAATTAACCACTGCCTAATGTCCTTAAAATTAGATTTGTATTTGCATGCAGGATCATATAAGGATGACAGCTTATTAAAGCTGGTTTTAATGAGCTTCCATAACTCCTTATCATGGCAGATAATTATCCTTACTGGGTAATGACGTTTGTATATTAGTCTGGAACAAGGCAGGATTTGAGTCATAAATTAAGCTTTTGCAAATTCACTTCTGTAACAAAGTAAAAGTAGTGTACTGTAAGTACTGTAAATAAGCATACATTTTAGATATCTGTACTTTATTTAAGTAGATTTTAAAGTGGATTCTATTTACTTTTACTTTACTTCATTTGAGAGCAGGTATTTGTACTTTCTACACCACTTTTTTTTTTTAAAACTGGACTGAAAATTAAAAGTATTTTTCACTACTATCTGAGAGCTGTTGAAAAGGCTGAGTGTTTATTTTTAACACATTTGTACTTTGAGCAAACTTAAATATGCAAATAAAAACGATGAGGTTGCTTATACTGAAGCTCTGGACCTCCTCAAAATACACATACTTCTGCTATCTGTACTTTTACTTAAGTAATAAGTTTGAGTATTTCTTCCACCACCTGTCACATGACATTTATAAAGGATATTTCTGAAATTACGTGATTATATTGGCATTCCTGAAAAATTCAAAATAATAATGTCTGAACTGTTCTTTTGCCATAATCAGATCCCAGAGGAAATGAGCCGCTGCAGGAACTCATATGTGGAGCAGGCCCTGTTGCCACGGCGACTGGAGGAGCTGACGGGTGAGGAGGCGGGGCCAGAGGGGGGCTACAGGGCCTTTCTACGGGACGGCCTGGACACGCTGCTCAAAGAGGCCAAAGACAAATTCAGAGGCTACGACAGCTGCTCCACCTCTGAGCACGCGGAGCTCGCCTACAGAAAGGTAATTTAAAGGGCCCACACTGCTCTGTTTTCTATCTGTGTTATAATATTTCCTCATCACAAACATACCTGGAGTTGTGTTTTGTCTCATTCACACATTTAACACACAAACCCTGTATATTTAGGCTGAGTTCTTCTCTCAAACAGAAAACACCCTGTTCAACCTTGTGATGTCATGTGGTAGTACACGAAATGCCCTACTATGTTTTCAAACTCCATACACCTTCATTAGAATCATTTGGATGATTTCAGCCCTGAAATTTCCCATCTCGACCGACCTGAATGTAAAAGGAGCTGTAACTTGAAAACCAACACTACCTGACACCACAGTATGGATCATTACAAGATGGAACGGAGCTTTTTGAGCTTTTGTATGTAGACAAAAATTTTAAAAAAGGGCTACTCAAACGTGTGTGAATGAAATAAAACACAACTCCAGGTATGTTTTTGATCAGGTAAAAGCATTATAACATGGCTTAAACTTAACATGAGTCAATTTTGTGTAACATAGGACCTTTAATGTAGGCCATCTATAGAGAAAACTCCATGTGTGCTCCCATTGATGAAGACAGACTGTCCCTTCATTTATCCATTTCCTGTATTTTATCTCTGCTCTTCTGTTGTTATCATGTGGAAAAGCAGTTTCCGAATTACATGTGAAAAAGACTCAGCTCTTAGCTTATTTTTCCCACTGTTAAACTGGACACTGCCCCAATATGACATCATTTACTCTCCCAAGCTGACATTTCCTGTGTGTTGTAATACTTTCGCGGATTTTTTTCCCCCATCTAATTTATGTAATTTATCAGATCTAAATGAAAGAGCAAATGTTTTAAAATCTTAGGTTGCATGAAATTATAACTGGATTAAACATGACTAATGAGATTTCATTTTACTCTGCAAGTAAGAAGTAGATTTATTTATAGAGCGTCTTTCAAAGAGATCAGATCACAGCGTGCTTTAGAGATTAAAATCTCCATACTAATAAAAAAGATTAAATGCAGAAAACACAGGTATTTACTAAAAAAATTAAATACCGTGGCGTTTTGTCTAAAAGCGATGGCACCATTTTTCAATCTACTTGTACATATAATGATTATCCCTTATTTGACACATCTCTTGCTATTTCTGCTGCTTATTTAGAATTTATTTATATTTTTACTTATTGTTATTATATTATATTGTGATGTGTGAGCTTCTGTGTCCAAACAATTTCGCGTGTGGGTTAATAAAGTTTGTCTAAGCCTAAGACTAAAGTTTAATATAAATAATGTTCTTTCAGGTCCATGATGGTTTTCCGCTGCGTCTATGGAAGGTGACAGTGGAAATTCCTGCTGCCCCTGAAGAAGTTTTGACTCGGATACTGAGGGAGCAGAGCCACTGGGATGAGGACCTGCTGGAGAGCCGTGTAGTGGAGACTCTGGATGAAAAGATAGAAGTTTATCAATTCGTCCGCAACACCATGGCCCCACATCCCACCAAAGACCATGTGGTTATCAGGTAAACATTATTAAAGGGCTCATATTACACAGTTTTCTGTTTCATTCACACATGTTAAACACACAAACCCTGCACATTTTAGCTGAGTTCTTTTAGTTTATTTTGACTAATTAGAGTCTAAGAGATGAAGAAGCAGCTTGGTTGAGCTGCAAAACGTGTTCGCCCAAAATAAACTTTTGTCCAGGTGACAAATTGAGTTTCTCCTTTTGCCATGGATTCTCCCTGGACGACTGAGGGATTTTACGCTCCAAACACCTTCACTAGATTTGTTTGGATAATTTCAGCCAACCAACCAATTTCCAATCTATGTTAATAAACGAAGGAAAAAACAGATAGCTTGAAAACTACTGCTTTATGACATCACAAGGTGGAACAGAGCATTTTGAGCTATGGAAATGTAGACAGACTAATAATAAAGGATTACTCAACATTTACTCATGTGAATGAAACTAAACACAACTCCAGGGCTATTTTTGATGAGGTTACAACATTCAAACAAAGCTTAAATCCCACAAAAGTCAATTTTACATAATAGGACATTCAAAGTATTTATTTTTCTTCTATTCAAGACTACAATGTCAACACATGAGCTAAAAACATGCTTTGTCCAACAGGACCTGGGCTACAGATCTAGCTAAAGGAGCGTGTGCACTTGTGAGTTCCTCAGTGGACCATGAAGGACTGCCTGTGGTCGGCGTGCGCGTCAATGTTCTTACATCACGTTACTTCATCGAGCCGTGTGGGAGCAACAAATCTCGACTTACACATCTGTCCAGGATCGACTGCAGGTACGTTATGCAGAGGTTATGATTCCCTGATTTTATGTACATCTTTAATTTTGTAACTCTGCTAGTCTCTGTGCTTTTTAATTGCCCTTCGGGATAAATAAAGTGACTGAATTGAGCTGAAGAGACACACGCACAAATAATATGAATTAATTGTGAGGGTCCTTCAAATGCTTTTCTGCGTGGAGATGTTATTGCTTTGACTGTTTCACAGTATGGCATTAAACCTTTCTATAATCATGGAGACCAAACCAGAACAAGTTACAGGTCAGATCTGTGGAGAGGCGACCCTGCTCACAGTCAGAATGTCTGTTTTTCTATGTATTTTTGAGCAATAACCACCTGTAATTGAATAAATGTAAGGTAGACCTGTTTAATGTCATACTGTGGAACTTTCCAGACAGAGCAATGACGTCTCCATAGAAACAAGCAGGTGACGAAGCCCCAACTAAAGAAAATTACAAAGTGCTCCTTTAAAATCTAAGAAATGGGTTTTGTATTATGCAATTTTTAGTTGTATAAATACTTGTCTCATGACTTGTCTCAGGACCATAACTAATTGTGGCCATGACAGTCAAGATTTTTTTCTAATTTAATGCGGTTTTCTGTTGGCTCTTTAAACTGTCTATGGTTGGCTCACTGTAACTAACTGTCTGTTTGCTGTGTGTTGTAGGGGCCGTTTTCCTGAGTGGTACAATAAACTGTATGGACACTTGTGTGCTGCTGAGGTGGCTCGGATACGTGACTCTTTTACTGTGCCAATGGACAAATAAAGCCTGGCCAGGACTACAGACGATTGGAAAACTCCACTCACTTTGAATCCAACAGGGCACTAGACATGATTCATTCCAGCGGCGCTTTTGTGTTCTTACGCTTTAAGGACAAACCTGGATCTCATTTGAAGGACTGTGTGACTCTGATACAGTGTCACAGGAGACTTATCTGTAAAGTGTCCCATTCTGATGTCCAGCCACACCGACCGTCATGCCAACTTTTATCTGGGCCAAAGGACATGTACGAGAGGATACAAGGCTCAAATCTTATCAAAAGGGTGCTACTGCTTCTGAGAAGCAACAGGATTAGGCAGTGTACAGTGTCTGTGTATATGTGAGCGAGTGGTTAATGAATATTCTATGTACATACAGTGTTGTGCCATGTGTTGTCTGTCACATATTACCTCTGTCCCTTTTTCTGTTACAGCAAAGCACACACCAATATTTGAGCAGTACATACAAATATATATCTGAGAGTGAAGAGTGGTGAATGTGGATGAAGGTTAGACTGGATCCAGAGAGAGGACTTTTATGATGGCAGAGTTTAGAGAAGATGGTGCTGGATCACCTATCAGTGCACCTGATTTACTCACATAAAAATACATTTTAATTTATTAGCACAAAGATCTTCAAGAAACATGACTTGAGTTGTTTTCCTTATGTTTAGTAAAAGACCAGTCGTTCTAAATGGGCCAAATTTGAATAGACACCAAAGTGAGTTATTCAACGCTGATAAAATAAACACGTGTAAATACAACAGAAAGCTCTGGTGAGGCGAGGGGTTTAAGAAAAAGTGGTCCTTTTATAAAGGTGGAGAGTCTACAGGTTTTACTGTAGTGAAGGGGCAGATTGAATGTGTGCATGAATATGTAGAAGGTAATATTTTTAGGTAAACGTCTGTTAAAAAAAACAAAAACAAAAAAACAACATAACAAAGCTGATGTTTGCTATAACACTCATTATGTTGTATTCTTCATGTGGACTTGTATAGTTAACACACTAAGCCATTGTTCATATGATACTATAACCTGCTACTTATGCAACTGTGTTTTATTTCATTTTTGACCAAATAACACATGACAATGACAGTTAATTTAAAAGAAATATTTATACCTCAGTTATACAGTACCATTTGTGTTGTGTCAAACCATCTATGTTATTTTATTGTAAATGTTAAACAAATGTTTTATCTTTTTTATTAATATTATTTCTGTACAGGTTAATCAAAGTGCACTATTAAACGTATCAAAGTGAAAATGTGTTTTCTTGTGTTTCCTTGGATTATGTAACGCAAAGTGAACCCTGTCAGACATACATACACCTGTTAGGGCATGGAGTATATAAAAGTGTTTGATTCACATGTTTGAGTAATCCATTATTATTAGTCTGTCTACATTACCAATTCTTAAAACACTCTGTTCCACCTTGTGATGTCATGAAGCGGTAGTTTTCAAGTTACCAGCTCCTTTTACCTTTTAGTTCAATAGAGATCGGCAATTCCAGGGCTGAAATTATCCAAATGATTCTAGTGAAGGTGTACGGAGTTTAAAAACACAATGGAGCAGTTCTATTATTACCACATGACATCACAAGGTGGAACAGCTTAAATATGCAGGATTTGTGTGTTAAACATGTGTGAGTGAAACAAAACACAACTGCAGAAATATTTGTGATGATGAAACATAACAGATCAGAAATTAGCTTAACGCAGACCTTGTAATGAGGACCAAACTGTGCAGGATCTCAATTGGATCTTGTGGAGCATTTCTAGTCTGGAAGGGAGAAGTGAAGGGACTTTTGGCTCCTTTATGAGATCCACATTTTTTTTTTTTTCGATCTGTTCATTGCAAAGAGCTGTTCAAAAGACAAACTCTTTTAGTATTGTTATGACAGAAGCCAATGTGAGAACTCATTTTAACAACAAACTAACCTTGGAGAGAAATGAACCTAGAGTCAGATGGTTCAAACTGAGAGTGGGAGTGTGTTTACCCTTTGAAATGATGCATAATCTAAATAAAACATTCCACTACAATATTAATTATAACAAAAATAACTGTTATTAAGATGTCAAATATGTTTTCTGTGCACAAAGCTCTCACTCGTGTTAGCTACGAAGAAAAAATGCACTAAATAATTGAAACAAAACACATTCGGTTCTTTTCAAAACGTTAGATCCGGTTCCAAAAATTCACATTAAAGGTGCATTGCGTAACTTTTCTGGTGGAGAGTCTTTCAAATGCTTTTCTCCATGGAGATGTTATTGCTTTGTCTGGAATGTTTCACAGTATTCTTTCTTCATGGAGACCAAACCAGACCAAGTTACAGGTCAGATCTGTGAAGAGGCGACCATTCTCAGAGTTAGAACGGCGGTTTTTGTAAGTATTTTTGAGCTATAAAACCACCTGTAATTGAATAAATGTCAAGTAGAGCTGTTTAATGTCATACTGTGGAACTTTTCACGCAGAGCAGTGACATATCCATGGAAACAAGCAGGTGACGGACCCCCAACCAAAAGAGCCGTCTCATTCACAAACGTCCCATCACTAAAGGGTACAAAGTTGAACCAGCAGCACATAACAGATTTACTGCTCGGATCAAATTACTCGTACATTATAAGTAACAATAAAAAGCAGATGGTCTTATTGAATTTTCAGAGAATCATTTCCAGAGACAGGCTCTTCCAAGTTCGCATTTCTCCATGATTTTCATTTAGGCCTCTCAAATCTAAGATGTGGTTACAGAGTGCTGAGAGAAAGGGGGTATCCAGTGGCCGGGTAAATGCTGACTTCACTCTGACTATAGTGTATTACGTAACACATTCTCATAGCTAAAACAATAGAGCTCATTCTACTGCACCTGGCCAATGATTTAACACTTCATATTTTACTCACTGTGTACTTTGAATGTCAGCGTGGACGGACTGTGCTTCACCAATCCCGTCCAAATATTTGAATCATCGTAATCTATGTAGTAAGGCAGAGGCGATGAAGTACTTTTGTTACCTAAAGTTGCACCGTGTAACTTTTCTTTTGGAGGATCCGTCAAATGCTTTTCTCCGTGGAGCTGTTATTGCTTTGTCTGGAAAATTTCACAGTTTGGTATTGAACCATTTTAACTTCATGGAGACCTAACCAGAAGAAGTTACAGGTCAGATCTGTGGAGAGATAACCCCACTCAATCATAATCTGTTTTTTGAGGTATTTTTGAGCAATAAAAGCATCTGTAATTGAAAAAATATAAGATGTTTAATGTCACACTGTGGAAAATCCCAGGCAGAGCAATGACATATCTGTAGAAACAGTCAAAAACGTACTGTATTACTTGTACTTCATTGCTTTCCACCACTGGTTAAAGGTAGTTTCCACTCATCGTGCAGAGTGACAGCTGGAGCAGGCAGGAACTTGACTGCGAGTATACACACAGAGCATGTACATTTTCCATCTTTATAATTAACACCTTGCATTCTCTCTTCCTGCTGTAATCCTCTACAATTATTTTTCATACGAATCCTTGGAACCTGAACAGTCATCTTTGCTCAATCCTGCGAAGATTTCTCATCTTCACAATCCGCTCTTACATCAAATGCTGGTATGTTTTCGAATCAGCGAGTGTGTATTTTTTTGTGGGAACCCAAACACCTCGGGGAGATTATGTATAGGGCCAGATAAGGCGACCAAGGGCCACATTCCAGCACCTCTTGTTGAGAATCAAGAACTGGCCCTTTCCCACATTGATAAATGAATACAAACGTGAGAGCACAGGTTTTCCTACGTGTATGCAACTCAGAACTCACTACTATGTGAAAATTAACCCAGCTACAATATTAATAGCACCTTCACTGAAAATGTGTAAGTAAAATTGCAGTTACATGGCTATAATTATACTCAATTAGCCTACAAGTTGCTATAATTGAAGGCTACTTAAAGAGCCCATATTATGTTCTAATCTATGTTATAATGTTGTTTCCTCATCACAAACGTATCTGGAGTTGAGTTTTGTTTCATTCACACATGTTTAACTCACAAACCTGCATATTTAGGCTGAGTTCTTCTCTCAAATGGAAAACACTGTGGCAATGCAAGAAGTGCTCTACTGTGGTCAGAGGTGGGACCAAGTCGTTGTTTTGCAAATCTCAAGTAAGTCTCAAGTCTTTGACCTCAAGTCCAAGTCAAGTCCCAAGTCAAATACAGAAAAGTCCAAGCCAAGTCTCGAGTCACTGGTCTATAAATCCAAGTCCAAGTTACCTGCTTTGAGCTTCAAGTCATTTCAAGTCCTTAAACCAAAGTAAAAAATATAGCTTCAATTTTTGCAATTTATATGAATTATACATTAAATTGTACTTAAAAAGTCATGGTATATTTATGTGTGAGTATTTATATAAGAGTTGTAGAAATGCAAGTTTTTCCTTTTTAAATGTCTTGACAAGATCTTAGGGTGAATCAGAACAGAAAGAATTCAGATTTAAAAATGCTTAATAAAAGTTATATTGTCATATAGTCTGCACTGAAATGGAAGGATCATTTTCTTTGTAGTGCCCTCTGTTTTATTGCATATTATTGTATAACACATCACAGTAAGTCCAGTTCAGTTATGTCCAAAGTAACAAAGAAGTAGGAAGGACATGTTCCAGTTTGTTCCTGTAAAATTCAGTACTGCATTTATCAACTGAAAAGAGAAAAATATTTTCTAAAACCATATATTTCTTTAGAAGAAGCATCAAGTCTTCTCAAGTCACTAACTTTCAAGTTCTAATCAAGTCCCAAGTCTTTGTCCATTTTATCAAATAAAGTCCTAAAAATAATGCCTCAAGTCTGACTCGAGCCTAGGTCGAGACTTGCAAGTCCCTATTTCTGCTCCCATACATTTTCACTAGAATCATTTGGATAATTTCAGCTCTGGAATTGCCAAACTCAACAGAACAAAATGTAAAATGTAGCTGTTAACTTGCAAACTACCATTACATAACATCACAAGGTGGAACAGAGCATTTTCAGCTTTGGAGATGTAGACAGAGTAATAACAAAGGATTTCTCAAGTGTGTGAATGAAAAAACACAACTTCAGGTATGTTTTTGATGAAGTAACAACATTATAACTTGGCTTGAAGCTCAAAAGAATAAATATAGGACCTTTAAAATGTAACATACATATAATTATTTAACATTTTGTTTATTAGAGATAGTGGAAAGGAGAGGAGGAGACAGGGGGTGGGTGAAATTAAACATTTTTCTTAGCCTAAGTCCTCAAGTGCAGGACAATACAAGATTAGTAAAACATGCATGAATCAAAGTTTTTCAAAATTCTAATGGCGTTTAGTTTACATATGGTATAGTATAAAGTACTCATGAAAAATACCACTCAATGTAGTTACTAATATTTTTTTCTGCAATTTTATATCTGTCTTTCATAGAAAACCTGATTATTTAAATAACAAAATGACCCCAAGTAACACATCCTCTCAGTGCCCTTAACAAACATGGATATTTGAACGTGCATTTACACAGCACTGAGACCTTTCTCCTGCACTAACACGATCGATGATTCTGTTGGTTGTGTCAGTTCACAAACACGCCAACAATCTGACACACACATGGCTCAGAGCTCCCTGTCTGAAGGATCTGCTGCAGATGTTGTGCTGCGGTTGTGGAGGCAACTGGGCAAACTTCAAAATTGAGTACACAAGTATAAGTGGTCTAGGAAATTATGCTGTAGTAAGACCAAGCCCGTCAAGAGAAATTTGGGGACTCACATGGCTCCCCCTCTAATGTTAATTAATAGGCAGGGGTTCCAATTCTGAAATCCAAAGACCCTGGGGCCTGGGACAACAGACCTCTTTGTGTATTTGTGTTTATTCAAATAGGAGTCAAAGTCAGACATCACTTTTACTCCTATTTGAATACTTCTCAGAGTGTAACTACAATTTTAAAGGGTCTATATTACACTATTTTTTATCTATGTTATAATCTTGTTTCCTCATCAAAAATATACCTGGAGTTGTGTTTTGTTTCAATCACATGTTTAACACACACATCCTGATCGTTTAGGCTTTTTAGGTTCCAAACTGAAACCACTTGTGATGTCATCAGGTGGTAATATTCAAAGTGTGTGTGGTCTTAAACTCCATATGCCTTCACTAGAATCATCTGAACACTTTGCAGCCCTGGAATTGCCAAACTTTGAAGACACAGCTCTTGTTTTAACCTTGTTGAAATGTCTTATTCTTGTGTATTGTACAGTAAAGCACTTCAGTTGAGGCTAAAAATAGATTTTAACTGCAACTTGATGACATCACAAGGTGGAACAGAGCATTTTGAGCTTTGAAAATGTAGACAGACCAATGAAGCAGGGTTACTCAGACGTGTGCGAGTGAAACAAAACACAACTCTGGGTATGTTTTTCAGAAGGTAAAAGTGTTATAACATGGCAAAAAGCTCCAAGAGTCAATTTTGCGTAATATGGGACCTTTAAAATAAATGTACTTGAGTTAATGCATGTGTGCTATGCATTTCTGCAACTGGGGTATTGTGTGTTTATCACATGGCCGTACTGTACCAGGAATTTCACAAGGAGACACACACTTAACTCTGAGGATTTAAAACTATGCTGATTTGAAATCTCAGACCCTGACTGAGCAGTCTGATGACTTGATCATCCTTTCCCCATGTGTCAGAGCCAGGTGTCAGACATGCCTGTGTGTGTGTGTGTGTGTGTGTGTGTGTGTGTGCCTCTGTGTGTGTGTCTCTATGTGTGCATGTGTGCGTGTGTCTGTGTTAGCCATTGAGGTGGACAAGACTAAACCTGTTGAGCCAAGACCCATAGCCTAGAGAGCCAGTGTTTTAGATGATTACACTGGTACTATTGAGATTGTAACACTGTGTAAAATAAAATAGAATAAATTAAAATAAAAACAATCAAATTAAATGATCTGTTCAATGGCTTTGTTTACCTAAAATATAACAAACTGACAGGATTTGCACAACATGTACAGCCCAGTCTTGACTAATGGCAGTCTTAAGCCATGTTTTTTAGGGACAAACGTAGATCTTTGCTGCCCTCTTGTGGTTAAAAATAACTTGTAATTCAATTTGCACGATATTACAAATCCTTCCTAAATATAAAAATAAAAATAAAAAATAAATAAACAAATGAATAGAATTTCACTATTGCGACAAATCATCAGAATCACTTTAAGCTTTTATCACTCAGTTGTATTTACAGGACAAATTAGTTTAAATTCATTATACCAAGGCCAGAACAGCAGGACTATTTTGAAGGCTATAAAGAATTAACAATTATTTATAGCCTATTTAAACACAAAAAATAAGTTTCATCTTCATGACTGATGTAGGCCTAAATGCTTTTGTAGGCTACCTGTTTTCCACTGACCACAAGATGGCGCTCATACCCTGACTCCATCACTCCATGTTTTCCACCTAGGTCCATGTCTTACACTTAAACTTTAGCGGCTTTTTTTATTAAAATGTAATTGTATGAGGAGTTTAGGGCTTTAGTCCCATTTTGATGTTGCCGTTGTGGGGCCTCTTAGCACAGGTATTCACACTTCAAACTCTGCCCCTGTAACCAGGACAGTCTTCCGTGATGGCACTCAGTACTTGAAATTGCAGTGGTCACTGAAGGCAACACACACTTAGTTAAACATTTTTGACCAGTAAGCTGCAAATTTCCTTTGGTTTCTCTGAAAATGCCCAAAACAGGAAAAACTAGACATAGCAGATAATGCAAAAACATACACTATACGTGGTTTAGTAACAAGAAGAAGTAGGCCTACGTTTAGTTTTTACCTTCCACTTAAGATTTTTGCAGGTTTAATTAAATGCTACATGTGAAGAAGTAACCAGAACATTTATGTGTGTAAGATATAATGTAATGTATCTGAGTGCTTAACTTGACTTTTTTCTGAATGATGAATCATTCATCATAATACTCTGTTATAGTCCAATTAAATCGGCCATTACGGCATAATTCACAGACTATGTTGTGGAACGTGGATCACATTATTGTGTGATTAAATATAATGAAGGACTAGGCCTATAATTAATGTAGCCTATACATTACCTTTTTTGATTGTATAACAAAATGCTTATCTATATTGTATTCAATAAATGAACAGTGCATTAAAAAAAAAAACAAGAAAATGCAAAAACATCTAGGTTTATATCCAGTCTATACAGTCTCTATATATGTAACCCATTGCCCCCGTCTGGACCAAGGCCAGTTTATTTCTTGACAGTCAAACGTCTACTAATTAAGTTACATAAAATAAATATAACATAAAATTTAATAACATAGTGTTACAAAATGTTATTACACAACAGGTTATGACAAGATGCCTTCAAAGTGCAATAAAACTTTCCCATAAAAAAACAAACAAAACAACTATGTTAGTAAGAGCTTTTGCTCTTCTGTTACTTTATGTGCGCGGGGGAGAAACTTGGTTTCAGGTCTTTTAAGATTTAAACATCTTTGGCAGCAGCTTTATTCTTAACAAACTCTCCCGTCTCTTCCGTAGTTATGAAACTTCGAAACGCACGTTTTGTAATCACTGCGTCTGACCAATCACAGCACGAGCCTGCTGCTCACGTGACGTAGTTTTTATGTAACAAACGGGTGTCAATAGGAAAGTCCTCTGTGCTGCTGCTCTCAAGGACCGCAGCAACTATAGAAATGTACAGATACACTAACAGCAAACCTCTTTAACCTTTTTTCATTACTCTAAAATGTCGATTCAGTCGCACGCGGCGCTGGAGGCGTCGGAACGAAGCGCGTTCTTCATCGGGGAGGACTGGGACGAGGTGGTACCTGAGGAGAAGGGCCACCATGAACTCATATTACAGAAAGCAGATGCCCTAGCATCGGAGAACTGTCTCAAAGAGGCCATACACTTATTTTCTGTCGCTATGCGCTACGGCCCATTAAAGCCGGAACAGCTGAGCACTTTCGTGGACTGTATTCTTCGCAATTTTAAAAGGAAATCTGAATCCTGCCCGGAGCAGCGTCTGGACAAAGCGGACAGCTCCAGAGATGACTTATTTGAGTGTCCAAATTGCCATAATTTCTTGGGAGAACCAGTGACTGCAGCCTGTGGACATACCTACTGTAGAAGATGTTTACAACGGCGCCTGTTATGTAAATGCAGGGTGTGTAATGAAGCAGTGACAGGGGAGAAAGCCAATATACTGCTGTGTGGACTCGTAGAGAAATGGTTTCCTGAGGAACATAAAATATCCAGGACTGTAGGTGAAGTAGATGCTCTTTGTAAAAAAAGACAATATGACGACGCCATTTCGCTGGCCTCTGAGATCATAGACTCAGGTGAGTAAAGCACATGTAGAACATGCATAACTCTAATAGGTCTGTGGCATAACCTCACATCCATGTTATGACAGCGTTTCCTGGTAAACCGGCGCAGGCTCAGTAGGCAAAAATAAAACCTCTGCCTTTACATGACTGTTGTGTCTACACGGTGTTCATTGTTCTACTGACCAATATTTTCAAGTCCGTACAATTGTTTACTGCTTCTACATAGGCCACCCACGACGCCACCCCGGGTAATTAGATGGTGAGGTGAGGTCAAATACGGCTTACGAAAGTTATCACTGCGCGCATGCGTGTTCTGTGGACATTGCATAAGGCAGGTCGTGATCGCGACCCATATATGATCATGGATCTATGTGTATGGGTCTTAAAGAGGTGCATCTTAATGCTATAGGACTGGTTTAACTGTTTGTCTATAGCCTGTGAAGATTATAATGAGGCTCATGGGGTTATTAATTGGTAAAGGCCAGTACAAATGCATTCAAATGGCTTTCTGTTGATATTTTTTGATAATTCTTTACATAGCCTCACACTTTTCAGTTGTATGTAGGTCAAGTGATATAATAAGTCACATAACCAAGTAATCAACTGCCTCTGTCTCAGGCCGCCTCAAATCAGCTGTTATCTAAAGGAAACTAATGTGTCTGATTGTTGTTGTATTATACAACATTACATTATAGCACTTAAATAAATGTGATCAGTCTGTCCTGAATTAAACAATAGACCTACATTTGTGCATCTTATGCACAGGCTCCTCACAGCTTCTCACAAAACCTCTAAGATTTTGTGCTTTTGAGATGCATTTTTTAAACATTTTCTTATGAGAGGGCAGTAAATCTGTCTGACTTAAATGTGCATTCGTCTGTATCTCCACAGGTTAAGGTACACTTTACTTTACTATGAAGGACATTTGTCCTCTGCATTCTACCCCTTTTTCATTAAACTATATTTTATTTATTCAGGTCTGTCTGGAATAATAATAAAAATAGACTTTACCGTCTTTAATTAAACTATCTTTAATTTATTCAAAAACAGACAGTTGTATCAAAAGCGGTTGGTTTGGTGGAGGTTTAGGCCATTTTCTGGAACATTCCAGGCAAACCCAATGTCTCCATAGAGAAGAACAGCTTTTGGACCCTCCACCTAAGAACTAACATAGAGCCCATTTAGTAACTTTAACTTTTGTAGATTTTTTTGAGTATTCACTTTATTTTTTGGCATGTTAAACTCTTTCATGCAAATGAAACTTAAGTGCTTGAAAGAGCCTTCTTGAGGGTGATTGACTGACAGCAGGTGTAGATTCATGAGATCTGTTTGCATTACCTTCTTAGGACCATATTGGTCTATAATGGGAAAGCTAGTTTTAAAAATAATCTATTTGAATAGTAATATGTAATAGCTCTTTTTTCCTCTTCAGGTCATCCAGATTCAACAGCAGTGGCGCGTTTGTCTCGTGCAGAGGCTTTCATGGCCATGAAACAATACAACCAGGCTCTGGAAGACACCGAGTTCTGCTCCAACTTCAGATTCTCTGCAGAAGTAAGCCACGATCTTTTCTCATTTGTCTTTTATTTTTTGTCTTCTTTATAATTTTATAATTTCTGCTTTTATTGGATTACAGTATTTACATTGAAGAATGTATTAAAATATGTAGATAACACTTAGATGGTGTTTAAAGGTGCACTATGCAACTTTTTGGTTGAGGGTCCTTCGACTGCTTGTTTCTATGGATATGTCATCGCTCTGCCTGGAATGTTCCACAATATGACATTAAATTACAGCTGGTTTTATAGCTAAAAATCCCTAGGAAAACAGGCATTCTAACTGTAAGCGGGGTTGCCTCTTCACAGATCTGACCTGTAACTGCTCTGGTTTGGTGTCCATGAAGACTGAAAGCTTTAATTGTTCATTGTGAAACATTCCAGACAAAGCAATAACATCTCCATGGAGAAAGGCATTTGATGGAGCCTCCACTAGAAAAGTTGCACAATGCACTTTAGGTTTTGGTATTGGCCTGACCTTGTTTGCTTCTTTAGGTGTTGTTCAGGAAAGCCATGGTACTGAATGAAATGGGTCAGGTGGATGAGTCTCTCCAAGTCTTCCTTCAGTGTTTGTCTATAGACGAGGACTTCCCCAGTGCAAAGAGACAAGTGGAAAAGGTGAAGGACCAAACTGCTCTGATAACGATTGTTTGTTTTACTTTACTTTATTATTTTATTAGCATTACTAATTTGTGATAATAATTTTATTACATCTTATTTCACCTGCTTTATATCAGATATATTTCAGTGAAGGCCTTGTTTACTTGTAGGAGCGTTACAAAATCAAATTTCATAAGTTGTTTTAGTGGGTCAGGTCTGGTGACCTTCTATGTAATGAAATTAGTATCAGTTACAACAGTTCAAATGCTAAGTAATAGTAAGTAAGAGTTCACATTAGTGCATTTAATGAAGACTTATTTTGTAGTAAATGTAATAATTTAATTAGTTTGTTCCACATATGACTTTTATTAATGTCTGAATGGTGCTGTCTTAAAGCATTAGACTTTATATTCAGTAAAGGCAAATCTGATTAAATCCTGATGTCTCTATTACATTACTCTAAATGTTAGTATGAACTTCTTCAGTTACACAGTTTGGACTGTTCCCGGAGTACACAGACTGACCCAATTACACCCAATCTAGTGTCTCTCTATTGTTGTGTATGATTTTTTTGGGGGGGTCAATCAAACACTGAGATGTTGCAATTAAGCAATCATTTTTGTTTCAGATTTTGTGTGGTCTACTTTCCCCAACTCGAGAATGTTAAAGTTGGTCTGAGAGAAACAACGCAGAGCACTTCCCCTCGTCTCCGCAGTAAAACCCTGGTGTCTGACGCGCAAACAGATCCACAGAGTCCGGTTCAAAGACAAGACTGCCAGCATCAAGGACGCGCCACCTCTGCCCACCCCTCACTGGAGAGTCAGGAGGTACACACAACCTCACCTACACTCATATCATACTCTACCACTGTTAAAACAACTCAACATTATGTAAGAGATAGCCTTATCCTCGTCCTGTCAATGATTATATCATCTTTGCACTGTTTTCCTTATGACCTCTTGTATTGACCTTACCCTGGAAGTTGCCATGCACGCTCCCTTCATCATTTGAGTTCTGTCATTTTGCATGGGCCTGCTTATCCTAACAGCAAATTGATTGACTGATTTGTGCCAAGAGAGAAAAAATAATCATATATATACTGCATATTTATTATAACAACAGAAAAGCACATTTCTCTTAAATTAAATAATTTGAAAAAAAAAATGTGGTTGCTTATGTACACTGATTACAAAACCTTAAAAATATTTACATATAGCAAAATAAATTACACATTATACATACTAAATGTGTAATAGACATGACATAACAAATAAGTTCAATAAAGCCATTTTAAAGCCTCCTAGAGAATCAGTGAGATACTGTGTCCAAGTAATTCCCGTGTGGATCAATCAAGTTTGTCTAAGCAAGTCTAATTTGAGTATTTATGACTCCACAGAGACGCTTTGAAAGCTTAGAGAGACCTGGTTTGAGCCGTGCCCTCTCATTACGAATGCATGGGTCTATCAGCAGTGATGAGGGCTTGAAGAGGGTCTGTTCTGCTCCACAACTGGGCGACCAGGAGAAAGGAAGCCTGTTGAAGAGGAAGTTGTCAGCGTCAGAGGCTGAGCATTGTGTTTTGGCTAGTGGAAATAACAAGCATAAAAAAGGTCAGTATCTTTTATGTAACTGAGCTGATTTGATTGAAAGGGCCCATATTACGCAATTTTGTGATCTATGTTATAATGCTGTTTCCTCATCATAGACACAAACCTTGAGTTGCGTTTTGTTTCATTCACACATGTTTAACACACAAATCCAGAATATTTTAGGCCGCCACACACTACAGGTGAGTATGCCCGATTTAGGGTGCAATTTGCTTCTTCCCGAGTTCAGGGGGGCATGACCTGACTTTTACGATTAGTGAGCATCTTCGGCGTTGTTAAGCAGTTACATGGTTCACACTATTTACATGTTGCCACAAGTGTGTTGCTATTAGTGTGCTGATGGTCATCCACTTTGAACTCTTAGGAGTCTCAAAACGAGTTGTTTTATTCTACACAGAAAACCGCTGACGTGAAGTCCGCTCACAACTTTAGACTGTTTTATGTAGCCGTATCTCGCAGCAATTTTTGTCACATTCTCCTCTTGTCTGCGGTGTGTGCTTTTTGTTGCACGTTTAAAAAGTCGTTTAAGACCAAATAATCCTGCTGTGTGTGGCGGCATTTAGGCTGAGTTCCCCACTGTGTTTTTAAACTCCATGCACCTTCACTAGAATCATTTGGATGATTTCAGCTCTGGAATTGCCATGTGTATTGATCTAAAGGTAAAAGGTAGTTGTTAACTTGGAAAGTACCACTACATGACATCACAAGTTGGAACGAAGCGTTTTGAGTTTAGGAGATGTAGTCAGACTATTATTAAAGGATTACTCAAAGAATGTGTGAGTGAAAGAAAACACAGCTCCTGGTGTGTTTTTGATGAAGTAAACACATTATAACATGACTTAAAGATCACAAGAATCCATTTTGTGTAATACAGGACATTTACATTTTTTCATGCTTTGGAAAACTCACTCTGATGGTTTTGCTTCTGTCTCTGTAGGGGTCACAACCGACAGCCATCGCACCAGCAAAACTAGAATGTATAGAATTTTTCCTGAGGGTGGACTTAATCTCAATGATGTGGAGTGCTCTCTTTGCATGAGGTAAAGACTCCGAAAAACACAAAAAACTCTGCTGCTTAATGTAAAATGACATTATAATAATAAAAAATAACCTAATTTTCACCTTTTGTCTGTCACAGATTATTCTATGAGCCTGTTACTACGCCCTGTGGACATACGTTTTGTAAAAGCTGTCTTGAACGCTGCTTGGACCACATGCCTCAATGTCCCCTCTGTAAAGAGAGTTTGAAAGAGGTACAGAGCACTTAAAGTAGTAATTAGCAGAATGAATGAAGTAGAGCTGGGCAATATGGCAAAAAAACAACATGATTTTATTCCTTGTATTAGGTTAGGTTAGTTTTTTTGCCATTTGTAGTTAAAGGTGCATTGTGTAGCTTTTCTGGTTTTCTGTTTTTCTCCGTGCAAATGTTATTGCTTTGTCTAGAATGTTTCACAGTATTGTAACTTCTCTATCATCATGGAGACCAAACCAGACCAAAGTTACAGATCAGATCTGTGGAGAGGCAACCCTACTTATAGTCAGCTATAAAACTACTTGTAATTGAATAAATGTAATATAGAACAGTTTAAAGTCATACTCAGGAACATTCCAGGCAGAGAAATGACCATAAAATCCATAGAAACAAGCAGGTGATGGACCTCCAACCAAAAAGTTACATCGTGCACCTTTAAAAACCATAATGAAAAGCATGTTCAAAAAGCTCAAATTGCACCATGAGACATTAAAAACAACAATTATATGTACAGTTTCTAATTAACAACAAATATAAATCCCTTTTCATATTAATTCCATGAACACATATTAGACTAGTGCACAAAAAGCCCAATCATTGACAATTTTAAAGTATTGGATCTCAATTCGATTAAACTCTAATTAACTGTACAGCTCTTACCATCTTACTTTGTAGCTAATCAAGTCCTCGTCTTGTCTTTTTCAGTATCTAGCATCTAGAAATTACATCGTGACTAAACTCTTGGACACATTGATTAAGCGGTATTTAGGAAATGAATATGAAGAGAGAGCTAAAGTGCATCAAGAGGAAACCAGAGAGCTTTCAGAGTGAGTTTCCTTCTTGTTTTGAAATTTAATAATTACTGTATCATTAAAAGAGATTAAAATTTTTTTCTTATTTTTTTGTGCAGTTTGACAAAGAATGTGCCTATCTTTGTATGTACCATGGCTTACCCCACCGTGCCTTGCCCTCTACACGTTTTTGAGCCTCGATATCGCCTCATGATTCGCCGCTGCATGGACACTGGTACGCGGCAGTTTGGGATGTGTATCAGTGATCCAGAGAAAGGGTGAGTTAAAATTCCTCAGAACGGAACTCCCTAAATTCTTCTTCATTTGGGCACGGTCCTCAGCGTTCCATGGAGACTAACTCATTTCCAAGGAAGGAGATAACTTCATAATCATTACAACTGATGTAATTACAGTAAATATTAAGGCTCAGAGGCATTGCGAAATCTAATCCTGATCCTAACCACAACCTGATTGTAAAAAAAACTGACAAAAATCTGTTTGCATAACCATTTATATAAAGTGGGTGTTTGGGGGAAGAATCTAGAAGTCTAATTTAAGTTTAAAGCTTTATTTGTCAGAAATGTCTGTTTCTTAGACCTGCACTGCAAAAAACTTGACTAAAATTTACGATATAAACACTTAAATCTATCAGAAAATGACTTAAAAGTAGTGAAATTATCTGTCCATGCTGCAAGATAATTTTACTTGACAAGTTATCTTAAAATAAACTACCTCTAGACTAGAATTAAGCATTCTCAGAACTAGTAAGTAGATAAATCTGAAAGCATGATTAATAACCTGATATAAATTTTTAAATCTTGGCCAGATCAGAGAAATTTGCAGTGTGGCAGCTCAGTTGAATAAAAAAAACCCTGTTAGAATGTTGCTTGTCATGGTTGCAGTAGAGCGTTTAGTCCTGCCCGTGGATGAAATGCTTTTAGGGAGTCCCTCAGAGCAGCAAAATGTAAAAAAAAAATCTAACTAAATCTCTTCTTGCAAACAGGTTTGTGGATTATGGCTGCATGCTCATTATCAGAAGTGTCCATTTTCTCCCCGATGGACGGTCAGTGGTGGATACGATCGGTGGAAAGCGCTTTCATGTGCTGTCGCGGGGAATGAAGGACGGCTACAGCACTGCCAACATCGAGCACTTAGAAGATACTAAGGTACCGTTAAGTTTGTTTATTATCACTTTTAACCTTTTCCTGCTTTGACTTTTGGCAATAACTGATGTACGTGTGATTGTGTCAGGTGGAGGACAGTGGAGACCTGTATAGACTACAAGAACTACACGATGCCGTTTATGAGCAGGCCTGTGTGTGGTTTCAAAACCTCAAAACTCGCTTCCGTAACCAGATCTTACAACATTTTGGGGCAATGCCAGAACAAGAAGCAAACATTCAGGTAAATTTCTCGATTTCTTAATTGTTCCTATTTGAGTGACAAACAAGTTTTTTAATGCCTAATAGGCTCTGTGTACAGCAGCATGAGTTACTTTTATGGATAAGAAAACATAAAATAAACACTTAATTAGGACTACCCAATTATTTTTATATGGAGAATACTGGTTTGTGGTTTTGCTTTAGTATTTATTATGCCCCAAATTAGAATTAATGCTAGCATTTAGACACAAGCATCTCTCTTTCTAAACACAGAAGTGTCCTCCGCTCAAGTGTTATTTGTGCACTGTCCACAGCCTTATTTTAAAATATTTATTCATTTTTGCTTGACTCAGCAAAAGTGTTACTGTGCACAGAGCCTGTTAGTAATGCTTAATTATTCATTCAGAGGTCTACATCTCTCTAGGAAGCCTTAGTCATAGAAATTAATTTAAGTCTGAGTCTAAAAACTGCAGCAGGCCAAAGTTAGTTTACAATATAGGTTAAAGAGCTTTGGAGTTAATCCTTCTGGCTGTTGCATCACCCTTGTTATAAGCAGTAACGCACACACAAACAGTCATTAACGGTGGCGTGTTTGTGTATTCCTCTTGTTGTGATAGTGTTAGATATTGTAAGAATGCTCAGTCCTTCACTCTTGAATGTTATGGCGGCTTTAGGCTTACGTATTCAATCACAAGATAATTCTTAGCGATATATCACTGACGCGCAAGCATTCCTGAAAGAGATTACCGTAAAAGGGAATTTATGTTCTAGTCTGTTCTGTTCTACTTTATTTTTAAAGCAGTTTTTTACACAAACAAAAGATAAGAAATGTATTTTATCACAGTAAAATATGAACTGCCCCTTACAGTTAGTCAAAGACGTTTGGAGTTGCTGTATAAATTGTCCATTTTGTCAATTTTGTCCATTATTCTTGATATATGCACTATATTCAATGATGGATACTGTACCTTTAGTATAAAATGTGTGTTTTATGCCAATACATCATAGGCTATTAGAGAAGGCAGCCATATACACTTCTTTTACAGAGATGTACTGTAGCTTCTAGTAGTAAAAATATATAGAAAGAGATCTTAGATATTAAACCAAATGTATTTTCTTTTAGGCGACTACAAATGGTCCGGCCTGGTGTTGGTGGCTTCTTGCTGTGCTTCCCATTGACCCTCCGTACCAGCTCTCAGTCCTGTCTTTGACCAGCCTTCGAGACCGCCTCGTAAAGATCCAGCACATTCTGACATATTTACAAAGTATTCAAACCAACTAGACCTTTCCAGAAGTTCATTTAAGGTCACACATCATTTTATTTTATTTTATTTTTTAAATACCAGGACAATGTCATTATAGGCCTGTCATGATAACACATTTTGAAGGACAACATTTTGCTACAGAGATATACTGCAATAATGATAAGATTGAAACCACTACTACTTCATACCATTGATGCAATAACAATCATGCAAAATAATCATTCTAAACCATTTCTAAATAGACAGAAGCATTAAAAGACATAAGCAGCAACAAATAAATAACAGAATGAATTAATAATGGAAGTTACTTTTTCAACCCTCAACAGCTCAAATCTTATCAATTACTACAAAAGTCTCCCAAAAACATTGTGAAAGCTTTCATATATTGAAGCATAAGTTGATATAGTAATTATGGTGACAGGCCTATGTCATTATCACTTTAGTTTGTTTTGAAGCTTCCTGGAATGAGAATAAATAAATGAGGATTGAATTATGATCACTGTTATATTAAGGATAAGGCTGAACACCTCAGGGATTCTTCCATTGATTCGATTGTGTAATAACATCTGCCCTTAGCCTTACCCTTTTAACTGATAGCATGGTTCATTTGAAGTAAACTGGATCAAATACATAAAAGGCTTCCCTTAAGCAGTGTTAAACCACGGGTTAAGAAACATAAGCTCTAATAAAGACTAGTGGCCAATACAGGATGATGTTGAAGTCTTTAAAAAACTGGATCCTAATGCTGGTACAGAACCTATTGCTGACTTAAATGTAAGACTTTGTTCATTTACATCACTGCCGAGAAAACGTGTTAGAAAACTTCAAATTATTGTTTCTTCCTAAGGAGAATAGAATGTTTCTCTGTCTTTTTTGTTTTGCTTGGTTACACTAATCTAAAAACTATCATTTAACCATAGACTGTATATATAAATGGACATAACTAACCTGCTTGCCACGTTCCACATAGGAAGTGAGCATGGGAGCGCTTCTGGCTTCATCGACTCTGGCTACAATTAACTTTACATTGAAAAATCGTCACCCCTCTCTCTCTAACTGCTGCAATGAGCCTCGTCGTTTTGGTTTTAAAATGGTCGTATTAACCCGCTCTACATGATCCTGGTGTTTTTATTTTGTTATTCATGTTTTTATATTTATTCTTCCTTAATAAATTTGGAACTCTACTCCAAATTCACTCCTATAACTGAGAATCTCGTGAGTCACAGTCCCTTAGTCCACTTCTTTATACAGTCTATGAATTTAAGATGCAAATCCAGAAATGTAATGGTCAACATTTTCACTCTCTTTCAAATAACGATACAGAAATCTTCCAAAACACATGGGTTAGTAACATTTTATTCTTGTTCTGCTGTGAGAATGTTTGAGGTTATAGATTCTCATCACAACACGAGAATGTACGATAAATTAATCAAAATTATTTAAATAGTACTTGTACATTCTCAGTGAGTTGTGGAGAATCCTAATGGGTGTTTGCAATATTGAGACAAATCGCGTACGTGAGGAGAAGTTCGCCGTGTTTTCCATTCAAAGCTGCTCTTTTGCTGCATGGAGGGGAAATATGCAGAGCTTTAGTCAAGGGACTGTGATTGCCTTACATCATTGTGAATTTAAAACAATGTGTCTGCTTGGTTACCATTCCTTTTTGCTATAGTATGAAGACACATTGCATTGTTTCTGTTTAAGTTTATAATGTAAAAACAAGTCGAACGCTATCAGTGTAAATCATTTGTACCATTTTTGTTTAAGTTAACAATTGTATTATATAAGAATAAATGCACATTTTCAACTTAACAATGTTTTTATTGGAGTGTTTTTATTTAATACTCATTTAATATCCAGCTGCTAGTAAGTATATGTTGAACGAGTGTGTCAATTATCAACCACTAGAGGGGGTAGTTACAGCATTATTGCCTTACAGAGGTATTGTATAACAAAATGAACCCACTGCATTTTTTAAACTCACATTTTTCTTCAAAAACAAAAATAAAAAGCTTCTTAAACATCCTATAACACACAAAATTGAGCTTTTAGCCATGTTATAATCATCAAAACACATCTGGGGTTGTGTTTTGTTTCATTCACACATGTTTGAGTAATCCTTTATTATTAGCCTGACAACTTAACAGCTCTTTTTACCTTTAATTCGGTAAAGATTGGCAATTCCAGGGCTGAAATCATTCAAATGATTCTAGTGAAGGTGCATGGAGTTTAAAAACACAGTGGAGCACCTCCTGTATTACCACACGACATGACAAAGTGGACTTTGAGAGAAGAACACAGCTTAAATATATGTGAATGAAACAAAACACAACTCCGTGTATGCTTGTGATGGAAACAACATTATAGCAAGAATCAGAAAATTGCGTAATATGGGCTCTTTAAGATTGAAACACAACATGATCAATCAGCTTTCGTGAGGTAAGGTGCTGGTCCACTCTCCGTCGACTCCAGTTGTTTGAAATCACCGCGCTGAGAGCATCATAACAAACTCTGCAGGCACACAGAGACAGCAGCGCAGTCAGATTCAATGATAAACACAAATGACAGGCTAATATCATAAGAGCACAGTGCAGGATACAGACATAATATTATCAGCCCTGCTCTAGACTTAATAGGAGGAGAATGGCTCGTTAGTAACCGAGTTTACAGCCCGTCTACATTAGTACAACGGAAATAAACGCTCAAAGTTAAAGGTGCATTGTGTAAATTTTCCGGTGCTGGGTTCATGAAATGCTTGTCTCCATGGAGATGCTATTACTTTATCTGGAATGTTTTACAGTATGGCATTAAACTGTCACATTTTCTTAGTCCAGTAGTCAAGACCACACTAATCGAGACCAAGACCAGTCTGAGACCACAGGGTCCCAAGACCAGGACAAAACCAAGACCTCTGAGGGTCAAGACCAAGACAAGACCGAGACTTTTAAAGGCTGAGACCAAGACGAGACCGAGACCACAGCCAATCGAAACCAAATCGAGACCATCATTGTAATTTTTGACATTTATTTGTATTTTACAGTTATTTTGGCACATATGTATCAATGTTTTTATAAATCTATCTCTATTTTTTTTTTTTCGAGTGTCAGACCTCAAGACTGAGACAAGACCGAGTCCAAACGCGGTTGAGCCCGAGTCGAGACCAAAACCGTAAAAAATGATGGGTCTCAAATACTACGACACTAGATTTTCTATCATCAAGGAAACCAAACAAGGCCAAGTCACAGGTCGGATCAGTCAGAATACCTGTTTTTCTAAATGTTAAACCACCTGTAATTGAATAAATGAGCTGTTTAATGTCATACTGTGGAACATTCCAGACAGACCAATGGCATATCCACAGAAACAAGCATGTGGCGGACCCCCAACCACAAATTTACACAGTTCACTTTTAAAATGCATTAAAATCTGTTACATAACATTTGTTTCCATTAAACTGAGATAACTTGTCACTCAACCCTGGTATTGATCTGACAATGTAAGCCACTGTTGTTTAAGTGCATTTGGCTTGAGGCCCTGACTATTGAATTCAAGCAGCCAATCAACACGTTTATTTTCTATTGTGTTGGTTAAGTCCTGGGCGCTGAAAGACCTTTGATTGTAGATGAGAGGCTGTTGACTGGTATTAAAGGGTAAGTCCTGATTAACACAGTTCCTTTATTCCTTTACCTGACCAGCCAGATGCACACGCTTTGACGAAACTTTACAAAGACGAGTGGATCCGGAGCTGTATTCTGTCTCCGGGATTTCAGAGGGCGTGATTGACAGACGGCTTAACCAATCACAGAGACACATGCTCTGTTTGTGTCAAAAATAAACATGACTTCGTGCATGCAAAAAAAGTGGAAAAAAGAGCATTAAAGGTACACTGTGTAACTTTTCGGTTGAGAGTCCATCACCATCTTGCTTCTATGGATGGATACGTCATTGCTCTGCTTCGAATGTTCCACAATATGGCATTAAACAGAGCCTTAGATGCATTCTATTATTATGTCTTTTATAGCTCAAAAGTACCTAGAAAACAGACTGACTGTGAGCGGTTGTCTTTCCAGAGATCTGACCAGTAAATTAGCCTAATTTGGTCTCCATGATCGTAGTGTAGTACTTCAAACTGGTCTTGGTCTTGAGACTGGCCTCTTCTAATGCAGTCTTGGTTTTATCTCAGAATCAACCACGTTGATTTGTTGCAATCTTGAAGGCGCTTGGACTCAGTCTTGTCTCTGTCTTGAAGGTGCTTGGACTCGATTTTGTCTCGGTCTTGAAGGTGTGTGGACTCGGTCTTGTCTCAGTTTTGAAGGTGCTTGGACTTAGTCTTTTCTCGGTCTTGAAGGCGATTGGACTCAGTCTTGTCTTGGTCTTAAAGGTGCTTGGACTCGATCTTGTCTCAGTGTTGAAGGTGCTTGGACTCGGTCTTGGACTCGATCTTGTCTCAGTGTTGAAGGTGCTTGGACTCGGTCTTGTCTCGGTCTTGAAGGCGCTTGGACTCAATCTTGTCTCGGTCTTGAAGGCACTTGGACTCGATCTTGCCTTGGTTTTGAAGGTGCATGGACTCATCTTCTCTTGGTCTTGAAGGTGCTTGGACTCGGTCTTGTCTCGGTTTCAAGGTCAGACATTTGACGAGTGATAAAATGGAGATAGACTGTATAAAAAGATTGATATACAGTATATGTGCCAAAATAAATACAAATAAATGTTGAAAATTACAAAGATGGTCTCGATTTGGTCTTGATGGACCGTGGTCTCCGTCTTGTCTTGGTCTCAGCCTTTAAAAGTCTTAGTCTTGTCTCGGTCTCAACCCTCAGAGATCTTGGTCTTGCCCTGGTCTTGGGACCCTGTGGTTTCGGAATGGTCTTGGTCTTGACTACAACACTTCTCCATGATGACAGAAAGGTTTAATGCCATACTGTGAAACTTCTCAGAAAAAAACAAAAACATCTCCATGGAGAAAAGCAGGTGACAGATCTCCACCAGAAAAGTTACACAATGCACCTTTAAGGACTGAGAAATACCACAGATTTTTACAGAATCAACTATCAAAGCATCAAACTATTACTTATCTCAAGTAAAAGAAGTTATATATTTGGTTCTGAATGTTAGGAGAATTTTGAAAAGAAGAGATTTTCTGCATTTGACAGACACGCGATACAAATGAGCAGCTGTGGCTTGTCTGGAGTTTGGATGCAGGATTTTCTCGCTCTATTATCTGATTCCAGCTCCTTTTTAAATTCAGACAGAATTTAGAAGGGACTGGCTGGTCAGGCAAATTATTCCCCAGGTCCACATGAACCCTTTTCACTCTTTGGTAATGTTTCTTTTGAGTGGACCTCTTTCTTCTGGAGTCGCCTTTATATTCAGCCCATGAGACTAAACTGGACGGATAGGCTGCCCCAGAGGCTAATTGATGATAATGAGGTGCGCTGGCTGCTTATTGATCCCTGCAGAGACTGACACGCCTTTTCATATGTTCTCAATAATTATAATTGATCGGACAGCCCAGACAGGACAAACCGAACCTCACTAACGTAAGCTGGTTTTGTGCTTCAGTTAAATGTAGTGTTCACGGGTGCGAGAAGTACACGATTTTGTTTCTTAAGTAAACACACACACACAGGAGCAAAAAATACTCAAGTAAAGTAAAAGTATCACATTAGAAATCAAAGTATTAAAGTCCCTGTTTAAAAATGTACTTAAGAGTAAAAAGTAAACATCTTATTATCTTTTATCGCAATATATCTCTATAGCAATATATTGTGCTTAAGAATTTTTCATCATGATTGTGTTATTATGGATGTCTTTCTATTGTCTACTTGTCCACAACATCCCATAATGCCGTTGGTGCTGGGGTGTCCTTGGAGCTGTCCACTGGAGCGATGGTGCTGGTGTGTGGCGTGTGACAGGTGTCCAGTCATCTATTGATTTGCGTAATGCACTACTGATTAGATTGGACTCCCACCTTTCCATAACTAACACACCTTGACACCTTTACTTTTACATCAACGTCCTCCAGTTGTGGAAGATAATAAATTAAAAGTAGTACATTTTACTTACCTATAATGTTTAGATATCTGTACTTGACTTAACTTCACTTTTTACTTTTACTTAAATACATTTGAGAGCAGGTATCTATACTTTCTACTCCACAACATTTTTGAACAAGGCTGAAAAGTAAAAGCATTTTTAAATAGTCTGAGACCTGCTGAAAGGTTTATTTTTGACATGTTCTTTGTTTGAGCAAATAACAAATAAAGTGTCAATTCAGTTGTTTCTGTTACAAAAAATCAGCACAAATCTTTATCAATACCACTACATTTGAAGCTTCATTAGATCTCAGAATGTGTAAGAAATACTTTTTAACAATAATTTGTATTCTTTAAGTACATTTTTAAACTGGTAGTTTAATACTTTTACTTAAGTTTTTTATTTTATTTTTTTTCATTTGATACTTACTTGCTTTTACTTGAGTATTTCCTTGCTCTGATATCTCTATTATTTTTCTGGTGGAGGGTTTGCTATCTATCTATCTATCTATCTATCTATCTATCTATCTATCTATCTATCTATCTATCTATCTATCTATCTATCTATCTATCTATCTATCTATCTATCTATCTATCTATCTATCTATCTACGTCTGTCTGTCTGTCTGTCTGTCTGTCTGTCTGTCTGTCTGTCTGTCTGTCTGTCTGTCTGTTGTCTGTCTGTCTGTCTGTCTGTCTGTCTGTCTGTCTGTCTGTCTGTCTGTCTGTCTGTCTGTTCTGTCTGTGCTTCTGTCTATCTATCTATCTATCTATCTATCTATCTATTACTGTCTGTCTGTCTGTTGTCTGTCTGTCTGTTCTACCTACCTACCTACCTATCTATCTATCTATCTATCTATCTATCTATCTATCTATCTATCTATCTATCTATCTCTATCTATCTATCTATCTATCTTTATCTTGTCTGTCTGTCTGTCTGTCTGTCTGATCTATCTTCTATCTATCTATCTATCTATCTATCTATCTATCTATCTATCTATCTATCTATCTATCTATCTATCTATCTATCTATCTATCTATCTATCTATCTATCTATCTATCTATCTATCTATCTATCTATCTATCTATCTATCTATCTATCTATCTATCTATCTAACTGTCTGTCTGTCTGTCTGTCTGTCTGTCTACCTACCTATCTATCTATCTATCTATCTATCTATCTATCTATCTATCTATCTATCTATCTATCTATCTATCTATCTATCTATCTATCTATCTATCTATCTATCTATCTATCTATCTATCTATCTATCTATCCTATCTATCTATCTATCTATCTATCTACTGTCTGTCTCTGTCTACCTACCTACCTATCTATCTATCTATCTATCTATCTATCTATCTATCTATCTATCTATCTATCTATCTATCTATCTATCTATCTATCTATCTATCTATCTATCTATCTATCTATCTATCTATCTATCTATCTACAAAGATGTTATTGTTTTGTCTGGAAGGTACTGGT